>NC_041392.1:258572749-258639338 GCF_002162155.2 Triticum dicoccoides
GGGGGTAAAGTGAACCACCCACTTTATTCACGGTAGTAAAATGGACTTTTTTCTTTATTAAATAATAGCAAGAAAAATGTTGGGTTGTCTCCCAATAAGCGCTTTTCTTTAAAGCCTTTTTAGCTAGGCATTGATAATTTTAATGATGCTCACATGAAAGACAAGAATTGAAGCACAAAGAGAGAATCATAAAACATATGACAAACACATCTAATTATAACATACTTCCTATGCATAGGGAACTTATAGGCAAACAAATTATCATGGCAAGCAAAAACTAGCATATGCATGGAAGAGGAAAGAAACAATAGTAATCTCAGCATAACGAGAGGTAATTTAGTAACATGAAAATTTCTACCACCATATTTTCCTCTCTCATAATAATTACATGTAGGATCATAAGCAAATTCAACAAAATAGCTATCACATAAAATATTTTCAACACGATCCACATGCATGCAAAGTTGACACTCTTCCAAAATAGTGGGATTAACATTAACTAAAGTCATGGCCTCTCCAAATCCACTTTTAATAATATTGCAAACACTATTATCAATCTCATATTCATCATGGGGCTTGAATAAATTTTCAAGATCAAAAGAAGAATCACCCCAATCATGATCATTGCAACAAGTAGAGGTCATAGCAAAACTGGCATCCCCAAGCTTAGGGTTTTGCATATTATTAGCACAATTTATATCAATAGGATTTATACTATCATCATTGCAACCATAAGGTACATTATCACAATTTTTAGATTCACGAATTTCAAGCAAAACTTCATAAAGATAATCTAGTGCACAAAACTCACTAGCAATTGGTTCATCATAATTGGATCTCTTAAAAAGGTTAGCAAGCGGATGAGGATCCATAGATCTTAGGTTCTCTATTTAGCAATAAATAAACAACTATTCCAACCATACGAGCAAACAAGAAACGGGCAAAAGAGGCAAATAGAGAAAGGGAGGGAGGATAGAGAGAGAGGGCGAATAAAATGGCAAGGGTGAAGTGGGGGAGAGGAAAACGAGAGGCAAATGGCAAATAATGTAATGCGGGAGATAAGGGTATGTGATGGGTACTTGGTATGTTGACTTTTGCGTAGACCTCCCCGGCAATGGCGCCAGAAATCCTTCTTGCTACCTTTTGAGCACTGCGTTTTCCCCGAAGATGAAGGGATGATGCAGCAAAGTAGCGTAAGTATTTCCCTCAGTTTTTGAGAACCAAGGTATCAATCCAGTAGGAGGCTACGCGCGAGTCCCTCGTACCTACACAAAACAAATAAATCCTCGCAACCAACGCGAATAGGGGTTGTCAATCCCTACACGGCCACTTACGAGAGTGAGATCTGATAGATATGATAAGATAATATTTTTGGTATTTTTGTGATAAAGATGCAAAGTAAAATAAAGGCAAAGTAAAAAAGCAAAGGAAATAACTAAGTAGTAGGAGATTAATATGATAAAGATAGACCCGGGGGCCATAGGTTTCACTAGTGGCTTCTCTCGAGAGCATAAGTATTCTACGGTGGGTGAACAAATTACTATTGGGCAATTGACAAAATTGAGAATAGTTATGAGAATATCTAGGTATGATCATGTATATAGGCATCACGTCCGACACAAGTAGACCGACTCCTGCCTGCATCTACTACTATTACTCCACTCATCGACCGCTATCCAGCATGCATCTAGAGTATTAAGTTAAAAACATAGTAACGCCTTAAGCAAGATGACATGATGTAGAGGGATAAACTCATGCAATATGATGAAAACCCCATCGTGTTATCCTCAATGGCAACAATACAATATGTGCCTTGCTGCCCCTACTGTCACTGGGAAAGGACACCGCAAGATTGAACCCAAAGCTAAGCACTTCTCCCATTGCAAGAAAGATCAATCTAGTAGGCCAAACCAAACTGATAATTCGAAGAGACTTGCAAAGATAACCAATCATACATAAAAGAATTCAGAGAAGATTCAAATATTGTTCATAAATAGACTTGATCATAAACCCACAATTCATCGATCTTAACAAACATACCGCAAAAAGAAGATTACATCGAATAGTTCTCCACAAGAGAGGGGGAGAACATTGTATTGAGATCCAAGAGAGAGAAGAAGCCATCTAGATACTAACTATGGACTCGTGGGTCTGAGGTAAACTACTCACACTTCATCGGAGAGGCTATGATGTTGGTGTAGAAGCCTTCCGTGATCGATGCCCCCTCTGGCGGAGCTCCGGAACATGCCCCAAGATGGGATCTCGTGGATACAGAAAGTTGCGGCGGTGGAATTAGGTTTTTGGCTCCGTATCTGATCGTTTGGGGGTATGTAGGTATATATAGGAGGAAGGAGTACGTCGGTGGAGCAACAGGGGGCCCATGAGGGTGGAGGGCGTGCCTAGTGGGGGTGGGCACGCCCCCTACCTCTTTGCCTCCTCTTTTGTGTCTTGACGTAGGGTCCAAGTCTCCCGGGTCTTGTTTGTTGAGAAAATCACGTTCCCGAAGGTTTCATTCCGTTTGGACTCCGTTTGATATTCCTTTTCTTCCAAACCCTAAAACAGGCAAAAAAACAACAATTCTGGACTGAGCCTCCGGTTAATAGGTTAGTCCCAAAAATAATATAAAAGTGGATAATAAAGTCCAATAATGTCCAAAACAGTAGATAATATAGCATGGAGCAATCAAAAATTATAGATATGTTGGAGACGTATCACATGCTCCTAGGGGGATAGATTGGTAGGAAAAGCCACCGCTCGTCCCCGACCACCACTCATAAGGAAGACAATCAATAAATAAATCATGCTCCAACTTCATCACATAACGTCTCACCATACGTGCATGCCACGGGAATCACAAACTTTAGAACAAGTATTTCTCAAATTTACAACTACTCAACTAACACGACTCTAATATCACCATCATCATATCTCAAAACAATCATCAAGTATCAAACTTCTCATAGTATTCAATGCACTTTTTATGAAAGTTTTTATTATACCCATTGTCGTGGAATTGTCACGGCAGATGTCCTCGTGAAAGGACTTAGTCGCGGAGCCATCACTACGGATTAGCTTGAAAGGGGTTAAACTGGATAAGGTGACACGGGAGTTTATACTAGTTCGGCCCCTTCGATGATGGTAAAAGCCTACGTCTAGTTGTGATTATTATTGCTAGGGTTTTGAAGGCCAGGGAGCGAATCCGCTTTGTCTGGCTCTCGAGTTGTTGTTCTCCCTTGAACCGCCGCCGGGTCACCCTCTATATACTCAGGAGGACCCAGGCCGGTCTACAGAGTCCCGAGGCTGGCTCATACAAGTGTCCGCCTCAGTCTCCTCTTTCCTATCTTATAATATTAGTTTATACAATCTTGGCGGTTTACTACCATGGGCCCTAAATCGCCCGCGAGCTCTGGGCCTCTAAGCCTTATCCTTAAAGCGCCATCTTCTGGGTTTCCTTGGGCTTCAGCATAGGTGAGGGTGAACCGGCCCCTCCTGGGCGGTTTACCCTTAATGGTTATATCCTCAACATTAGGCCCCCGATTGATTTGAACCTGTTCATGTCAATCTTCAATCTTTAGAAAAAACTACTTGACTTTTTGACAATTCTCATAAACCGCCATATTGTCTTCTCCCTGTGAACTTTGGTGAACCGTCGTGATGTCATCTTCTGACACCGTAGTAAATCATTGTGACGTCATCCCTGTATAAAAAGATTTATGAAGATTCCTTTCTCTTTAATTAATTCCCGAAGATCGAGGTGACAGCTACATCCTTTTTTACCGCTCCCGACTCCTCGATTTTCGCGCCTGCTATTTTATTCCACTTCCCTTATAAATAAGACCGGGGCGCCTTCCATTTCCCCCCCTTTCCTATTCACGTCGTCTTCCTCCTCGCGACCCGAAGACCTCAAGCATCGCCGCCGCCACCGTCGTCGATCTTCCAGTCTGCACCAACAAGGCCGCTGCATCACCCTGTTCGTACCAGATCTCTTAAGATACTCCACTGCTGCGTGTCTATGGTAAATACAACTTCCCTTTACTTGTTAAATCTGCATTAGGGTTTCGAAGTTTCTTCGGTGTTCGTCAGTGTTCATCAGCACTTCCTCTGCTTTTCCTTTAGCATCATACTGAATCTAGCTAGGCCTGATAGTTTCCCCTTGTGGCTGGATCTGTAGCTTTAATCTGCTGTACTACAGCATCTTACTGTTCCTGTATTGTCTGGTGGTAGGTGCGACATATGCCAACGGGTGTCTTATCATTGTGGGAGCCAGTAAGACGTCGCTGGTGCCTGGAAACGGGATGAGGCGAAGGCATGCACGCCGGCGAATCTTACCCAGCTTCGGGGCTCTCCGTGGAGATAACACCCCTACTGCTGCTCTAAGGGGTCTCCGCATGATCACTAGATGGACAAGTAGCTACACAATGCTCCTTGAGCTGTTTGGTGGGAGGAGGAAGAAGGGCACGGCTAGATTGCTTCTTCTCCTTGTGTGGTGTCTAAAACTAGCTGGGGGTCAACCCTTTGCATGGGTGTCCCGGGGGGTTTATATAGGCCTACCCCCCGGGGGTACAATGGTAATCCGGCTAGGTGTGGGGCCCAGCCGTCTGTGTCTTCGCTCTCCGGCTTCTGCGCCGGCTGCTGGGGCCTGCCGGCTAGTGGGTCCCGCCGGCTGCCGGCTCCCTGGTCGACAGACAGGCCCCACTATCCAGGGCCTTGTCGGTGGCTGGTTACTGTTGCTCAATCTTGGTGACGAGGGCTTCACCGAGGTAAGCATGGCTACAGTGATGCCGTCCGGCGGGTGGCCACTGTAGCCTCACCGCGTCTTGTCTCCTTAATGGGGCGTCTCCTTCGAGGGGGTGGCAAGCCGGCTGGAGAGAGCCGGCTCCGTCTCGGGCCGACTGGGGGAGGCCAGGCCGCCTTCAGGTGTCTCTCTACCTGAAGGGGCCCATCGCCCGTGGGCCGTACTGGTAACCCGTCGTGGATGACATCAGGGTCAGTGTGGCAACAGCGCCGCGCCGGACGAGTCATGGCCACCCGTACGGAGCACTGTGCCAGGCGCGCTCCGGGATTCGGGGGTGGCAGGCTTCACTGTAGCCACGCCCCGTCTCATCGCCACTAGGTGGATGCAAACTTTGAGGGTACGGTCTCGACCGCTTTATGGGAGCCAGCTTCTTGGAGTCGGCCTCCTCGCGGCCGGCTTCTAAAAGTCGGCCCTCCCATGGATTTCTTCATGAGGGCTAAATTCGGGCCGCCTTCCAATAGCCGTCCTGGGAGACAGCCGGCCAGGGGAAGGTGGCCCTATGTCTTGGATTCTTGAGAGCCGGATCGGCTCGTAATTTTTTCAGAAGGGCCAGGGGAAGCCGGCTAGGCTACCCATGGCTATTTACTCCGATAGTAGTCCCCGAAGCTGATCGAGCTTCGAGGCGGACAAAGGGACGAGAAGCTCGGTCAGCTTCCTACCCCGAAGAGCCGGCTTTGCTGGTGTATGCCGATTTCAGAGAGCTCCGTTTCTCGTAGGCGGGAACGCGGGCCACGTGGCGAGGAAATCCTGCCAACGCACGCACGCGACGGGACGCCGCCGTAGGCCCGGGCCCGCCACTCGCAGGACTGGGTCCGAGCGCGGACCTTCCGCGGCCCACATGGGCCGCTCGCCTTCCCGCAGCGGTTTTATTCCGCCATCAAGGCACAGTAATCACTGGACGTGGGGGAGTGGGCGCAGTTGATCCCCACGTTCCCCCACACCGCGCCTCCTCGGCTCCGCCGCATGGTCCATAAGTAGGAGGAGGAGGGGGAGCGGCAGAGGCTCGCATGCTCTCCCTCACTCCGCCCCCTTCTCGCCCTCCTTCTTCTTCTCTTCCCCGCAGCAGCTCTTTGCCGCACAGTTCCGCCGCCGCGTCGTCTTGCTTCTCGCCGCGCAGCCCCATGGCGCTGTCAAGCTCGTGGGATGGCTCCAACGTCCATGAGGACCACGTCGCGTTCCTCCGCCAGACGCGACGCCTGCCCGACGAGAACTTCGTTCGGGTTCGTCTAGCGCCGGAGAAGGAGATTTCGCCGGCACTGGAGGAAGGCGAGCGGGTGATCTTCCGCTCGCACTGCCTGCGCGACTTTGGCCTTCCGGTGAGCGGGTTCCTCCGGGCCTTCCTCGAATTCTACAACCTCCAGCCGCATCACCTCACGCCCAACGCGGTGATGCTGCTGTCGGCCTTCGTCACACTGTGCGAGGGCTTCCTTGGGGTCCTCCCCACGCTCGAGCTCTGGGCGGAATTCTTCCAGAGCAAACTCGGCACCATCGTCGCGGGCGTGCCCGCCCCCTGCGGAGCCTTCATCGCCATGAGGCGGGCGAGCGAGAACAATCCATTCCCTTCCATTACCCTGATCCAGTCGGTGAAGATCTGGCAGAAGTCGTACTTCTACGTGAAGAACGTCGCCCAGCAAGGAGACCACGTCAACCTGCCGGCTTACATAGTCGGCCCGCCGGCTGGGAGGCAGCCCTCATGGGGTTTCCGGTCCAGGTCACTGTCTCAGGCCGGGAACGCTACCATCTCCCGGCTTCGGGTGATGATCCAGTCAGAAGGCCTGCGCGGGGCCGACTTGGTGGCCGCCTTCGTGGAGCGCCGGATACTTCCTCTCCAAAGCCGGCCCCACATGATGTGTCAGATGAGCGGCCGCTTCGACCCAAGCCGGCTGAGCACCAGGGAGATGCCTCATGCGGAGGTGTCGTACATGGTAAATTATATCTCCAATTGCAAGCTCGCCGAGGACTAGTGATATGGCAAGGTGCCGTATTCTCGCGCCAACCCTCCGCCCGTGGTAAGCTTTCCTCTCTTTCTTCTTTTTGTTGGTAGCGTCTTTATGATGGCCGGCTTCTGATCGGTCGGTTCTTCTTAGTAGAACCCCCTTCTTGCGCCGACGACCGGGGCAGCAGGGATAGAACGCCAGTACGTCCCCGACCGCACGGTGGACGACGTCGACGACCCGGATTTGGGGGCGGACGCCATGGAAGACGCCTTCGTGGGGGACGACGCCGAGCCCGGAGGCACAGGGCTTACCGCCAGCTTCGAGGACTGGCCGGATGATGCCGAAGCCGAAGTCGCCCCGCGTCGCCAGCCGGCGGCCGACCATCAGGGCGCGGGCTCGTCCACCGTGCCGGCTGCCAGCGGCGGCGCACAAAAGCGCCGGGCCGCGTTAATCCTCTTTGGCAGTCGGCCGAAGAAGTCCAAAGCCTCCACCGGTGACCAAACGAGATGAGGCGGCCGTGAAAGCGGCCCGCTTCCGCAGGGCGGTGAAGCAGCCTCAGGCGGTCTCAGCGTAAGTCGTCGATTGCCTGGTCGCATGCTTTTCATGGTTCTCTCCTGTTCGAACATTCTTCCTAACCTTTTCCCGCTCGCTGGATAGGGCGCCGCTTTCCCTTGAGCGGGGTCCGGGCAGCTCCGTAGTTGGGCCAACTGGAGGGTCTTCGGGCTCCCGCCGCGTGGACCCCCGCGCTGACCTCAGGGAGGCCATGGAGCGGAACACCCGTGAGGCGTGGGAGGAGCGTGAGGCGGCGGAAAAAGCGCCTGCCCAGGCGGCGAGGGAGCAGGCCGACGCGGCAGCCAAGGCCCAGGCAGAGGCGGCGACCGCGGAAACGGAGGCGGAGGGTTCACGTAACCAGCCTCCGCTGCTCGCCATTCCCCTCCGAGCGATGGCCCCTGACACCCCATTGCCCCTGGCGGAGGAAATCGTCCAAGACCCGCCGCTGATGGAGAGGAGGGAGGACCTTGTGGTCTTCGCGGAGAGAGCGCCACCGGCAGCGCCAACCGGAGCGGGCCAAGGCGGCCAATCGTCAGCGGCGCCAGAGAAGCCGGCCGGGGGTGAGCCGGAGGATGGAGCCGGCTTCGAGGTGCAGCCGGTGACGCGTCGGCGTGCAGGGGGAGGCGCCTCTCCGCCAGAGTCGCGCCGAGTTGCGGGCGCCGGCCAGTCGGCGGAGGCTCTAGAGGCGGCCAGCACCGCCACGTCCGAGTGGACTCCCAGCGGGGGGACTGGCGAGCTGAATGTGGCGGCTCAAGAGGTCCGGAGCCGGCTTCAGGCCGCCCTGCTGCAGCAGTACACCCAGGAGTTCCTGTCGACGCGGGCCGCCATCCGGGTGAGTCTTTCATTCTTGGCCGCTTTGGTCTCTTGATTTCTTCCGTGGGGGCGCGTCAGCGCACCTACTGGGTGTAGCCCCGAGATTTGGGCCGACTGTTGAGCAGTCGGGTCGGATCTTTCTTGACGACTACCTTATTTTTGCTTCCTGTCTGAACTTCCAGGAATATCATAATTCCCGTGCTGCCGCCTTCAACTCCCAGGCTCAGGAGTTGGGTCGGAAGACCGATGACCTGGCCAACAGCCGAAGTAAGTGCTTGATCTTGTCTGTCTCCTGTGGGGGCGCGTCAGCGCACCCACTGGGTGTAGTCCCCGAGATTCGGGCCGACTGCTGAGCAGTCGGGTCGGATCTTCCTTGACGACTTTTTCCTTATTGGTTTTTTTTCTTTCGTGCTTTCAGGGGCCAACGCCGACTTGAGGAGGGAGCTTGGCGAAGCGCAGGCCGCCCTTCGTACCAAGGATGCTGAGTACGCTGCCTTGGTCCAGAAGCGTGACCGCTTGGCCAAGAAGCTGGCTGACCAAGAGGAGAGCCACAAGGCGGCCCTGCAGAAAGCGCAGGATAGCGAGGCCGCCCTGAAGGCAGAGTTTGAGACCGAGGCGGCGAGCTGGGCTGAGACCCAGCGAGCGCTGGATGAAGGCTTCGGCCGCATCGAGGACTTGATCAACGGTAAACCGCCTTCCTTACTCCTCTCCTGCCCCTTGCCACCTGGTTTTTGGCCTGACTTGTGCTGCTGCCTATTTTCTTGTGCAGACTAATTTCCCGGCTACTCCGCCTTCGCCGCCCAAACCATCGAGGCCCATCGCGAGGCGCACCGTCAGGCGGGGGTCAACATCGCGCCGGACGCGAATCGGACGCTTGAGGAGCAGCTCTTGGCTGTCCAAGCGC
The DNA here is from genome assembly GCF_002162155.2 of Triticum dicoccoides. NCBI lineage: Eukaryota > Viridiplantae > Streptophyta > Magnoliopsida > Poales > Poaceae > Triticum > Triticum dicoccoides. Next base: position 258,581,751 of record NC_041392.1, read on the forward strand.
GGCTGCAGCCGGCTCACCGGATGCTTCACCGGCTCCAACGTGCCGGGGCGCAGGTGTTGGCCGCCCTCTGGCCCGGCGAGACGATCCCCCGCACCCCAAGCCAGACTGCCGACTGGCTGGAGATCGCAGTCGGTCGCTTTGAAGCTTGGAAGGCGTCGGCGGCCCGTCTTGGAGCCGGGCGGGCGTTGGAGTTTGTTCGAGCTTGGTACCCAGGGTTGAACCTGGACCAGCTGCGCACTTGGCGGCTGGAGGCCGACGCGGAGCTGGAGGAGGTGCGGCCGGCTATCGCCCAGCGTGCTTCGATGATCGCCGAGTGCACCGACATCAGCATTTTTGCACCTGAAATCAATGATGACGGCGTTGCCCAGCCGGAGGAGTGGTTCGGGCTGAACCCGGCGGTGGGCGAGGACTCGGCAGAGGAGATCGCCTCCAGCGACGAGGGCGAGGATAACGAAGAAGAGGACGGTGAAGACGTCAAGCCGGCTAGTGGAACAACCGACCGACCTCAGGCTGACCGTGCCTCCAGCAACGAGGCGCATGGAAGCGCGCCCTCTGCGGGAGGCGGTGATCAAGCCGAGGTTCGCCAGCCGGCCACTCCTTCAGCCGGCACAACCGTCTCCGCCGACCAGCCCGACTCGTCGGTCGCTCCACCAGCTTGACCTAACGTCCTTATTTTTCCTGCTTGTTACCTTTTGAACAATCTTTATTAAGCTTTCGCAGTTCCACCCACTGGGGGTGTATCCAAACTATGTTGAATGCTGGCCTCTTGGAGGTCTTTTATGTAAATATTATTATGTGCATGTTTGGTTTCCATTCGCGTATGCTTTTTATCCTTAGGCTTTTTCCTTTGTCGCCTTCCCTCTTTGGGGAGGCAAGTACTCGAGCTTTCCTGGATTGAAGTGAAGTGAATGGAAACCGGCTGGCCAGCTACTTTGGTAGTCGGTCGGTGGTAGGCGGCAAACCGGCTTTCGTTATATTAGTCCGTTGGTCCCTGGCCATTTTTCGTGTGGGCATCCTTTCCTGGTTTTGACTCTTGCCAGTCGGACAGCCGGTTCTTCAAACTGTGACTTTGGCAAGAGCTAAGCTTGGGTGTCGGCACACTACTTGTCTGACCGCGGGTAGGACTTCTAATATAACTCCAGTCGGCCAGTCCCCGGGCCGACTAGTCGAACACGGTGCCGGACGGAACAAGTAAATGAAATGACAAGGTCATAAGCATGATACTTTTCATTCATAGATAAAAGATGGCAGTCCCCAAGCCCTTCGGGGGGCCTATCGTCTCGTATTTAGTACAAAAGTTAGCATGATATGTACTGCATTTCAACTGTAAAATCTTCGAAGGAGGTTGGCGTTCCATGGTCGTTCCGACTCCTTGCCGGAGTCGTCTCTCTTGCGTGCGTTGGGCTTCTGCGCGCCGATTAGGTAGTAGGAGTCGTTGCCTAGAGCTCTGCTGATGACGAAGGGGCCCTCCCAAGGGGCCGAGAGCTTGTGCTGGCCGGCTGTTCACTGGATCAGCCGGAGCACAAGATCGCCCTGTTGGAAAGATCTTGGCCTGACCTTCCGACTGTGGTAGCGGCGCAAACCCTGCTGGTAGATGGCAGACCGGCTGAGGGCTAACAGCCGGCCTTCTTCCAGCAGGTCGATGCCGTCTTCTCGTGCTTCCTTGGCCTCCGCCTCCGTGTACATGGTTACCCGGGGCGAGTCGAACTCGATGTCGGTTGGGATGATCGCCTCGGCACCGTACACAAGGAAGAAAGGAGTGAAGCCGGTTGACTTGTTTGGGGTAGTGCGCAGACTCCAGAGGACAGCCGGCAGCTCATGGAGCCAACAGCCGGCTGAACACTCCAGTGGTACGACCAGTCGGGGCTTGATGCCGGAGAGGATGAGGCCGTTGGCTCGCTCGACCTGGCCGTTTGACTACAGGTGGGCGATGGACGCTAAGTCCAGCCGGATACCTTGGGATGCGCAGAAACGTGCCAAGGCTCCTTTGGCAAAATTCGTGCCATTGTCAGTGATGATGCTGTGTGGCACGCCGTACCGAGTTGTTTTGTCTGTGATGAATGTCACAGCAGTCGGCCCATTCAGCTTCTTGATCGGCTTTGCCTCAATCCACTTGGTGAATTTGTCCACGGCGACGAGAAAATGCATCATGCCGCCATGCGCCGTCTTGAATGGGCCCACCATGTCCAGTCCCCAAACGGCAAAGGGCCAGGTGAGGGGAATGGTCTTGAGTGCCGAAGCCGGCATGTGTTGCTTGGAGCTGAAGAGTTGGCACCCTTTGCAATATTTAACTAACTCCTTGGCGTTATCCAAAGCAGTCGGCCAAAAGAAACCATGGCGGAAGGCTTTGGCAACGAGTGATCTTGAGGCCGCATGGTGGCCACATTCTCCTTGGTGGATGTCTCTAAGGATTGCAATGCCCTTCTCTTGCTCGACGCATCGCTGGAGGACTCCAGTGACACTGCGCTTGACGAGTTCTCTGTTGACGATTGTGTATGCTCCGGCTCGACGTTGGACTTGTCTTGCCTCTGTTTCGTCAGCCAGCAGATCTTGGTTTACTAGGAAGTTGAGGATGGACTGAGCCCATGACGGAGTCGCGACTTCTCCTACTGCCAATGTGGCTACTGCCACCAGGATGAGCGGGCTGGGTGGTGAAATGCTGGAGTCGGCCGCCGGCTGTTGTGCTGGTGCAGTCCCCGGGCCGGCTACTGTAGTCCCCGAGCCGGGTGTGGCAGTCCCCGAGCCGGTTGCCGAAGTCCCCGGGCCGACTACTGAAGTCCCAGGGTCGCCTGCTTGGTTCTTTGAGCCGGACCCGGCCGCGTCGAGGTCAGGCGCTACGAAGATGGAATCGGACTCTGGAGACAGCTTGATGGACGGCTTGAGGAGGCATTGTAGAGCGACACCGGTTGGTATTGCTTGCCGAGTGGAGCCTATTCGAGCCAGAGCATCAGCTGGCTCGTTGTCAGCTCGTGGTACATGGAGGAATTCGCATCCTTCAAAATACCCGCTGATCTGCTGAACGAGGAAGCGGTAGCTTGCCATATTTGCGTCCTTGGCATCCCAGTCGCCGAATGATTGCTGGACCACCAAGTCCGAGTCGCCATAACATAGGATCCGGCGAATGTCGAGTTCTTTGGCAAGCCAGAGCCCGTGTATGAGCGCCTCGTACTCGGCCACATTGTTGGAGGCGGCAAAGTGAATTTGCAGTGTGTATCTGAGCTTGTCGCCTTTGGGAGAGGTGAGGATGATGCCGGCTCCCAAGCCGGTGCGCATCTTGGACCCATCAAAGTGCATGCGCCAATGAGTGGAGTCGGGAGCCGGCGGTAGGTACTGGGTCTCGGCCCAGTCGACGAGGAAGTCAGCCAATGCTTGGGACTTGATGGCTGTGCAAGGCTGGTAGAAGATCGTGTAAGGGGCCAGCTCGATGGCCCATTTCGCCAGCCGGCCGGATGCATCCCAGCTGCCTATGATCTCAGCCAGCGGGGCGGTGCATACGACCGTGATGGGATGCTCTTGGAAGTAGGGCTTCAGCTTCTTGGCGGCGAAGTACACGCCATAGCACATCTTCTGGTAGTGCGGGTAGTTCTGCTTCGAGGTAGACAGCACCTCGCTCAAATAATACACCAGCCTCTGGACCGGCTGGGCTCGGCCTTCTTCTGGGCGTTGGACTACGATGACGGTGCTGACCACCCGGCTGGTTGTGGCAATGTAAAGGAGCATGGGCTCTTTCTCAGTCGGAGCCGCTAGGACGGGCAGCGTGGCCAGCATCTTCTTCAGCTCGTGAAAATCTTGGTCGGCCTGGTCGTTCCACTCGAAGTGAGTGCTCTCCTTCATGAGGCGGTAGAGGGGGAGAGCTTTTCTCCGAGCCGGCTGATGAAGCGGTTCAAAGAGGCCAAGCATCCGGTGAACTTTTGGATGTCTCGAAGCTTGGTGGGGACCGCCATTCTCTCGATGGCCTTAATCTTCACCGGGTTGCATTCGATGCCGCGTTCGGAGACCAGGAAGCCTAGGAGCTGGCCGGCTGGCACTCCGAACACGCATTTCTCGGGGTTGAGCTTGATTTGGAACCGGCGTAGGTTCTCAAACGTCTCTTTGAGGTCTTCCAGCAAGGTGCCGCGCTTCTCCATCTTCACCACAATGTCGTCCACGTAGACGTGAGCGTTTCTGCTGAGTTGCTTGAGGAGGCACTTCTGCATGCAACGCTGAAAAGTGGCACTGGCATTTCTTAAGCCGAATGTCATAGTCAGGTAGCAGAAGGCTCCAAATGGCGTGATGAAGGCGGTCTTCAGGTGGTCGTCCGGATCTAGCTTTATCTGGTGATATCCTGAGTAAGCATCCAAGAAACTCAACAGCTCGCATCCGGCCGTGGAGTCTATCACTTGGTCAATCCTCGGCAGGGCAAAGGGATCTTTGGGGCAAGCCTTGTTGAGGCTCGTGTAGTCTATACACATGCGCCACTTGTTGTTCTTCTTTAGCACGAGGACCGGGTTGGCGAGCCACTCTGGAAAGAAAACTTCCATAATGAAGCCGGCTGCCAGAAGCCGGGCTATCTCCTCTCCCACAATCCTGCGTTTCTCCTCCGACAGTCGGCGAAGGAGTTGTTTGACTGGATTTGCGTCTTCTCGGACGTGTAGTTTGTGCTTGGCGAATTCCTTTGGGACGCCCGGCATGTCCTTAGGGGACCATGCAAAGATGTCCCGATTCTCACGAAGGAAATCGGCGAGCTTGCCTTCCTATTTGCTGTTTAGGTTTGCCCTGATGACGGCAAATCTCTCTGGGTGCTCGGGGTCAAGAGGTATCTTCTTCGTCTCCTTGGCCGGCTGGAAAGATCCTTGAGCACCATGCTCCTTGGGATCGGGGGACACGGACGACTGCTTGCCGGCTATGGCCACGACTCGGTCCAACATCTTCTTTTCTTCGGCAATCACAAGGGACTCGGCCAGCCGGCTGCTGGCTGCTGCGCACTCAGAGGACTTCTTGTAATCGCCGACTACGGTGATGACGCCTTTGGTGCTTGGTATCTTCATCTTGAGGTATGCATAGTGGGGAACTGCCATGAATTTGGCCAAGGCAGGTCGGCCAAGCAATGCGTGGTAGGGGCTCTCCAGGTCCACCACTTCAAACCATATTGCTTCCCGACGGAAATGCTCCTTGTCCCCAAAGAGTACATCAATCTTGATCTTGCCAATGGGGGCGCAGGACAGGCCGGGTACGATGCCATGGAACACTGTCCGAGTAGGCGTGAGTTGCTTTGTCTTGACGTTCAGCTTCTCTAGGGTGTCGCGGTACAAGATGTTGATGCTGCTCCCGCCGTCTATCAACACACGGGAGAAGCGGGCAGCGCGTCTATCTATTGCAAGGGTGGCATCCAGAACCAACGCATAAGAGCCGGGAGATGGCATCACCTCTGGGTGATCGGCCCGGCTCCAGCTGATAGGCTTTTCTGACCAGTGCATGTGCTTGGCGGGGTTGGCAGCAACCATGTTGACTTCCTGGTTCTCTCGGCGTTTGCTGCGTCGGTCTTCGGGCTGGCTTGTAAAGACGATATAGGCGGCATGCTCGTCGGGGAACTCATCATGCACGGCTCCGACTGCGGGCCGAGCGGCCGGCGCCGGCGGAACCGGAGGCGGCGGGCCGGCAGGCGGAGGCGGCGCGAGCCCTTTGCCTTTGGAGATTCGGGTGAGCCAATGGCACTTCCGGGTTGTGTGGTTGGACGGCTTCGCGCCGCTGTGGAACTTGCACGGGGCGTCAAGAGTTTGCTCGTAGGAGAAGGCCGACTGCCAAGCCGGCCTGCCGCCCTTGGGTTTCTTGGGCGCGGGCCGCCCATCGGGCGGCACGTCTTCAACTGTGGCCACCTGCCGACTGGCGGGAGGCGGCGCGGGGCCCTTGCGCTTGTGGTCGTTCGAGTGTGGGCGTCGGCCGGAATCCCCAGCCGGCGTCTTGGGCGCCGGGTTGAGTACTTTCCCGGACGCGTCTACCCGGAGCTTGGTCTTCATTGAGGAGTCGGCGGTGGCGTACTTGTCCGCTATGTCCAGAAGCTCGTCGAGGGTAGTCGGCTCGTCGCAGAGAAGCTTGTGCTTGAGGAGGGTGCCTTCTCGGCACCCGGCTGTGAAGTATTCTATGGCTTGCACCTCGTGCACCCCTTCACAAGAGTTGCGGAGCTCGGCCCAACGCGTGAGGTAGTCGCGAGTTGACTCGGCAAGGCCTTGTATGCACAAGGAGAGCTGTCTGGGCTTGGGAGCCCGCTTGTAGGTGCTGGTGAAGTTGCGGACGAAGGCTTTTGTGAAGTCTAGCCAGCTGTTGATGCTGCGTGGTTTGAGGCTGTTGAGCCAGGTCCGCGCCGTGCCTTGCAGCATGAGAGGCACGTACTTCACGGCAACGCGCCGGTTGCCGCTGGCTATGCTAACCGCTGTGGAGTAGTCGATCAGCTAATCTTCCGGCTTCACGGAGCCGTTGTACTTGGGCGTGTCTCTTGGGAGCGAGAACCCTTTGGGGAAGGGCTCATCACGGATGCGGGGGCCGAAGCAAGGCGGACCGACATCGTCTTCTTCTTCCAGCGCCAGGGATCGCGCCAGGAAGTCGATCCGATGGCGGGCGTCGTTTTCGCCGACTCCTTCGCGGCGACCTAGTCTGCCGCTGAGAGTCGGATGCGCCACCGGCGGAGGGGTGGGATATCTCTCTCCACGGGGCCGAGGCGGAGGCGGGTTGCCCTGTCACTCCATGGCCCGAGGGTGGCCTTCTGCATCTCGCTCGATGGAGATCCGGGTTTGGCTTCGGCTGGCAGCCGGCTCTTTCTCGCGCCGCGCGCGGTCTCTGCCCGCAGTCGGCGTCCGGGACGTCGCGCCGTGATCTCGGCGCGGGAGAGGGCTTTCCGCGCGGGCGTCGGCTTCGTGCCGCTGCGCGGCTGCATCGTTCAGCTGCTGGATGCGTCGGGTCATGTGGGGGAGTTCTTCGGCCCCCAGTCCGTCTAGCTCGTCTACGGCCGCCTGGGCGGCGCGCAGGTTCTCGAGTGGAGTGGCGTAGACTGGGTGGTCGACTCCTAACGTGTCGGCAACGACAGCGCCACGCTGTCTGACAACGCCGACCCGGTTGGGCCCGCCTGGGGGCGGCGTGCCAAAGGCGGCGCGGTCGGCCTCGCGTCGGTGGGCCTCAGCGAGGCATCTCATGGAAACCAATTTCTAGCCTTCCGCGAGGAGGGCGAGGCGGCGAGCCTCCAGTGCTTCAGCGTCGGCGTCGGCCGGAAGGGGGATGGACAAGTTGTGGACCGCTGCGTGTGGGGCATCGTGGGCGCTCTCGTCAGTAGCGCCGTCGTGGCCGATGACCATCACCTCGGTGGTGACAGCGTCACAGCCATCGGCTCGAGGAAGCGGGTCGTTGTAGATCGTGACGTTGGTGGGGAAGGTGTCGAACGAGGCCATGTCGGAGTCGACAGGCATCAGATCGGTGGAGCCAACCGACTCCAAGTCCACAGCAGGCTCGCCAGAGACATGGAGCCGGCAGAGGAGGTTGACGAGGTGGTCGGTGCCCGCATCGGAGGCGAGCTCGTCGGAGATGAGGGTCTTGTCGAGGAGATCAGCGAGGCTGCTCGCTGCGCAGGCGTTGGTGACGCCTTGCAGCGCGTCGTGGCAAGCGCCATCGGGCGTGCCGGGCTGGCTACGCTCGCGGGGGAGGAAGAGGGTTCCCGTCTAGAACAGGTTTCCGGACGACGGTCCACCTGGCCCCACGGTGGGCGCCAAATGTCGGGTGGTAGGTGCGACATATGCCAACGGGTGGCTTATCATTGTGGGAGCCAGTAAGACGTCGCTGGTGCCTGGAAACGGGATGAGGCGAAGGCATGCACGCTGGCGAATCTTACCCAGCTTCGGGGCTCTCCATGGAGATAACACCCCTACTGCTGCTCTGCGGGGTCTCCGCATGATCACTAGATGGACAAGTAGCTACACAATGCTCCTTGAGCTGTTTGGTGGGAGGAGGAAGAAGGGCACGGCTAGCTTGCTTCTTCTCCTTGTGTGGTGTCTAAAACTAGCTGGGGGTCAACCCTTTGCATGGGTGTCCCAGGGGGTTTATATAGGCCTACTCCCCGGGGGTACAATGGTAATCCGGCTGGGCGTGGGGCCCAGCCGTCTGTGTCTTCGCTCTTCGGCTTCTGCGCCGGCTGCTGGGGCCCGCCGGCTGGTGGGTCCCGCCGGCTGCCGGCTCCCTGGTCGACAGACAGGCCCCACTGTCCAGGGCCTTGTTGGTGGCTGGTTACTGTTGCTCAATCTTGGTGACGAGGGCTTCGCCGAGGTAAGCATGGCTATAGTGCTGTCGTCCGGCGGGCGGCCACTGTAGCCTCACCGCGTCTTGTCTCCTTAATGGGGCGTCTCCTTCGAAGGGGTGGGAAGCCGGCTGGAGAGAGCCGGCTCCGTCTCGGGCCGACTTGGGGAGGCCAGGCCGCCTTCAGGTGTCTCTCTGCCTGAAGGGGCCCACCGCCCGTGGGCCATACTGGTAACCCGTCGTGGATGACATCAGGGTCAGTGTGGCAAAAGCGCCGCGCCGGACGGGTCATGGCCACCCGTATGGCGCACTGTGCCAGGCGCGCTCCAGGATTCGGGGGTGGCAAGCTTCACTGTAGCCACGCCCTGTCTCATCGCCGCTAGGTGGATGCAAACTTTGAGGGTACGGTCTCGACCGCTTTATGGGAGCCGGCTTCTTGGAGTCGGCCTCCTCGTGGCCGGCTTCTCGAAGTCGGCCCTCCCATGGCTTTCTTCATGAGGGCTAAAGTTGGCCGCCTTCCAATAGCCGGCCTGGGACACAGCCGGCCAGGGGAAGGCGGCCCTATGTCTTGGATTCTTGAGAGCCGGATCGGCTCGTAATTTTTTCAGAAGGGCCAGGGGAAGCCGGCTAGGCTACCCATGGCTATTTACTCCAACATGTATAAATCCTTATCCGAACCTTCTCTGTTCTGTTTAACACCATTGTAAAGCTCACAAAAATTTGTCTTTTGAACAACGGTAGATCCAAAATTACATCACCATCTTATGAAACTTGTTTCCGCAACACTTAACAAATTTTTAGATTGGGTTCTGCCTCCAATGTGTGGTTTATCCTTTAGTATTGATAGTCCGTCGTATGTCATTAGCCCTCTCTTAAACCGCCATCTAGACTTTGAACAGCAATGCCTGGTTCACTTCATACGTATACCTTTAATTGCCAGTTTAACATTTGACAAACACATATGAACCGCCAATCGTAAACCGTCCATTTTCCTTTTACAGACTTTGTAAGATGACGAAGCAATTTGCTGCTTGCAACTGGGTTCCATCTCGGATCACAGAAACGCAAATCAATGAATATGTCACCACAGGCGCTTTAGCTTCAAAAAATGTCCTCCATTGGCGAGTTCCTGGCCCTGAGTGCCCTCCTGAGCCTAAAGATGGAGAAGTGATTGTGTTCATGCAACATTTAGCTCGAGGTTTCAGTCCTCCCGGATCAAAAAATTTCCGGGATGTTCTTGCCGGGTTCCAACTTCATCCTCAAGACATTGGACCAAATTCTGTGTCCAACATATGCGACTTCCAAGTATTCTGCGAGGTTTACCTGCAAGAAGAACCAACTGTCGACCTTTTTCAAGATCTCTTTCACTTAAACCGCCGGACTAAATTTTCTGACGGACCCAATACTGAACTTGGCGGTGTGTCGATCCAAAAGAGGAAAGAGGTTGAATTTCCTCACGCCAAACTTCACAGCCATCCAAAAGACTGGAACCAAACCTGGTTCTACTGTCAGAATACTGCCCCTGCTGAAGAGAATCCTTTACCGGGCTACCGTCCGCACCGGCTCAACAATAATCACCCTTTACCTCAGAGATTGTCTACCAAAGACCGACAAGCCTATGCACCTCAACTCGCCAAACTCCGGGCTTTCCTTGCCAATGGTTTAACTGGTGTTGATCTCGTCTGCTGTTGGATTTCATGGTGCATTCTACCTTTAAGACGCCGGCCCAGATTGATGTTTGAATATACCGGCAATACCAATGATCCACAACGGTTTAATGAAATAGAACTAACTGACGATGAAGTCACTGAAGGTGTAAAGAAAATACTTGACGAACCGCTCACCATATGTACTCAAATTGGTCTATGTCCTTTTTATGCCTCCAACAAACTACCAGCGGTAAAGACTTTAACCTTGTACTTTTCCTGATCCTTCTCTGCTTTGACACTGCTATAATAACCCTTTGTACAATATCATAGACCAGTAGCTCCTTCTGGAAAAGGAAATCTCAAGACAAAGCGGCTAAGGCTCCTCGTGTTAAGACCAAGGTCATCAAGAGAGCTGCCAAAAAGAAAACTGCTGAGTCTTCGGAACCGCCAGAGGATGTCGGTGACTCGGTTGAAGAGGTAAAGTTTGACTCCCTTGACTTCTATTCATATATTTTACTGATAATGATTACTCCCAGGATGATGCGGAGGCCAGCCATGCAAATCATGTTGAGGTAATTTGTCTTTCTGACTCAGAACTTGTGCCGGTTCAACGATTTCGCCATGCAGTTCGGAAAGTGAAATGCTCTCACCCTGTTGCTCATTTGGATCAAAAACTTTCTTTGAAGACATAGCAAACCGAAGGGCGTCGCACAACCCAGCACAGTGGTCAACAGGTCACTTCCTCCAGTTTACCTCATACACCAAACCGAAAACGTCGTGCAGAGGTTGCTTGTTCTCCTGAAAAACGTTATCTTTTGAAAGGTTTCTTCCGATGCCCTGTCAATCCATCTGATTCAAACTATCAGGCATCTTCTAATTCGTCTGGCGGTTCATCAACCACTCAACTGCCTCCACTGAAAAACCGTCCCTGGGTAAGCATGCAGTCCTCCCTTCTCCTTCATAATTCAGTTAATCATGCTAATCCTTGTTTTAATATTAGTGCTAAAGCTCGTCTGAGTAAGAAGGCCAAGACCAGTGCCCCTACCAGCGAAGTTGAACCGGAGAAAGCTCCTGAAAATCCTGATAAAAATCTTGATAATCTCATGGATGATTCTGTCCCGCCAGAGCCAACTAACAACACTGATCCACTGGAAGCTGATCCGGCCACACATGAGGACACCTCAAGTCCACACACTATACCTGCAAGTCCGGTTGCTGATCCACTGAGGTCAACTGCTAATCCACCAAGCCCAGCCAAAGATGATGACATTATTGTTACTGGCACTGCTTATACCGCTCCGGGCGATCCAGTTATCTTGGCAAAACATACCTCCAAGGATGAGTTTACTTCTATGGGCAAGAGGAAGATGGAAGCTGACTTGTCAAAATATGCTAATCTTTCTGCCCAGGAAATTCATTCCAGATTCTTGAACCGGCTTTATACAAGCCGAGATAATGAGGCTAACTTGGTAAATCTGATGAGGGAACGCTATGAGGTAAACATTTTCATCCTTATCTTTGTAGTTTTACTGCCTTGTATCCTGTAGCCCCCAAGGGCCGGTTTAGCTTGTAAAGACAAACCGGGACTTTTGAATTTCCAAACTGCACATTGTTGACTTTTAAGTTTTTTGAACAAATACACATTAGCCCCCAAGTGCCAGGATTGAAACTTGTATGAATGCTCGGGACTTTGAATAAGCAGTAAGAAAGAAGCAATCCGCATTAGCCCCCAAGTGCCAGGATTGAAACTTGTATGAATCCTCGGGACTTTGAATAAGCAGTAAGAAAGAAACAATCCGCATTAGCCCCCAAGTGCCAAGTGTAGAACCAGTTGTATGACTGGGACTTCTGATAAAATATTGATATGCTCCTCTGATTGTGGCAGGCTGACATAAACCATCAACGGACGCAGATTGCTGATCTTCAAGAGAGTATCAAATCTCATCAAGAAGAATCTTCTAAAGCCAAAGATGAACTTCAAGCTGCTTTAACTTCCATAGAATAACTGAAGGAAGAATTCAAGACTGAACATGCCAATTGGGACACTGAGAAGGGTACATTGCTGAAACGGGCTGAAGACGCCGAATTTGCTCTTAAATCGGTGGCAGAAGAGCTTTCTGGGTTGAAGCGTCAAGTGAACACCATGACCTCCGCAGTATTTGGTAAGTACTCCTAGCAAGGCATCTGAAATATCCATCTTGTAAGGTGCCGGTTGAAATATGAAATTCTTAAACCATTGCAGGTAGCCACATTACTCATCTGGGCTCAGATGTACGGATGAAGCTGAAAGCAGCATATACTCTGCTTGAACAACTATACGCCGATGCTCAACGGGTTATCTGCGCAGCATCCTATGACAATCCGGCCCCAACACTGATCAAGGACACTCTGGCAAGGCTATCCATGGCACCAGCACAGATAGAAGAGGTAAAGCGATCTGTTGCCAGGGCTGGCGCTTTGTTGGCACTTACCCGAGCCAAAGCGTGGATAGCTGACTTGGATCCGGTTGACCTTGCCAAAGGCTTTCCAAGCACACAAGAAAACATGGAAGATTTTGATGATGAAGCCCTTAAAAGAGTGACAAGGGAAATGCGTCCTCTGGCGAGTCAGCTGGCAGAAGATGCTAACTTGACTGTTCACCGGTCTTATTATGATGCCAACAACAAACGGGTTAACACTGTCATCCGGGAGGCGCAAAATCTTATTCCGGGAATCCATAAGCACACTTATGCCCCTGACATTGATCCGTCAGAACTTATCAGTGAAGAAGCTATCTTTCAGGCCTTAACCCGGATTGACTGGACCACCACAAACTTCCAGCCGCTAGGTGGGGAGGAGGAGGCTGATCCGACGCCAGATGACCCATCAACTTCGCATCAACATGGTAATGAGACTTGATCCGGCAATCAGAGTGATGCTCCAGAAACCTTGTTCTGCTGGAAACACCATACTTTGGGCCTTCAAGCGCCTTGTAATAGGCTAGTGAAAATATTTTAATCCGTTGCCATCGTGCACTGGGAGACACTTTGCGTTGATTTGTCATGATAATTTCGGTACTGGCTTATGTATTTTTACAATATTATGCAATCCCTGTGTCTGCATCAGGAAAATCTGTCCAGGTGGTTTACCATCGGACGGGTCAAAATACCCAACACAACTTGGTAAGCAACTATGGTTGCAGCAATAATAAATCATACCTGTGATACAAAACATTGTTGTTGGTTTACCAATTGTGATTTGAAGATGGGTGAAAACCCAACTTCCACCATGCCATGCTGGTATATATATGATATAGAACCGGGTTCTGACGAACACCGGCCAATTGCTGGAGACAAGGTGTCAAAGCCAGACCGATTTTGAAGGATGTCGGGTTACCTTTAATTGTATGCTTTAACAGAAGATCCATAAGCCATACCGGGTTAAAAAACACCGGTTTAACATAAACCTTACGAAAAACAAAACTTGGCAAGAAGCAAACAAAAACCATGGTCAAGGCTTTTCAAGGGCTGCCAGGCCCAAATCAAAGCTTTTCATGGGCTGCCAGGCCACTGAGTTAAACCATTTTGATGAAGCCTTTTAAGATGGCCCTCCAACTAACCAATCATTGTTTTAACTTTGACAAGTTCAGGGTCTCAATGAGAGTAACTGTCAAACATTCGACGGGTCGTGCTAGGATTACCTGGATAGGAGTGGCTTACTTGATGAAGGCAGGTTAACCCGGGGTTTTAGGTGAATACACCAGGCTTCCAAGCCGTGGGTCAATACCCAGCTACAAGGGTCCTTTCAAACTCTTTGGTATTTGACACAGAGAGCCCCCAAGTAACTTTGTGAGCTGTGCTCAATGGGTGCCTATGTTTGAGTCGTGCTTTACGCAATCAAACTCTCTTTCGCCCCTTGGGTGTGAAGCTCCCAAGCTAGATGGTGGCATGGTAGCCGGGCTAACAGGTAGTACTTTGCTTTATTAGCTGAAGCCCCCAAGTTAACAAATATTTAAAGAAAAAACGGAGGAGACCCTGCTTGATAGCAAGGATGCCGATTTATTATATTGATCATAATATATACATTGTTGAAATATGTACATACGAAAAGCATGTGGCTTTAAGTGTAATAAGGCCGTAGGAGAGCTATGTTCCATGGCCGTCGGGTCTCCTCCTCAGAGCTACGTGAGTCTTCTCGAACGTCAATGAGGTAGTATGATCCGTTGTGCAGATTTTTGCTGACCACAAAGGGCCCTTCCCAAGGTGGGGATAATTTGTGCATATCAGTCTGGTCTTGAATGAGCCGAAGTACAAAATCACCTTCTTGAAAGGTTCTTGTCTTAATCCGGCGGCTGTGATAACGCCGCAGGTCTTGTTGATAAACCGCCGACCAAGCCAAAGTCATGTCTTGTTTCTAATCTAACAGGTCCAGCGCATCTTGGCGTGCTTGCTCGTTGTCCGCTTCAACATAATTTGCAACCCGGGGCGAGTCGTGACGAATATCACTTGGGAGGACATCCTCAGCCCCATAGACCAGGAAAAAGGGTGTATATCCCGTAGATCGGTTTGGGGTGGTATTTATACTCCATAACACAGATGGTAATTCTTCCACCCAACAACCCGGCATCTGCTTCAAAGGGACCATAAGCCGAGGCTTGATACGCTTCAATATTTCTTGATTCGCCCTCTCAGCTTGACCATTAGACTAGGGGTGAGCCACGGATGCTACATCAAGCCGGATGTGCTCTCGTTGGCAAAACTCCTCCATCTCACCTTTAGAAAGGTTCGTACCATTATCTGTGAGGATGCTATGTGGAAAGCTGAAACGGAAAATAATCTTTTTGAGAAATTGAACCGTCGTGGCTGCATCACATTTAATGATGGGCTCCGCTTCAACCCATTTGGTGAACTTGTCAACCGCCACCAACAGGTGGGTCTTCTTGTCCTTGGAGCGCTTAAAGGGTCCAACCATATCAAGCCCCCAAGTAGCAAACGGCCAAGTGATGGGAATCATGCGTAACTCTTGAGCCGGAACATGAGCTCGACGTGAAAATTTCTGACAAGTGTCACACCGCTTTACCAAGTCTTCCACATCAGAATGAGCTGTCAACCAGTAGAACCCGTGTCGGAAAGCTTTAGCAACCAAGGACTTTGAACCAGCATGGTGACCGCAATCCCCTTCATGGATTTCACGTAGAATCTCTTGTCCTTCTTCAGGAGAAACACAACGTTGGAATACGCCTGAAACGCTAGAACGGTGTAACTCGCCATTGTGAACAACCATAGACTTGGACCGCCGGACTATCTGTCTGGCGAAAAGTTCGTCTTCTGGTAATTCGCCCCGGTTCAGATACGCCAAATATGGAACCGTCCAATCTGGAGTGGCATGTAAAACGGCTACCAACTGGGCCTCCGGATCAGGAACAGGTAGATCCTCCTCTGTAGGCAACTTACAGATGGGTTATGCAAGATATCTAGAAAGGTATTGGGTGGTACCGGCTTACGCTGAGATCCTAGCCGGCTTAGAGCATCTGCTGCCTCATTCTTGCGCCGGTCGATGTGTTCCACCTGATAACCCTTAAAGTGACCTGCTACAATATCCACCTCGCACCTATAAGCCGCCATGAGTGGGTCCTTAGAATCCCAAGTACCAGAAACTTGCTGAGCCACCAGATCAGAATCTCCAAAGCATCGAACCCGGCTTAAGTTCATTTCCTTAGCTACACGAAGGCCGTGGAGTAAGTCCTCATACTCCACTGCATTGTTAGTACAAGGAAACATTAAGCGGAGAACATAACAAATCTTATCTCCTCGAGGAGAAGTGAGGACAACCCCAGCCCCCGAGCCTTCCAACTGCCTGGATCCATCAAAGTGAATGGTCCAGTATGTATTATCCGGTTTGTCCTCTG
Source organism: Triticum dicoccoides (assembly GCF_002162155.2). Classification (NCBI taxonomy): domain Eukaryota; kingdom Viridiplantae; phylum Streptophyta; class Magnoliopsida; order Poales; family Poaceae; genus Triticum; species Triticum dicoccoides. Next base: position 258,597,543 of record NC_041392.1, read on the forward strand.
GTGCCTGTAACTCGGTCTAATCATTGATGAAGTCAACAAGCGCCTGAGATTTGATGGCTGTTCGGGGCATATACTTCAAACCATGGGGACCAAGCTCAATCGCCTACTTCGCAACCCGGCCAGTTGCTTCTCTATTCTGGATTATATCACCCAAGGGGGCAGAACTAACCACTGTGATAGGATGGCCTTGAAAGTATTGCTTGAGTTTCCTACTTGCCATAAAAACTCCATACACTAGCTTCTGCCAATGCAGATATCTTTGCTTTGATTCGATCAGTACCTCACTGATATAATAAACTGGTCGTTGAACTGGATATTCTTTTCCAGCCTCCTTACGCTCAACCACAATCGCCACACTGACCGCTCGAGCATTGGTAGCCACGTACAACAATAGAGGCTCATTATCAACTGGAGCAGCGAGGACTGGCGGTTCAGCCGGCTGCCGCTTCAATTCCTCAAATGCCGCATTGGCGGCGTCACTCCAGACGAATTTATCTGTCTTCTTCAACATCTGATACAGGGGAATTGCCTTCTCTCCCAAACGGCTGATAAACCGGCTGAGGGCTGCAATCCGGCCCGCCAGACGCTGAACATCATTGATAAACGCCGGTTTAGCCAAGGATGTGATTGCTTTGATTTTTTCCGGATTTGTCTCAATACCTCTGTTGGACACAAGAAAGCCCAAGAGTTTGCCTGCCGGAACACCAAAAACGCATTTGTCCGGGTTGAGCATCATTTTGTAAACCCGAAGATTGTCGAACGTCTCCTTGAGATCATTTATCAAAGTTTCCTTCTTCCTGGACTTCACCACAATATCATCCACATAGGCATGAACATTACGCCCGATCTGCTTGTGAAGAGAATTTTGCACACAACGCTGGTAGGTTGCTTGGGCACTCTTGAGCCCAAAGGGAATAGAAACATAGCAGAAGGCTCCAAAGGGAGTGATGAAGGCTGTGTTCTCCTGGTCCTTAACTGCCATTTTAATCTGATGATAACTTGAATAAGCATCCAAGAAACTCAGGCGCTCACAACCAGCCATTGCATCAATGATCTGATCAATACGCGGGAGAGCGAAAGGATCTGCCGGGCAAGCTTTATTAAAATCAGTGTAGTCCACACACATACGCCAAGTGCCATTTTTCTTAAGAACAAGCACCGGATTAGCCAACCATTCGGGATGAAACACTTCGAACAAGCACCGAATCAATACACGACTGGCTCATACAAGTGCCATTTCTCTTTACCTTGTGGTCGTGGGTTCGAGCCCCACGGTGGGCGCCAAATGTCGTGGAATTGTCATGGCAGATGTCCTCGTGAAAGGACTTAGTCGCGGAGCCATCGCTATGGGTTAGCTTGAAAGGGGTTAAACCGGACAAGGGGACATGGGAGTTTATACTAGTTCGGCCCCTTCAATGAAGGTAAAAGCCTACGTCTAGTTGTGATTGGTATTGCTAGGGTTTTGAAGGCCAGGGAGCGAATCCGCATTGTCTGGCTCTCGAGTTGTTGTTCTCCCTTGAACCGCCACTGGGTCACCCTTTATATACTCAGGAGGACCCCGGGCGGTCTACAGAGTCCCGAGGCTGGCTCATACAAGTGTCCGCCTCGGTCTCCTCTTTCCTATCTTATAATATTAGTTTATACAATCATGTCGGTTTACTACCATGGGCCCTAAATCGCCCGCGGGCTCTAGGCCTCTAAGACTTACCCGTAAAGCGCCATCTTCTGGGTTTCCTTGGGCTTCAGCATAGCTGAGGGTGAACCGGCCCCTCCTGGGCGGTTTACCCTTAATGGTTATATCCTCAACACCCATCTTGAGTGCTTATCATATTAGGACTAATTTTATAGCCAAAGCAAATTACCATGATGTTCTAAAATACTCCCAAAATAATATAAGTGAAGAATTAGAGATCAATAATTTCTATAAAATAAAAACCACCACCGTGCTCTTAAAAATGTATGAGTGAAGCACTAGAGCAAAATTATCTAGCTCAAAAGATATAAGTGAAGCACATAGAGTATTCTAATAAATTCCAATTCATGTGTGTCTCTCCAAAAGGTGTGTACAGCAAGGATGATTGTGGTAAACTAAAAAGCAAAGACTCAAATCATACAAGACGCTCCAAGCAAAACACATATCATGTGGTGAATAAAAATATAGCCTTAAGTAAAGTTACCGATGGACGAAGATGAAACAGGGGATGCCTTCCGGGGCATCCCCAAGCTTAGGCTTTTGGTTGTCCTTGAATTTTACCTTGGGTGCCTTGGCCATCCCCAATCTTAGGCTCTTGCCACTCCTTATTCCAAAATCCATCATATCTTTACCCAAAACTTGAAAACTTCACAACACAAAACTCAACAGAAAATCTCATGAGCTCCGTTAGTATAACAAAACAAACGACCACTTTCAAGGTACTGTAATGAACTCATTATTTATTTATATGGATGTTAAACCTACTGTATTCCAACTTCTGTATGATTCATACCCCCAATACTAGCCATAGATTCATCAGAATAAGCAAACAACACACGAAAAACAGAATCTGTCAAAAACAGAATAGTCTGTAGTAATCTGTAGGTTTCGAATACTTTTGTAACCCCAAAAATTCTGAAATAAATTTGTGGACGTTAGTAATTTGTCTATTAATCATCTTCAAAAATAATCAACCTAATGACACTCTCCATTAAAAAATGGCAGCAAATCTCGTGAGCGCTAAAGTTTCTGTTTTTACAGCAAGACCGCAAAGACTTCCCCCAAGTCTTCCCAAAGGTTCTACTTGGCACAAATACTAATTAAAAACATAAAACCACATATAAAAAGAACATGTATGATTTATTTATTACTAAACAGGAACAAAAAACAAGAAACAAAAATAAAATTGGGTTGCCTCCCAACAAGCGCTATCGTTTAACGCCCCTAGCTAGGCATAAAAACAAGAATAGATCTAGGTATTGTCATCTTTGGTATGCAATCCCTAAGTGGCTCTCATAATAGATTCATAATGTAATTTAATTTTCTTCCTAGGAAAGTGTTCCATGCCTTTCCTTAATGGAAAATGGAATCTAATATTTCCTTCTTTCATATCAATAATTGCACCAATCGTTCTAACGAAAGGTCTACCAAGAATAATAGGACATGTAGGTTTGCAATCTATATCAAGAACAATGAAATCTACGGGCACATAATTCCTATTTGCAACAATAATAACATCATTAATCCTTCCCATAGGTTTCTTAATAATGGAATCCGCAAGATGCAAATTTAAAGAACAATCATCAAATTCACGGAAACCTAACACATCACACAAAGTTTTTGGAATCGTGGAAACACTAGCACCCAAATCACATAAATAATAGCATTCATGATCTCTAATTTTAATTTTAATAGTAGGTTCCCACTCATCATAAAGTTTTATAGGGATAGAAACTTCTAATTCAAGCTTTTCTTCATAGGATTGCATTAAGGCATCAACGATATGTTTGGTAAAAACTCTATTTTGATCATAAGCATGAGGAGAATTTAGCACGGATTGCAACAAGGAAATACAATCTATCAAAGATCAATTATCATAACTAAATTCCTTGAAATCCAAAATAGTGGGTTCATTGCTATGTAAAGTCTTGACCTCTTCAATCCCACTTTTACCAATTTTTGCATCAGGATCTAAAAACTCTGAATCATTGGGACGCCTCTTAACTAAAGTTAACTCATATCCAGTCCCATCATTATCAAGATTCATATTGCAAAACAAAGATTTAATAGGAGACACATCAATCACTTTTAGATCTTCATCCTTATTGTCGTGAAAACTAGAAGAACACGCTTTTATAAAGCAATCCTTTTTAGCACGCATCCTAGCGGTTCTTTCTTTGTACTCGTCAATGGAAATTCTCATAGATTTGAGAGACTCATTGATATCATGCTTACGTGGAATAGATCTAAGTTTCAAAGAATCAACATCAAGAGAAATTCTATCCATGTTCCTAGCCAACTCATCAATCTTAGGAAATTTTTCTTCAAGCAAAGCATTGAAATTATTTTGCAAAATCAAAAATTCTTTAACACTAGTCTCAAAATCAGAGGGCATCTTATTAAAATTTCCATAAGAGTTGTTGTAGGAATTGCCATAATTGTTAGAGGAATTACTAGAAAACGGCCTAGGAGTAAAGTTTCCTCTATACGTGTTGTTACCAAAATTGTTCCTACCAAAAAAATTCACATCCATAGATTCATTATTATTCTCAATCAAAGTAGACAAAGGCATGTCATTAGGATCAGAAGAAACAATCTTATTAGCAAACAATTTCATAAGTTCATCCATCTTTCCACTCAAAACATTAATCTCTTCTATCGCATGAACCTTTTTACTAGTAGATCTTTAGGTGTGCCATTGAGAATAATTAACCATAATATTATATAGGAGTTTAGTGCTTATCCTAAAGTGATTTCATAAAAGTGCCTCCCGCGGCCGAATCTAAAAGATTTATAGAAGCAAAATTCAATCCAGCATAAAAAATTTGTATGATCATCCATAAGTTTAATCCAGGTGTAGGGCAATTATGTATCATTAATTTCATCCTCTCCCAAGCTTATGCAACATGCTCATGATCAAGTTTATTAAAATTCATAATATCGTTTCTAAGAGAGATGATCTTATCAGGAGGAAAATACTTAGAGATAAAAGCATATTTGCACTTATTCCATGAATCAATACTATTTTTAGGCAAAGGCGAAAACCAAGTTTTAGCACGATCTCTAAGCGAAAATGGAAATAGCTTCAATTTAACAATATCATTATACACATCTTTCTTCTTTTGCATATCAACAAATCAACAAAGCTGCTTAGATGGGTAGAGGCATCTTCACTAGGAAGGCCAGAAAATGGATCTTTCATAACAAGGTTCAACAAAGCAGTATTAATTTCACAAGATTCAGCATCGGTAAGAGGAGCAATCGGAGTGCTAAGAAAATCATTGTTGTTGGTATTGGAAAAATCACACAATTTAGTATTGTCTTGAGCCATCGTGACAAACAATCCAACACACAAGCACACAAGAAGCAAGCAAAAAGAGGCGAATGGAAAGAGGGTGAATAAAACGGCAAGGGTGAAGTGGGGGGAGGAAAACGAGAGGCAAATGGCAAATAATGTAATGCGAGGGATAAGAGTTTGTGATGGGTACTTGGTATGTCTTGACTTGTGCGTAGATCTCCCCGGCAACGGCGCCAGAAATGGTTTGTTGACAGGAGATCAAATCTCGATTTGACTTGGTGCAACCTCCCCGGCAACGGCGCCAGAAATGGCTTGTTGACGGGAGATAAAATCTTGACTTGACTTGGTGCAACCTCCCCGACAATGGTGCCAGAAATCCTTCTTGCTACCTCTTGAGCATGGGTTGGTTTTCCCTTGAAGAGGAAAGGGTGATGCAGCAAAGTAGCGTAAGTATTTCCCTCAGTTTTTGAGAACCAAGGTATCAATCCAGTAGGAGGTAACACGCAAGTCCTAGTACCTGCGCAAACAAACAAGAACCTCGCAACCAATGCGATAAAGGGGTTGTCAATCCCTTCACGGTCACTTACGAAAGTGAGATCTGATAGAGATAATAAGATAAATATTTTGGTATTTTTATTGTATAGATTGGAAAATAAAGATTGCAAAATAAACAATGATAGAAATAGCAAGTAGATAGGAAAATAATATGATGGAAAATAGACCCGGTGGCCATAGGTTTCACTAGTGGCTTCTCTTAAGATAGCAAATTCTATGGTGGGCGAGCAAATTACTATCGATCAATTGATAGAAAAGCGCATAGTTATGAGAATATCTAGGCATGATCATGTATATAGGCATCACATCCGCGACAAGTAGACCGAAATGATTCTACATCTACTACTATTACTCCACACATCGACCGCTATCCAGCATCCATCTAGAGTTTTAAGTTCATAAGAACAGAGTAACGCATTAGGCAAGATGATATGATGTAGAGGGATAAACTCAAGCAATATGGTATAAACCCCATCTTTTTATCCTCGATGGCAACAATACAATACGTGCCTTGCCGCCCCTGCTGTCACTGGGAAAGGACACCGCAAGATTGAACCCAAAGCTAAGCACTTCTCCCATTGCAAGAAAGATCAATCTAGTAGGCCAAACCAAATTGATAATACGAAGAGACTTGCAAAGATATTAAATCATACATAAAAGAATTCAGAGAAGAATCAAATATTGTCCCTAGATAATCTTGATCATAAACCCACAATTCATTGGATCTCGACAAACACACCGCAAAAAGAATTACATCGAATAGATCTCCAAGAGAATCGAGGAGAACTTTGTATTGAGATCCCAAGAGAGAGAAGAAGCCATCTAGCTAATAACTATGGACCCGAAGGTCTGTGGTAAACTACTCACACATCATCGGAGAGGCTATGGTGTTTATGTAGAAGCCCTCCGTGATCGATCCCCCCTCTGGCGGAGTGCCGGAAAAGGCCCCAAGATGGTATCTCATGGGTACAAAAGGTTGCGGCGGTGGAAATAGGGTTTCATGTTGCTCCTAGATATTTTCAGTGTATACGGGTATATATATATGAGGAAGAAGTAGGCCGGTGGAGCTGCGAGGGGCCCACAAGGGTGGGGGGCGCGCCCTCCTACCTCGTGGCCTCCTTGCTTCTTTCTTGACGTCCACTCCAAGTCTCCTGGATCACGTTTGTTCCAAAAATAACTCTCCCGAATGTTTCATTCCGTTTGGATTCCGTTTGATATTCTTTTTCTGTGAAACACTGAAATAGGCAAAAAACAACAATTTGCACTGGGCCTTTGGTTAGTAGGTTAGTCCCGAAAATAATATAAAAAGCTATATTAAAGCCCATAAACATCCCAAACAGATAATATAATAGCATGGAATAATCAAAAATTATAGATACGTTGGAGACATATCACGGTCTTAGTGGTTCGCTCTGAAAATTTAATCACATAAAGACCATTCTCGACATGCCCAAAGAAGGCTACTTTAAGAGTCTTGCTCCACAAGAGGGCCACTGTATCAATATCAAAGAAAGTGGCAAAGCCCATGAGTGCAAGTTGACAAACGGAAAGTGAATTGTATGCAAGGGACTCAACAAGCATGACTTTATCAATCATGAGATCATGAGAAATGACAACCTTGCGAAGACCCAATACCTTAGAAGACGAGGCATCACCCCACTCGACATTGGTGGGCATAGATGAAATCTTGTGCACATCCACCACCAAAAGTCCTTGCTTTCGGTCATATGATTTGTGGCTCCACTACCGGTCAACCATCATCCCCCACCGGAAGCAAACACCTACAAGAGATCAAAGCTTGGTTTTAGGTACCCATTTTGTAATGGGTCATTTGATGTTAGTAACAAGGGTCTTGGGAACCCAAATATACCATTCAATGTACTCATAAGGAGAACCTACAAATTTGGCATAAACATGCCCATCACTGGCATGACATAACGCATAAGAAGGGTTAAAGTCGTTGGCTTTGTTGGAAGGGGTGGAATTGCCCTTCTTGACACCACCACCCTTCAGATTGTTCTTCTTATCCTTAGGAGCACCTTCTCCCTCCTTCAAAAAAGTTTGCTTGAGAGGAGGGGCTCGTTTGGACTTGTCATTCTTCCTCTTGTTCTTGGACTTGGGTGCAAACCCAATTCCCTCCTTGCCCACAACTTCCTTTTGGTTTCTCAAAAGGTCGTTGAGCGTTGAGATTATTCTCACCTTGTATGCAAGACACAAGGTCTTTCTCAAGTTGCTCCTTGATGTCGCTTGAAGCTACGTTGGTATTTCCCCAAAGAAGAAGGGATGATGCAGCACAACGGCGGTAGGTATTTCCCTCAGATATGAAACCATTATCGAACCAGTAGGAGAACAAAGTAACACAATGTAAACAACCCCTGCACACACATAACAAATCCTCACAACCCGACGTGTTAAAGGGGTTGTCAATCCCTTCCGGGTACGGCGCCTCAAGATAGGCAAACACACGGGAGATAAAATTGTAGTAGATTGATAGATCGAACGCCAAATAAAATAAATAAGAATAAATCGCGTCAAGGTTTAATAGATATAAAAATAAATGCAAAGGAAAAGTAGACCGAAAAGGCAAATATATGAGAAAGAGACCCGGGGGCCGTAGGTTTCACTAGTGTCTTCTCTCAAGAAAAATACCAAACGGTGGGTGAACAAATTACTGTTGGGCAATTGATAGAACTTCAAATAATCATGACGATATCCAGGCAATGATCATTATATAGGCATCACGTCCAAGATTAGCAGACCGACTCCTGCCTGCATCTACAACTATTACTCCACACATCGACCGCTATCCAGCATGCATCTAGTGTATTAATTTCATGGAGCAATGGAGTAATTGAATAAGAACGATGACATGATGTAGAAAAGATCTATCTATGTAGAGATAGACCGCATCATTTTATCCTTAGTAGCAATGATACGTCTCCATCGTATCTACTTTTCCAAACACTTTTGCCCTTCTTTTGGACTCTAACTTGCATGATTTGAATGGAACTAACCCGGGCTGACGCTGTTTTCAGCAGAATTGCCATGGTGTTATTTATGTGCAAAAACAAAAGTTCTTGGAATGACCTGAAACTTCACGGAACATCTTTTTGTAAATAATAAAAAATCCTTGCAAAAGATGAAGACCAGGGGGCCCACACTCTAGCCATGAGGGTGGGGGGCGCGCTCCCTACCTCGTGGGCCCCCTGGAGCACCACCGACCTCAACTCCAACTCTATACATTTGCTTCCGGGGAGAAATAAATCAGGGAGAAGGATTCATCGCGTTTTACGATACGGAGCCGCCGCCAACACTACAAAAAAATACACTTCCGTGATGATACGTGTTTGTCACAGTAGGTCGCATTTTTTTCATGCATGTACATCCATGACAAATTTATGACAGAATCAAGATAGTCATACCTGTGGTGTCATAGAAGTGTTCCATGACATTACCAAAATTATCATTGTGGAAGTGTCCACTTCCATGACGATAAATCGCGCGTCACAGAAGTGCTTTCGTCAAGGGTGACCGACACATGGCATCCACCGTAACGGAACACCGTTAAGCTATCGGGTCGGGCTTTGGATCCGATAACCCGTTAACAGCCCCGACCAATGGGAAATTTCCACGTGTAAAATTCTTATTAGCCAGACGAAACACGTGTCAGCTCGTCAGTGGGTCAGATAGGCGCCTATGATACGTCGACACGTGGCACGACCCAACAGTGGCCCATTTAGCTTACAAAGCCGGCCTGTTTGACTTGGCCAAAAGTTAAAGGGCTGGCCAATGAAAAGCCTGTTAACGGTCTCTTCGCAAATAGCCCATTTTATGGTCCGTTAACTCACGACCCGTTAGGCCCTAAAGGAAATTGGCCCAACAACATCATGTGGGCCATCGAATATAATACCACCCCATTTCACTTTCGGCCCATGTATGGCCCATGACGTCTTTTGGCCCATATGAGGCCTTCGTATCTTTTGGCCCATTATAGGCCCACGGTGACTCTAGCCCATAATGAACAGTAATTTTCTTTATACCCGTTAACGGCCCGTGATTTACATGGGCCGTTTCCAGCCCGTGTTAGCTTTCGACCTATTGACGGCCCATACGTTCTTGGGCTCCTTTTCGGCCATCGATTACTTCCGGCCCGTTACTGGCCTGTTCCCCTGATGGGCCAAATTCGGCCCATGGCAAGAGTCGGCCCGTTACTGGCTTGTTCCACTAATGGGCCAAATTTGGCCCATGGCAAGAGTCGGCCCGTTACTAGCCTGTTACCCTAATGGGCCAAATTCGGCCCATGGCAAGAGTCGGCCCGTTTCTGGCCTGTTAACCGTTGCGCCGTTTCCAGCCCATCCTATATTCTGGCCCATTAACGACCCGTTATGCCTGTGACAGAATTAAGCCTTTGCTATCCTACGGCCTGTTGACAGCCTATTACCTTTCTGGGCCGATACCAATTACGCCCGATTATGGCCCATGTAGACCCATTTATCCGATGGCCCGAGGCCCACCGATTACAGGCCCATTTATCGACGGCCCGTAGGAGACCCATGGATCCTACGGCCCGTATATGGCCCATGGTAGTTGCGGCCACTAGCAAACCAGGGAAAAAGAAGACTAGGAAATAAATAAGGCCGAAACTAACGCTAGGCTATTAAGGTGATTGCACAGATTACATCCACTCGGCATCAAAGATCGCCACCAGTGCAAATATAGGGAACACCCTACACTATACAAAAATGGCTTGCTGTTTTCTTCAGGCGGTGGCTGCACGTTAAGAATAAATTTTGTATCGCACCAAAACAAATTACAACTATATAACAAAAGGAAGGTTGGCATAAAACTTAACAGTCTAGCAGATAAATGCACCACCAGAAGTTCAGAAGCTCAGTTCATTTGACCTGACTATTACGTTTTCATGCTGTATTGTCTGATGGAGCACCATAACCCTCGCCTTCATTTCCCGTCGGCTCCTAAACAACATAGCAAATGTCTGATAGGTTGGTTTCAAGACCATGCATATCTTGACGACATTGAGCAATGTTTCTCCTTGTTTCACAAAGGGTCTCTGTTAGGGAATGGACTTGTGTCTAGAGCGCAGATACAACATTGCTTTGAGCTTGCATATCTTGATCATGAGGCAGTTTGGACGATATTTGCCTTAACAACCAACTCAGTATTATGCAGGGACATGCTTTTGGCACTGTTAGTGGACAGGTACTGACCCACTGCAGCAAGAGCTGACATTGCGGTTATAGTTGCCTCGCCACCTTCAGAAGGTGGCGGTTCCATAATTTTTTCATAGCTCGCTGAAAAGTTGAGGTTTTACATTAGTAGTACCAGAACAGAAGATATTAAGGAGGCAGCAAAACCAAACAAAATAGCTTTGGTCTATATACAGAACTTATTTTGGTGAACCCATGTAAAATATTAGTTGTATTTTATTGCAAAGTACATAATAAAACTAGGTTCCAAACATATGACCATGTACCATCGCTAATGTATTGCCTATTTCTTCACATTGTATTGAGGGCTAAGGATAAAGAGATGAAGTTTATAATACGGTAAGCATAGTATGATGTCATTCATATCACAAAACAACTGGGAACAGACAAATAGGCAATTGTAACATTGTGTGGGCAAGTCCAGCACGGAACTAGATTACGGGTCAAGATCAAAGGAACATCACTCCTCTATTTTAAACCTTGTAAGGTGCAATGATACGCTAAGACAATTGTGTATAAAATTGAAAAGAGTAATAGACATTGGTTGCAAACCATGCAGTTCAAGGCACAAGTCAGAGTAAGTAGTAGTTAAAAGGCATGAGGATTAAGGACTTACAACAGCGGCTTTGACTCGTGTAGTCATGCCCTTCTTCTTGCTGGTGTGATAGTCTTTTAAGATTTCCATAGCATTTGGTTCAGGTACTTTTTGGTCCTTGTGGGCTTTCCTCTGCATTTGGAACAAGTCAATATAGATATGATAATATGGTACAGCAAAAAGAGTGAAACCGCAGCTAATTACAAGAGCCTCGCAGTGTGCAATATAGCAACGAGATCATGTCGTCTGTTGCAATTTCACTTTCGTACGGTTGGCCTTGTTCTTTGAACAGTTCACCTACAAGAAGATAGATTTGTGTGGCACATGTGTAAATAGGACTTCAACATGTGATCTGATGACATATATATAATGTACCAGATACTTTAGATCGGACCAGTGTTCAACGAGGCCTCTCCAGTCTTCATCAGATATATTTTCCACTGGAGATGTTTGGGCAAGTTCACTGTTAGCGTTGCCTTCAAAGTGAGTTTTCCTCAAGTTATACCGATACTATTGCAGAGAAGACTTGAAAAAATGGGTGCAAGCTTGTCTGGTTGCATCATCTTGGCTATCCAACTTGAACCTCATCTATTGAAAATTATGGGAGTCTCATTATCAGCAACCTAGAAAGTATTGGACAGAGCAAGGCGATATTACTAGTTTCCATACATAACCATACTTACAGATAAATGGTCGAGGAAGATGTTGAACTGGGTTTCGTCTTTGTCATTCCTGTACTGAATCCATGTTGGGAGGATACGTACATGACACCTAACAGAAACCGCTGCCTCTGATACTAACCGCTGCCTCTGTAGCATCACGTGGCCTTTTTAAACCTGCCTCAAAACGGATCTCCATGCTTCCTCCTCTAGATTTAGTTAACCTATCGAGCATTATCCCTGATGTTTGTTTCCTCTTGCGCCTAGGTGCTAGTCCAACAACAAACATAGGAAGTGTTAGCGTACATCAAACTGTGAGACTACATATAAAGAAGCATGCAACTGTAACTTGACTCCAGCAACTACCTTCTTGCTGTTGAAGCTCACAAGGTTCATCTGATATTGCCAACTCGTCTTGTGTCAAGAGTGCTTGGGAAGTAGTGTCAGGTGGCAAGGGAGCTTGGGAACATGCTGCTAGCTCAGTTGATGCACGAGTACGTCGTGCAGCTGGTAGTACTGTGGTAGGTGTTGCAAGAACTAGGGCTGTCTCTGCTTGTTTGGTGGCAGCTATTTGTTTCTGATGTCTTTTTTTGCAACTCGTGTAGCATGGGATGTCGTCTTTGTAGAATTTTCTGCTGGACTTTGACCTTCTATTGCACCATCAGTACCAGCAGAATCTGCAGGATTCATCCGCTTCTCATTCCCTGCCATTCTGTGTTTCTTCATCTTTCTCTATGCCATGGTAAGTCAAGCCGACAAGAAAAACGAATAACAATTTAGTTCTTCAGAACAAATTGATGCATGATGCAGACGAACTGAACTTTGATGTTAGACAACCACATGATAGGAGGATGTAATATGTATGAAAAACAGGATGGAAGAGATAACCAGAACTATGATGTGTAAACTAATAAGAAGACATTTCACCAAATTAGAAGCAATGCAATGGAAGGTACACACCATATGAAAGATGCTACAAATATCGCTCTGCCAAGTTAACAGTGTCTCATTATAAATGGCGTTTAAACAAATGTGAAGCAGTACAAGAAATAAATCATATGCAAGATGCAAACAAGATCACACTACCATGTTAGAGGTCTCTCGTCATTAGTGCCATTGCATATTCACAGCATTGCATATTCACAGCTTATGATGTGTAAGCTAAGGAGAAGGCATTTCAACAAATTAGAAGCAACGAAAGCTAAACACCATATGAAAGATGCAACGAATATCACTCTACCATGTTAAAACTGTCTCGTCATAAGTGCCATTTCAACAAATTAGTAATACAAGCTAGAAAAGAATGTGAGATGTAACCTATATCACACTCCGAAGTCAAACGTGTCTTATGATAAGTTATTGTTGCAGGTTACACAACAGTAGTAATTTGATGTAAGAACATGGTGTGATAGACAGATATTGTATGTTCTAGAAACAGGAACACATGTCTTATTCAAGTATAATGTGTAAAGTAAGCAGATGGAATTCAACAAAATTAGAAGCAATACAAGCTAGACATCACACATAACATGCAACCACATATAACAGTGCCAAGTTAGAGGGAGCACCGGTGATGCTGCACTAGGGGAGACGTGCTCATCATAAACACAACTTTGTTGAGTGTCTATGCAAGTGTTGTCTTGGAAATCATCTTGGGGGTGTGGAGGAGTAGAAACTGTAGAGGCTCTCCGTTCGGAAGGAGCACCTTTATCCGCTGCCTTGCTAACATCCTTCCGCTTTATTGATTTTGAATTGTCAAGTAAAACCGACAAGAAAAAGCAATAAAATTATCTCTTTAGAACTCATTCATGCATGATACTGACAATCACTACTTTGATGTAAGGCAAACACATGATACCAGGATGGAATATGTACGAAAAACAGGACGGCATGGCATGTTCACAATTGTTTGTGTAAACTAAGCAGAAACCATTCCAGCAAATAAGAAGCAATGCAAGCTAGACACCACATGAAAGATGCAACCAATATGACTCTGCCAAGTTAAAAGCGTCCCATCATAAATGGAATTTCAACAAATTAGAAGCAGCGCATGCTATAAATCATATGAAAGATGCAACTAATATCGCACTGCATATACTAAAGGTGTCTCCTCATGTTGATTGATGCGGGATACAAAAAAACAATAGTTTTATGTAAGGACATGCTTAATAGATAGATGTACTATGTACTAAATACAGGAAGGCATGTCACATTAACAAGTATAATGTATAAGCTAAGCAGACTAGCACATGCAGTTTAACCAGATTGGAAGAATTACAATCTAGACACCATATGCAACATGCAACCACATATCACGCTGCCAAGTTAGAGCAAGCACTTGCGATGCTAGTGTAGGGGAAATGTTGTAATCAACTACAGAGCTACGTTCACTATCTTCATCTAGCATTTCTGTTTCTTGAGAATCATGTCGGGAGGCTGACGCTGCATTCCTTAAATGAGGAGTAGTCCCCTTGCCTGCCTGCCTCGTCATAACTGATTTATGAGGGATACACAAGAACATTAGTTTGATGTAAGAACATGGTTAATACACAGATGTACTAGTATGTACCAAAAACAGAAAGGCACATCATATTCAAAGGTATAATGTGTAAGCTAAGCAGATGCAATTTAACCAAATTGGAAGCAATACAAGCTAGACATCCGACTGGAGTGGTGAGCATGATCATCTAGGACCTGAGAGCCTGGTGGGAGGCGGGCTGCTTCGCCACCATCAGAACTTTTAGTTGGCTTCCAGGTGATGCCTATCTTTGCTAGGCTTGTCACTGGCTCGTCCAGTGCCCTGACTAGCTATTTGTCTTCTGGTGCTCACGGGATGGTGTTTCATGTAAAAAATATATTTCCTTATCTTACCGACTTCGACCTTTCGAATACAAGCTAGACACCATATGGAACATGCAACCACATATGACACCGCGAAGTTAAAGCAAGCACCTGGGATGGTGGTTCATTGCGAGCGAGGTCATCAACTCCAGAGCTATGTTCCCCGTCTCCATCTGCTGACACTACACCCTTTAAAGCGTTGAAACGTGTCTTGCCTAGCCGCACACCAAACTAGAACGACTTCTCTCTTTTCTTTTTGGCTTCTCTCATGGCAGCAGAGTCTGAAATACCCTTGCATAAAAACACAATAGTGAGAGTGAGGGTGAAGTGTGTGCAGAACTAGTGCACTGTAAAAGTAGCAGATAGCAGGTGGCTGAAAAATAAATGACAGGAGACATATGATAGCTCTACAACATTGCATGGCAAACAAAATTAGATTCTACTCTGTATGATTTTTTAATATATGAGCACATGAAATGCAGGTACTCCTCCAGCACACCACCACATGTGGTCATATCTAAGATACAGTCGACTGGAAATAAATAGGTCAATCGATTTTTTAATGAACCGTCCGATCTATAAGGAACGGGCAGATGGCCTTCGTCTACCTCCCGCCAGTAACTGTTGACGATCTTTCTAGAACCGCCAGCGACCACCGGCCCAGACCCCTGCCTCCGCCGCCCCGCCCTCCCATCGACCTCACACCACCGCCGTGCTTGCCAGCGCCCCCAGGCCATCCCTTTAATCGCGGCCGACCTCCAGATCAGGCGCCAGTAGCTCTAGGCCGCACACTCCCCTAAGATAAACACCAAGGCGCTGCTTCCCCGGTGTAATAGGCTTACTAGCGCCTGTTACGCCGGGGAATGCTTCCGTTAATTGGGAATCAAGTGGCCAGAAATTGAAATTCAGGGGGGCGACGGACCTCTAGCTAAGGTGAAATAGTATATGAGGAGAAACCTTGTGCATCGCGAGTTACTAGGAACATCTAGTATCAAGAAGAAGCGGTCAACTAGTGTCTTCTGTGGGATGAATACCGTGCAAGCAGAGACGTAAGATTTGCTTGAATAAGGGAAGAGGAGTACCTTTTTCGGTTGCTGGTGTGGTCACCTCCACAAGTCACGCTGATTTTCTTCTTTTTATTGGGGAACCGATGTTCTGGAGGGTGCAGGCTTGGATGAACCCATGGCCAAATTGTTGATTGTGTTGTTGTGGCCGTATCTCGGCGGAGGGGAAGCAGATCCGAGGCGGTGAAGGACGGCGTAGCAGGAATAGCTCCGGTGCGGTGGAGGGTGGAGAAGTTGGAGCGGCAGTGGTGAGGCGCAGGACGGCGTGGTTGAACTGGCTCAGGTACGGACGGCTCGGCCTCGGCTTCAACTACTAGCCGTGGAGGGCATCGCGGTTGAGGTTGCGGTGGACGACGACGTCGGGGTATCGGCCCCGGCATGATGGAGGAGGGCAGCGGTTGATGGGTGGGATGGGGTGGCGGACGGAGGACGCCGGGGTTTCGCGGCTGGTGGAGAGGTAGTTTTGGCGCCCACGGAGTACGAATGGGGAATCGGACGGGTGGGGGGAACCATGTTTCGGTCTGGGACGCGCTTGTTTTTGGCTTTTTTGAACAGAAGATGGGACACGCTTGTTTGAAATTTGGGGAAAGTACAAACTTTGCCCCCCTCTTAAATTTCGGACCCACTGCGGGTTGGGGGTAGGATGGTAATCCCAGGTGTCCCAAATAGTGGGCGGGAGCGATTTCGGCCGCACGCATGTGTGCTTAGGCGGCCATTGTGTATGAATGTTTTTCGGATGCGGTTGCGTGGCGTCTAGATGAAGCTACAAACCTACCCCGGTTTAGACCTTTGGACGTCGGGCCGGTAGGTTTCACGGGTCGGAGTTATTAGAAAAGTAATTTCCTTGTACTACCAAACATTGGTCTCACGCGGTTTCGGGCGAGTAGAGGCTCTTTTGGCGCTTCGTTCGAAATTTTGAAACACAAGCATTCACGTTTAGAGTACTCTTGAACTATGAGGATTGACCTAAATATACAATGTTATATTTGACCTTGTATGTTTGAAAGCCTCATTAAATTATCCGCTTCTTTTTGAAATTTTGACACTTGAAAATCCTATAACTACGATTATTTTGGAATGAAGGAGCTAAATTTGAATCTATTTTGTACACGACTACATATGCTATTATGTACAAAATCAGAGCAAAGATTGGTGCCCCCATAATTTAGGTATGGTTTACAAATGCCATGATATAAAATTCAAATAATTGAATGGACTTCATGTTGAATTCGATTTTTTAAACCACCTTAAGTTGAATTCAAATGTACGCTAGTTCATAGGTAGTAGCTATTTATAATGTCCATTGTCTAACTTTCGTATGTATAATGTGCTTTACACACACAACATGAACTATACTCACGTTTATATTCGATTGCTAAAGCAATGCATTGTCTGGAGTTCAAAATACTAACTATGTGGATCAATTGTGTCGAATAATAACATAGACATGCTCAAATTCGATAGAATCTAGATGTCTGATGGATCAATGACCGCTCCTTACGCGAATTGCAAATATCATGATCCCATCCTAATATTTGGATAAAATTTATATCTTTAATCAATGTGTAGGGCAGTCTTTTACGTGTAGTTTCACTCTCCATCAGTGGTCTCTCACACATGCTCACACACTCTCTCCCGAGGTGTCTTTCTCGCACACATGCTCTAGATATAACCCTCCCTCCCTCTCGTAACCGTTTACAACTGTTTTCACTAACCTTTATCACAAGCACTCTTCTTCTCGCAAACATACACACGCACAATCCTCATCGACCCTTTCTATATACATGGACCTGCCTACGTGTCTCATGTACGCACGTTATCTTTACGCCTGTCTCTCACGCACTGTCTCACACCTCTCTTCCTAATCGACGAGTATGATTCTACCAGAGCATTCTGTAGGATGCCCCTTAAACTTAGGTTGGATGAATAGTAATATCAGAGATAAAGGGGTTACCTTAGTCCGAGAACCTAGGGTTACAAATCCTAGCCGGCTTTGTCAGTGGACACAGAGTCCTTCACAATTCAGCTCTCTTTGTCTTGGACGACTAGTCATCCATGGGTCTTCCTAAATGCGTCACGGGCCGACCAATGTGGCGCAGGACAAAACAGACGAAGGGCCTCACCTCGACCCACCGGACCTCACGCGGTGACATACCCTCTACCCCCACGTCTCATTATCTTCTCACACCCACACATACCAACACAAAAACCACACACACAGAAAATTTCTCTTGGTGCCTCTATTCCCTCCCCCTTGCATATACACACTCAAGGGAATGGAATCTCTTGTCGTGACGTCATATTCGTCTCTCCCTCTAGACCACTCTCATTTCTCGTGCTATCTCTCCCACGCCCCCCTGCCGGCCCCTCTATCCATGCCTCTCTCGAATACGTAATACACACACATACCTCTCTAGGCCCCGCCAAATGCATCAACTACACATTCACACATGTTACATCACGTACCCCATTGATCTAAAAAGCCCTCTCTTCACGTTTATTTCTCATACAACATTCCTTTTGAATAAAGTGTGGCCAACAAATTATTTTAGAGTTTCTACATATATACAACATTACAAAGTTATATGGAGGAGTACGAACGCTAATTTGCATTGCATGGTTCCCACAATGATATTTATTTCGCACTGTGAATTTGTATATTTTTATACTATATACAAAGTTAATCATAATAAAGAGAAACGGAGAGTATCTCTCTCTCCATCGCATACCCCCCTGTACGCCCCTTTCACGTATGCACACAAAACTATCTCCAGGTCCTCTAAAAGTAAGCCCCCAGAAAATTCACGCATGTTTCATCTTTCTCTCGTGATAAATGCAATGACAATCATTGTATTTGAAGCGAAAGCACGATACGTACATTGGACTTCAGAATCCACTCATTACGGTCACCATTTACATTTAGTGGTTATTATGCAGTCACGGGCTCACCGTACAACTCTGTATTTGCTCATGACATGACTAGTTGACCAGTTAAACACCCCACGTGGCACCTCTAGTGTTGCATCACATTATCTCACTACCATCGTGCCCACCTGTCGACTTGTATCTACTCTACATCTACACTCTTATAAAATACATAAAATACACTCTTATAAAAAACAGAGTTGGTGATGATGGTGTGCCTGCCATCCAGCAATATAGGCCATCCGATTTATATCTGACGGATAGGAAAGAAACTATGGCAATTTTGCAAAAAGGTACCCACACACCTCTCCACATTTGCAAATAAGGCCTTCCCTCGTTCATCCTTTTCTCTCACAAGATAAAGAAGTCATACAAATGCATCTTGATGTTACATGCAACGCACGGGCATCTTGCTAGTAAGAATGAAAACAAACGACAAAAAAATATTTGGACGGTGGTTCGAAGTCATGACCGCGGGCACAGCGGACAAGGTGGCCTTGTATTGGTATGCTGAGCCGTCTGTTTTAACACACAGGAGCTGGTGTGGTGATTATACACACACGCACGCATGCACACGAACTGCATCCATGCAACACTCACACAAACACATGCACACACGCACGCACGCAACACTCACACGTACACATGCATGCATGCAACACTCACACGCACACACGCACGCATGCATGCACACACCAGTACACCACACGACCAACACACACTCTCATGCTCAAGTGCTCAACCTACACGTGCATGCGCACACATCAGGCCTTGACAGACACATACACAACCAGGTGATTCCCGCGCATGGGTTGGAGCCTTGTCGCGCCTGCGTAAATTTGTGTTTATCTGACCTTTTGCCTATGCGAACTGACAGGTGGGACCCACAACGAACATGGTCAATTTAACTAGTCAACATGGCGCCACACAGACTATTTGGCCGATCAACAGAGTGCAATCCGATGCTGAGCTGTGAGCAAGTGACCGTATAATCACCGCAAAACATATATAGTGACCGTAATCAGCTTATTCTGAAGTTCGGTGACCGTATTATGCTTTTCTCTCTGTAGGCCCTCCAAAACTACATCTCTACACGTTCTCGCATGTTACATCTAACAACTATGCAATACAGCACTACTACTACACTCTAACACAATAAATCATATGTGTTTTTAGTTTTACTAGATATCATATTGTTACTTATAATTATTCAGTTTGCATACATTAAAATTGTCTTTGAAATGTATGGCCAGTATCATCTACCGCACGGGGAAAATCTCGCCCTTCCCTGTTTAATCGGGTTTGTATCGATGGATCGTGTGAAACAGCAAAACTATAGTACTATACAGTACAAGTGATAGTTCACTGGGCCGTCATGTCGTCTACTCCTCCGTCGTAAGAGTGGAGCGCTCGCTTTAATAAATCTTCTAGTCCCTTCCGCCGACATGTGGGACATCAAGCTACCGGGTCCACGTGCCATACCGGAATACAGTGCAGAGCAGCCGGGGTGAAGCACCCCAGTCATGGCGCCGGCGTAGTAATGAGCAATGAGGCGTCAAATCACAAAGCTGCACCTTTCCCGCAGTTAAGTTGGAGGGACGAAGCAACCATCATTTCACTCGTTGCTGAATCTGCTTCTCCCTCATCTTCTTCAACTTAACCACGTGTTGCTTCTGCCGTTGTTCTGCCTCATGTGGGACGTGGATCGGCTTGGTAAAGCACTGACACGTGGGACCGCATGTTAGAAAACCGCCAGGACAACGTCCTCCGAAAATAAGAAGCCTAATCCTAGACTTACAAAGGGCTACATAGCTGCTATGTATACTTTCCATCTAATCTATATATGCCCCCTGATTTTTACGTGGGGTGGGCCTAATCCTCTCCTTTAATCCAATCAAATAGTCCCACATCACATCAGTTCGTAACTTTACGTAACCATTACATGGATGTAGCAATGCTCAAATAAGAAACCTCCCCCGCCATCCGCGCGGCAAAATCACCTCCTTTTTACTAATCTCGATTCTATAATTTTTTAGATCAATATAATTGAGATTTGTATAGATAGCACACAGGAGCAAAACCAAGTGGTACGGTTAAGGGCATCCACAATGTGTAGCCAAATGTGAAAATAGCTTTTGGCATCGTGGGAACCATTGTGGACGGTGTTGCCAAAGCCAAAAAGATGGAACCGAAGCTCCCTGATTGATTGATTGAAGGAATATAAAAATGCAACGTCTCTCCTCTTTCTCCTATGCTTGGACGCATGTAGTACAGTATAGAGCATAGAGTCTACTCCCCTGTCCCTTCTATCACAAATCACAAAGCAGTGAGGCGTCAAATCACAAAAGCACGAACGAAGCAACCATCATTTCACTCTTCGCTGACTCTGCTTCTCCATCGTCTTCTTCGAGAAGCCATCTCACCGAATTAGTTACTCCTAGTAGTACTAGTAAAGGACTTCCTGGATGCAAATAAGGCGGTTGTCTTGGCTTGCAGGCGGCACTTGCGAACGACTTACCGTGGTCTCCCTCAATGGTGTTCTCCGTCGAACGCACTTCGCCAAACCACCAAAAAAATATCGTCGACGTCACCGCAATGGGGAAGGAAGTCAAATATAGTTACTAAGTACACAAGGCCAGTATATCAAAATTAAAATTTGCAAAGGGCCACTAACACTAATCGAGGCAAAATTGATGGGGTTAGCAACCAAGGACATTAATATCCCCAGCATGCATGCGGAAGTGAGAAGGTTCGTTTGCATGGCGCTACATTAATCAAGCGATGAGGAGTGAGATGGTTAGCTCTTTGGTCTTTGGAGAAAAAATATGCATTAATTGACACATGAAACGAGGATTTGTATCGATTAAATCCCGCGAAGGAAAACCCAGCCTTTCTTTTTTAACACTAGTACTCCTAGTACATACGTACTTATCCTGTTTGGATCTAGGGCTTGCATTGCCAAACTTCGCCACACATTTTTGCCAAGCTTGCCTAAAGTTTTCAAAATGAGAAGGAGGTACACTTGCGCACGGCTATCGCGGTTGCACCGCACCCTCACACGGTCGCTCCTGCATGCCGCGGTCGCACCGCACCCTCACACAGTCGCTCCTGCACGTCGCAAACCCAACCAAGGGAACGCACCCTCACTGACACGTGTTGTCGCATGTTTTAACACCCCGGATGTAACTTTCCCAATTTGTACTCCAACTCTTGCCGTTTCCGACGCTAAGTTATATTTATTTCCTCGGGCATGGGTTTTGTCTCCGTGTGTTGTTGTCGTTGTCATGCATCTCATATCATGTCATCATGTGCATTGCATTTGCATACGTGTTCGTCTCATGCATTCGAACATTTTCCCCGTTGTCCGTTTTGCATTCTGGCGCTTCGTTCTCCTCCGGTGGTCATTTCTAGCCTTCTTTCGTGTGTGGGGATTAAACATTTCCGGATTGGACCGAGACTTGCCAAGCGGCCTTGGTTTACTACCGGTAGACCGCCTGTCAAGTTTTGAATCATTTGGACTTCGTTTGATACTCCAACGGTTAACCGAGGGACCGAAAAGGCCTCGTGTGTGTTGCATCCCAACACTATTCCAATTTGGCCCAAAACCCACCTAACTCTGCTCCATCAACTAGAGCCTTCGATCACGATCGCGTGGCCGAAAACCGCACCTCATTTGGACTCTCCTAGCTCCTCCTATGCCTATAAATAGGCCCCCCTCGAAATATCCCGGATCCCCTCCTCTTCAAACCCTAAATTTCGCCCCGCACCGGCCGGACACGTCCGAATCCGGCCGGACGCGTCCGCTTCCCCGCCGCCGCGAATCGCGCGTCGCCACGTGGCGCGGTAGCCGTGCCGCCGCCGAGGCCCGTTCGGCCCAGGACGGGCCCCCGCCGCCGCCTACCGGGCCGCAGCCTCCTCAGCCGCGCCGCCCGCCGCCCTTCTCCTCCCCAGCCGCGATGCGCCGCCTGCCGCCAACCGCGCCGCCTGCCGCGCTGCCCCGCCGCCTGCCGCGCCGCCCCGCTCCGCCGCGCGCTGCCGAGCCGCCCGCGTCGCTCCGCGCTGCCTCCCGCCGCCCTGCCAAGCTCCGCCACTCCGGCGACTCCTCCTCCTCCTTCCCCGACCGACTCCGGCGAGCTCCGGATCAGCTCCGGTGGGATCCCGGCGATCCTCGATTTCCGTGCCCAGACCCGGATCCGGTGAACAGTGAAACCATAGGTGGTGATTTTTTCCTAAGTCCCATAAATCTCAGTCCATATGCACATGTTCGTAGCCCCGTAACTTTGCATCCGTAGCTCCGATTCATGCATATAGCATATCAAAATGTTCACCTCAGAGAATACATAATTTCATTCCATTGCATCATTTTCATTAGAGTTCATCTTGATGCCCGAAATTCTATTAGAAGAGGGCTACTTGAGTTAATTGTCAGATCTGCTACTCCGTTTAGCACTTTTGTCATTTTTGCCATGATTATTGTGTGCATGATCTGCTACTTCGTTCAACATGTGTTTTGTTAAGGGTTTTGTCATCTTTCCAGAGGTGCAACCCATGTATTTTTAGGATGTGTGTGGTGATTTGTGCAAGCTTGCAAAGTGGTGCACTTGCTAATTCTGTTTTCAGGGACTTAGTGATTCACTAAGTCCTGGAGCTGTTTATCTCATGATGCCATATGTTCTTGTTGTTTCCTAGTGATCCGTGCCTCTTTTGAGGATGATCAGTAAGGATGTTTTGTTAATATTGTAGTGCTCTATCCATACATGTCTTTGTTTGCAATTATAGAGCACCCTAGCTTGAGCCAATCGAGCTCTACTTTGGCTACTTTGTGAATCTGGGCAGATTGTCAACTTGTTTGCAATTTTGCGCCGGTGATGTTGTAGTTGATCCGTGCATGCTATGCTATTGTTCTTGCCAAGTCTAGCTTGAATTTTGTGCCTTCTTGATGGATGTATGCTTGTCTTGCCATGACTTGCTCTATAGTGAGTGCATCGAGCTCGTAAACATGCCTACTTGAGTTATATTTCAGCATGTGCCAGTTTTTCACAAAGTCTGAAAACTGATTATGTTTTTGCTATGTTCACATGCTTGCAATTGTATTTTCTCGTCCTTTTTGGCTCAAGGTCACTAAGGGACTTTTGTTAAGATCTTTGAGTAGCTCCATGCCATGCTTTACTTTGACATGTTCAGATCCTGTAGCATGTAGTTTTGTGGCTCCGAAGAGGGCTACCTGATCTGAAATTCCAGACAAGAGTTAATTTCAGTAAGTCTGAGATCTGTTTGTCATATGCATTTTTGCCATGCTTGTTTGAACCTGTTAATGGATGAATTGGCCGTTGCTCTGTGCTAGACTTTTGTTAAGCATCTGGTGTGCATCCCTGCCATGTATTTTGTTGTCATATTTGGGTGCTGTAGCATGTTCATCTCATTGCATTTAGATGCCTACTTGCTGTAAATCGCAGACCGGTGTCATATTTGAATCGCTTGCCATTTCCAAACCGTAACTCCGATTCCGGCGTTCTCTATATCGTTTTCAAGCGATTTCATCTCATCTTTCTAGTGGCACACTTGGTTTTCCAAGTTGAGGCCAGGTTCATGCATTTCCTATCATATCTTGCATTTTGCATCCCGCATCGCATCCCGCATAGCATATCATCTTTGCATTGTGTTGTTTGAGTTTGCACGTGGTTGATTGTATCCTTGTTGCTTGTTTGTCTTGTTTGGGTAGAGGCAGGAGACGAGTTCACTAACGAGGAGCCCGTTGAGTTTGCTTTCGAGGATCCAGTCAACTCTGACAACTGTGCAGGCAAGATGATCATACCCTCGAAATCGCTACTATCTTTGCTATGCTAGTTTGCTCGCTCTTTTGCTATGCCATTGCTACGATGCCTACCACTTGCTTGCAAGCCTCCCAAATTGCCATGTCAAACCTCTAACCCACCATTGTCCTAGCAAACCGTTGATTGGCTATGTCACCGCTTTGCTCAGCCCCCTCTTATAGCGTTGCTAGTTGCAGGTGAAGATTGGAGGCCGTTCCTTGTTGGAACATTTATTTACTTGTTGGGATATCATTATATTGCTATGTTATCTTAATGCATCTATATACTTGGTAAAGGGTGGAAGGCTCGGCCTCTCGCCTAGTGTTTTGTTCCACTCTTGCCGCCCTAGTTTCCGTCATATCGGTATTATGTTCCCGGATTTTGCGTTCCTTACGCGGTTGGGTTATAATGGGAACCCCTTGATAGTTCGCCTTGATTAAGGCTTTTCCAGCAATGCCCAACCTTGGTTTTACCATTTGCCACCTAGCCTTTTCTTTCCCTTGGGTTCTGCAGACTCAAGGGTCATCTTTATTTTAACCCCCCCCCCCCGGGCCAGTGCTCCTCTGAGTGTTGGTCCACCTGTCAGCTACCGGTGGCCACCAGGGGCAACTCTGGGCTGGCCTACCCGTACCTAGGACAATCTGAGTGTGCCCTGAGAAAGAGATATGTGCAGCTCCTATCGGGATTTGTCGGCACATTTGGGCGGTGTTGCTGGTCTTGTTTTAACCTGTCGAAGTGTCTTGAGTTACCGAGATACCGAGTCTGATCAGAACATCTTGGGAGGAGGTCTATTCCTTTGTTGACCGTGAGAGATTGTCATGGGCTAAGTTGGGACTCCCCTGCAGGGATTGAACTTTCGAAAGCCGTGCCCGCGGTTATGGGCAGATGGGAATTTGTTAATGTCCGGTTATAGATAACTTGAACCTTAATTAATTAAAATGAATCAACCGAGTGTGTTACCGTGATGGCCTCTTCTCGGCGGAGTCTGGGAAGTGGACACGGTGTTGGAGTAATGTTTGCGCAGGTTGCTCTCTAGTTTCTCACTCGCGCTTTGCCTCCTCTTCTCGCTCTCCTTTGCGAATAAGTTAGCCACCATACTTGCTAGTCGCTTGCTGCAGCTCCACTCATATTTTACGTTGCCTTGCCTATAAGCTTAAATAGTCTTGATCGCAAGGGTGCGAGATTGCTGAGTCCCTGTGGCTCACAGATTACTATTACACCAGATGCAAGGCCTGATGTTTCCGCTCCAGGAGACGCGTATGAGCTCAAGTGGGAGTTCGACGAAGACTCTCAACATTACTATGTTTCCTTTCCCGATGATCAGTAGTGGTGCCCAGTTGGGGGTGAACGGGACCGTGTTGCATGTTGGGTTCTCTTTTATTTTGGCGCCGTAGTCGGGCCATGAGTGTTTGGATGATGTAATGTTATTTATGCACTTGATTGACGTGGCGAGTGTAAGCCAACTATGTTATCTCCCCTTTATTATTTATATTACATGGGATGTTGTGAAGATTGCCTAACTTGCGACATATGCCTTCAATGCGATTATGTCTCTAAGTCGTGCCTCGATACGTGGGAGCTATAGTCGCATCGAGGGTGTTACACATGTGAACACACCAAACTCAGCCATCCTATCGCTGACACATAATTTTCGTTCATAGAGTATGTTTATCCAACCGCATGTTGGGGAGTATCCGTACGGCCCGTGCGGTGGTCTGTTGGGGAAGAAGAAGAGGTGAGGAAGAAGGAAAGAAGGGTTAGGAGACGTAGGATATTCATCCAACCGCCTGAAATGGTAGACTGGCCCAAGTCAGGCGACTTGCATAACAAATATATGTTTTTACACAGCAAAAGATCCATAAAACAACAACGTAAAGAAAAACTATCATTGCTCGCGGAAAGAGACGACCTCGTCGTCTTTGGCTGCCGGCGTGAACCAGTCGTCGCTGCCGACGTGTGTCTCCGCACCGTGGTTGTCTTTGACCTCCAGCTACTTGTTCAAGCGGAGCGTGCGGGCGCTCTGCACGGACGAGAGCACAGCCCAGTTCAAGTCGAGGATGTCCGGTTCCGCCTGCAGGAGGGCCTCGATGGCAGCGGCATCCGCACCTCTACGTCGAGTCGAGTCTCCGCCGCCCGGTTCAAGTCCAGGACGTCCGGTTCCGCCTTCAGGAGGGCGTCGATGAGAGCGGCATCCGCGCGCTCTGTGTCGAGTCGAGCCTCTGCCGTCCGATTCAAGTCCAGGACGTCCGGTTCCGCTTGTCGGAGGGCCTCGATGGCAGCGGCATCCGCGCGCTCCGCCTCAAGTTGAGCCTCCGCCGCCCGGTTCACATCCATGACATCCGGTTCCGCCTGCAGGAGAGCCTCGATGGCAGTGGCATGCGCGCGCTCCGCGTCGAGTTGAGCCTCTGCCTCCCGGTCCTCCTTTAGTATCACCATGTTGAACCGCTGGTCTGCCTGCACCATGGGGGACTCGGACGCCGGCACGAAGTCGACGTCCATCGTCTCATACCCATTGGGGGCCTTCTGCGCCGCGACCTCCGCCATGAACATTGGATCGGCTTCCTCCTCCTCCTCGTAGCTTGGCTCCAGAGAACTCGGGGATTGGCCCATCGTAAAGCGAGCTTGGGAATGGAGGTCTGTGGCGCCGACCGCCCCCGCGATTTCCGCGCGGCGCTCCTGCGTCAGCATCTCGTAGTAAGTGATCTTGCAGCGCACCATGGCTTTCCGGTGAACTAGGAGACGCTTGATGCGGGCTAGGGGATCGAAAGGTGGGGGAATGAGCTGTAGATTTGGTGTGGTTTTAGGGCAGTGGCTGGTGTAGGCCGAGCGGCGAAGGTTCTGGTGTGAATAGTGGTTCCGGTGAGGACCAGTCAATCGGTTTTGACTATACGTCGCTCTTGTCGCATTCGCATTGCAGTCTGGCATGCTGGACAGTGGCTGGCGTAGGCCGAGCAGCGAAGGTTCTGGTGTGAATAGTGGTTCCGGTGACGACCGGTCAATCAGTTTTGACTGTACATCGCTCTTGTCACATTCGCGTTGCAGCCTGGCACGCTGGACCCTCCACGTTGCTCACCGAATGGAACGCGCTTCGTCTTGCGTTTTCGCTCGCTTGTGGGACCACAGTTGAGAGCAAACCGACGTCCCCCCCCTCCCCCGCCCACGTCATTTATTATACCACCACTCCCTCCGTTTTATGCGGAGTAAATAAAAATAGAGGGAGTATACTACGTATGAGGATCCCCTGACGTGGCCGAACCCGTTGAGTAACTGACATGCGGGGCCTGGCAAGCATGGGGTCCACCAGTAAGTGACCGAAAGGGAGGGTATGGCAGGGATACCTACGTCAGAGGATCCACTTCCACTATACTACTTTGACCAAATGTTAGAGTAATAATATATGACATGCAACTTACACAAATGTTAGAGTAATAATATATGACATGCAACTTACACAAAGCATACGGTCAAATTCGTATGTGAAAGGAGTTTCCAATGATAATTTTCACAGTATACATCTCATGTACTATTAATCTTATCAATAGTCAAATTGGAAACCATCTCGAGTACAAATCTAGGAGTACGTATGAATCTAACAATATTGATTGGGCATTGTTGAATGTTGATACCTTTTTGATCAAAGTAGATATACTTTGACTACAGATAAAACTTATATGTAAACTAGAAAGGATAGGAGGGAGTATATTGTATGTTCAAAAATGAAACGAACATTGAATACCCTTTATATATGATTTTCGGATGCTATGATCACCGGTTCAAAATTTTGAATCCACCTTAGGTATCATGTGCCCCCACTCATTCCCTCTCGATTTCATCTCAGGGTCCGGAGATCAATTGAAAGAGGACTAGGGTGGGTACATGCGAATGATACTCGGCGGAATGTTCAAATGAGGCATGCGGGAGGATGGACTCGACTGGAGGGCGACATGATCGATGGAGAAGAGGGTTGGAGAGGAATGATAAATAAGCAAACACCACATGATTATACTTGAACGGCTCAAATAAACAATAAGTTGTCTCGCTTGGACTACATAGTGAAAGGCCTAATGCGCAACGCGGAGCACTGACGCTCGAATATGGCCGGGAAAACAGGGAAACAGACATGTGGGGCACACCCGTCGGGACGATGTAGCGCAGACTAGTCCAATGGAGGAGCTGGCCCACAACCTCCTCGCCACCGACAACCATTCATGTGGGTCGTTGGGGCCAACAACGGGGCGCAGCTCCAGCACCGCCTCTAGACACGGCGACCGCGGTGAGCGACACGCTCATATCGTTGCTAGACACAGTCGGTTTCAGTTTGCCGAGGGTGGCGTTAGTGCTGTGGCACGACCAACGGTATGTTTGGTTTATGCCCAAGGTTGCCCCATTAGAGCATTGGGTAGCCAAAATTTTGGTTGAGGTATTGGTTGCCCATGATTTGGCCGACATTGGCAAGAAAAATGAACTTGAGTTGGCTAGAGTTCATTGGCATGCCAAAGAAATGGCAACCATCCAAACAAAGACCAATCTTTGGGTCATGACCAAAATTTTGGTTGAGGTATTGGTTGCCCATGATTTGGCCGACATTGGCAAGAAAAATGAACTAGAGTTGGCTAGAGTTCATTGGCATGCCAAAAAAATTGCAACCATCCAAACAAAGACCAAACTTTTGGTCATGACCAAAATTTTGGCAAGGTGCACTTTGGCCACAATCCAAACACACCCCAACACCCGGCTCGTCGAGGATGCACGGGGCACCGCGAAGTGTCCACGGAGTGGTGTAGCGCGGCCAACTGCATCCTCTGGACCTGAGACCATGCTGGGTCGTCTTGCTTTTTCAATGACATGTGGGGATCACATGTGAGCAAAGGGCATATCCAACGTTGCCACGACCGCAGCTGACTACCATGGCACACCAAAACCCTCGTCCCTCGTGCCATCGCGCGGTGCGTTCCCAGCCGGCGCCAGCTGCCCGCATTCATGCCGTCCATTCGTATGTCGTCATAAAGAGGCTCGGTGCCTGCGGAACCAACTCCAGCGACTTAATGACGCACCCGGACGCTTGGCCTCACCGGAATGCGCTACTTAAAGCGGAAATGCCCAGCTAACCTCCACACCATAGTGCATCGTCCTCCTACCTGGAACCACATCCGCCATGACCGCATGCGCGAACGCTCTGTGGGAGAGCTTGTCTTCGGTGATGGTGCTCGAGGTCGCCGCCCTCGCTCAAGTCGCCGCACAAGCGGTGGCCACGCCGGCGGCTGACGACGGGAGCACCATTAGCCACGCGTCCTACTTGCCGCCGTCCAACGTCGGGCACCGCCGAGGTTGGGGACTCCTCCGAGGATGAGTAGGGCATGGGAGGCGGCAAGGCATGGTGTGCCAACTGGCCGGTCCGTCTCCTATGTTCTACTTTTCCTCACCGGAGACCGCACCTTCACTTCACGGGTCTTGAACCCCGCCCCCATACATGGAGATCACAGATGGAGGACGTCGGTCACCACCGTAGAATAGGTTTAGTGTCAGGTTTGTTTTATTTTTTGTCCTATAAAAGTTCGAAATGTAATGAAAATCTGCCGTGTTTGCATTAATCTCGGCCAGTGTATATGAACTTTCACAATAATATACATATTGTAGGAGTACTAGCAAGATGCCCGTGCGTTGCACGGAAGATCAAGATCTTGTGGGAGAAAAGGATGAACAAGGGAAAGCCTTATCTGCAAATGTGGAGAGGAGTGCGGGTAAATTGTCATAGTTTCCTTCATATCCGTTAGATATAGATCAGACGGCCTATATTGCAGGATCGGACACATCTTTCTACATATACGGGAACTTACGAAAGGGTTAACGTAAATTGCCTCTCTCTCTCCTCCCCTGATTTTCATGGTGGTGGCCCCTCCCTCCCCCCAATCTACAATCAACAGCTCACACGTTTCACATTATGTTAATTATGTAACTGGGATTACGTAGGTGTAGCATTACTCGTCCTAAAAAACCCAACTAAGCCAACCTCCCAGCATATCGCGCGGGAAAAGACCCTGCCGCGCCGTTTTAGTCGAGATTACCGGATTACTAGTAGTAGTATCAATGGATCGCGTGAAGCAACATTTTTTTTGAGGGGGCGAAGCACCTAGTTTAAAAGGAAAAAATGCGGTACACTCACAGCACTCCAGTCGCGGTCGCATTGCACCCTACACACGTTCGGTCCTGCACACGGCTCACGCAAACGGAACGCGCTTCGGCTTGCCTCTTCACTGACATGTGGGAGTGCACTTGGAGAAACTGACCATGCACCAAACTCCCCCCGCCCACCGAGCGAAAATCCTCCCCACACCCAAAAATTCCCGCCAAATCCGATTCAACCACCCTTCCGCCAACTAGCCAATAATATTCCCCAAACCCCCTCCCCCTGTACCCCTCCACTCCATTCGCTCCGCCAAAGCTGCCTCCCTGCCGCGCCGATACATCTGCACCGCGGTTCGGCGATCCTCTCGCTCCCACAGTACGCTCTCGTAGACTGCCATCCTCTAGCCGCGCCGCCACCTATGGCTATGTTCTTGTGGAGGCACACGGGGGTCAGCGCCGCCACCGCTGGCGACGTTCTTGTGGAGACGCACGACAGTCAGCTTCTCCCACGGTACGCGCATTCTAGACCGAGGCCCCGTTCATGTCGGTGTAGCGCTGAATGTTAGCTGATAGACGCTGTTAATCTCACTGTTTGCCAAAGTAGTTTACTGTCAATATGCTCTGCTTAAGAAGCTTCCTTGCCCTGTTCTGCACTCAATCTGCTTAGCTGAGATGGCATGCCAAGGCTGATTAGTTGCTAAAATATCCTGCCATATATTTATTGTGACGTAGATTGCCATGGTCTAGTAGCCAATCTGTTAGCTGAAATAGCTCTACACCATTTTATACTCGATCTTTGTTGCTGCGATGGCCTTCGATAGTTCAATGGCTGTGTGCTCGGCCTCATTGACTGCTGAAACAGCCTGCCATAATTTGGCACTCAAATCTGTTTGCTGAATTAGCTTTACATATATTTCGTTACTTAGATCTGCTCATCCAAATATCTTGCCATAGCTTTAGACATCGACCTAGGTATTTTTTCTGGACTTCATAAAAAAGCATATATGTTTTTCCTTTAATATCTAGTGGAAGAACTAATTTGTATGTCTAACAGATGGACAGGACTTGGATAACTTCTGCTCGAAGATTCTCCGCTACATATGTCGAGGGGGTTGAAAACTTCATGAACTTTATCAGAGCTGAGTACGATGGTCTGAAATCAGATGTGCTCTGCCCATGTAGCAATTGTATGAATTCAGTTACAAGACCCCAGTCAAATGTACAAAATCATCTACAATTGTATGGGATGTCGGTCATATATACTAGGTGGGTTCATCATGGTGAAGCTGTGAACGTCAATGTTATTGACTACGTGGAAGCAGCAGATCACCATCTTGATCTGCCTGATGCTCAGGTGGAAGAGGAGGAGGAGGTAGTGGTGGCGGAGACAGTGAGTTTGACCAACATTGAAACAATGCTACGAAATGCTCGTGCATTCCGTGAACTTTCACCTGCAGAAGAAAAATGGTGGGCCCGCATGTTGGAACAATGCAACGTTGCTGTCACCCCAGGAAATAAGCTGTCAGTATTCTCAGCTATGGTCACCTTTCTTCAGGTGAAGACATCTGAGCGGATGACCAACAAATTATTCAATGCGATGTTGACTGCTTTCCGCGAATCTTTCCCAGATGCGTCTGAGCTGCCACACACCTAAAGTAAAATGAAGAATTTCCTTCATGCAGTTGGAATTGGATATGATATGATCCATGTTTGTAAGGATAATTGTGTTCTGTTCCGGAAGGATTATGCCAACTTAAGTGAATGCCCGAAATGCAAATCATCAAGATGGGAAGATGGCGATGCTGTGAAGAGGATTCCTCATAATGTTCTGAGACATTTTCCAATTACACCAAGATTGCAGAGGTTGTTTCATGATGCTGAAACAAGAGAGGATGTACTATGGCATTCTAGGAACCAGGAGTACAGAGATCAGAATGTAATGAGCCATCCATCTCATGGTAGTGAGTGGAAAAGCTTCAATGATAAACACAAAGAGTTTGCTGCTGACCCGAGAAACATTAGACTTGGCTTAGCTTCAGATGGATTTAACCCATTTGGCCACCAGAGCGCCACATATAGAATGTGGCCAGTGCTTGTTATCCCTTACAACATGCCTCCAATTGTCTGCACAAAAGAATCAAACTACATGATGGCCTTGCTCATCCCAGGTCCAAAAAGTCATGGAAAGGATTTTGATTTGTTCATGGAGCCTCTTGTGGAGGAACTTCAACAGCTATGGAAGGGTGTCCTCACTCGAGACCTATATAGCAGCCCACTAGCTGATTTCTTTTTGCGTGCTGTTATAATTTGGTGCATCCATGATTATCCGGCTTTGGGCACTATGTCAGGGCGAACGACACATGGTTACAATGCATGTGTTCGCTGTGACAGGAATCCATTGTCATACGCAATACTTAGCAAGATCTGTTACATTGGACACCGCTGTTTCCTTGCCAAGGACAAGCCGCATCCTAGAAAATACCGAAGACATGTGTTCAATGCAAAGCATGAAAACCGTGATGCGCCAAAGAGGCTCACCGCCGATGAGTTGCAAGTGGAATTAGAGAAGGTCAGGCATATTACAACAGGAAACCATCCTGGTAATGGTAGCGGGAAAAGGAAGCGTGGCAGGGTAGAAGAGAGATTATTGTTTACCCGTAGGTCCACTTTGTGGGACTTGGAGTATTGGAAAGATTTGGATCCGCGGCATAATGTTGATGTGATGCACATCGAGAAAAATATATGTGACAGCATTATCGACACACTTCTTAATATTGAAGGCAAGACGAAAGATACATTAAAATCTAGGATTGATTTGACACACCTAGGTATCAGAAAGGATTTGCAGGTGCAAGATGAAGATAAACCACGGGATATGGCACCAGCTGTGTACGTCTTGGACAAGGTAAAAAGAAAAGAATTCTGCGAGGTTCTGTCACATGTGAGATTCCCACATGGATTTGCTTCCAACCCTAGAAGGAGAGTTAGTGCAGATGGAAACAAGGTACAAGGGTTGAAAACTCATGACTGCCACGTCCTACTTCAAAGGGTTTTACCTGTTATCCCTAGAGGATTGGGCCGCCCTGACTTATAGAGAGCAGTTGCAAAGTTGGGACGATTCTTCAGGGAACTCTGTAGTAGGAATATCAGGATAGATGCTTTGGAGCGTCTTAGAGACAAGATACCAACTATCCTATGCGACCTTGAGGAGATATATCCTCCAACCTTCTTTGATGTGATGGTGCATTTGGCTGTTCATCTACCTGATGAGGCACTACATAGAGGTCCAATACAGTATGGCTGGATGTACCCTATTGAAAGGCGGCTAGGCACTTTCAAGGGCTATGTTAGGAACAGAGCTAGACCTGAGGGTTCCATTGCAGAGGCCTACATTCCTACAGAAGCGTTGACATTCTGCTCAAAATACATTGAAACAGCTGATCATCTTAGCAAAGAGGTGGGTGAAGACAATCCCGGGCTCAATGTTTTCGATTATTCTGTTCGAGTTACAGGGAAGAGTCGACAAGAGGACAAACCTAAAGATTTGGACAAAATGGTTTGGTATGTGTTGAATAACTGTCCTGAGGTACTACCTTATATCAAGTAAGTGCAGTACTGCAGCTTATACATCGTAATCTACTAAACTTGCAGCACATTCTTATATATTTAGATGTTTGACGCGATCACTATGTTGTGTAGCATGTACAAATAGGAGTTACTGCCGCAAAATCCAAGAAACATTGACAAACTGGTTATGGCAGGATTTGCGAAATGGTTCAAGAACCATGTAAGCTTTTGAAGTGCAGTGTCAGTTTTTTTAATATATTGAGTACATAAGATGATCAGCTTGTCTATTTTCTAACCGTAGGTTAAGAAGATGCGGGAGGATGGGCAGACAGTTGATGATGCCCTTTACTCACTAGCAATGGGTCCTGATACTCGGGTAAGACATTATGAATCTTGCGTTGTTGGAGATGTGCGCTATAACACCCTTGCAAGAGACGAAGGCAGGAAGACACAAAACAATGCCATCATGAGCACGGATACGTATGACAAAGAGATAACTGAAATGTATGCTAACATAACAGACATTATTCAGTTGCAGTATATCATAACAGACATTATTCAGTTGCAGTATATCTCCAGTTTCGAGGATCATCGGCGTGTGGTTCTGTTGTGCTGTCGTTGGTATAACCTATTTTCCAGGATCACAAAACCCAAAGATGATGATTATTTCAAATCCATCAATGTCAAGGTGGCGTACCAGACCAACAAGCCATTTATTTTGGCAAATCAAGCAACACAGATATTTTTCTTGGAAGACACATTTGCACGTAGCGATGACTGGAGAGTATTGCAAAGGTTTGAGCAGAGGAATTCGTTTAATGAAGTTGCACAACAAGATGATGCTTACACTGCTCTTGATGTACAAGATAACACAGATGTTCCTAATATCTTTGAGAACCATCACGTCAATGACGCCGGCGAAAAGATTGCCTGTCGTGCTGTGGACATACAAGAGTTGATCAAGAAGAAGCCAACGTTCGAGGATGTTGAGGACGAAGAAGAAGATGACACCATGGGGAATTATGATTCAGACTGATACACATGGCGAAGATGTTGACGCTGCTGCTGCGGATGATGATTACATTGCTTTTGTCGTATTTGCCTGTCAGAAGACATTTTTTATCTAATATGTGAAATTGTGTTTGCTATGACAACTGAAACCTGATGAACATGTTGTTTAGTATTTTGCTGTGAGAACATCACTTGTTATGTATGCTGATTTGTGTTTGGTGATTGTGTGACAACTAAAACATGATGACATTGTTATTCAGTTGTACTCATATTTGGCTGTGAAACTTGAATTTGATGACATAGTTTGCTGTTGGACTGCAATTTGCTCGACGTCTTCGAATGAGAACAAAGCTGACCCAACAAGGCCTCTGCTATTTATTTATTTATATGAGCAAAAGGGGATACCCCCTGATTTCCGTTAATAGAAATCATTAGATGTTCACAACACTACGCCCAGCTTGCTACACAGGTTTCATTCATTACTAGTTTCAGCAAAGTGCTGATGTCGTAGCCACTGAATACATCACGAGTGCTACATCCACTGCAAATAAAGAGACAATCATCCTACAGAGCACATCGATTTTGCCCATTATCTTCACAAGATCTTTCATCTCCTCACTGCTGTCAAGGCCATTCAGCAGTTGTTGCTTGGCCATGATCAGAGGAACTGCATCTTTAACCTTCTGCTCTGCATCTTCCTCTTCTACCATTCCTTCAGTTACTTGTCCAACACCCCAACCTGCTGGTATTGGGATTCCTCGGCTAACCAAATAATCAGCGTAGTTGCATTCCCCCACATCAGCAACTTCCCAAAAATACAAATCACATGAATCTTCCCTTTTCTGCATGAATCAAATTGGTAGATCATCAACCAAACTATTAAAAAAATCAGCAACTGAAAGCAGCAGAACAATAGTTAAACATATTATTACCCCATGATTCGGGCATTTGTAGAAGACTCGGCCAGGGTTGTGGATTGTGGTTGAGACACGATGGATGACTCTGCGTGATTTGCAGCAGTGGCACCACACCAACGGCAACAAGTTGCGATGAGCAATCGACTGTGGTGCACGTGCCGACAAGGGTGTGATGAGACCCACAGGTGATGGTACGGGTTGCGACTTGGTGCATATCTGGTTGTTGCCTGCTGAAGAGCAGGTGGACGAGCAGCCAGCGAACATGGTTGCTGCGGCCAGAGCTTCTGATGCTAGGCAGAATAAGTAGAGAAGAGGAGAAGCGAACGTTGGATATGTCAGTTTCCTTACTTGCAGAGTAGCATAGCACCATATATAGTCATAGTCTAGGTTTGGATTCAAACCAGCTACAAGAGCACATCTTTCTTTTTTCTAAAACTCGGCAACGTCTCTTTACTGGTACACTAGATTGTTCTATACGCCTTCCCAAGTCTTTGATTTTCTTTCCCTTTTTTGCAAGGAAGGAAGGAGGACAAAATTGAGAGTTCTTGGGACTCGAACCCAAGACCTCTTGGTTGAAAACCAAGGGTGCTAGTCACTTATGTGGCGAACGTTCCCTGTGAGGAGGACGGCAGACGAACGCATTTTCCTCGTAGTTTTCTTCCTATATATTAAAAAGTATGCTACTTGGTGTCTGCTTAGTCAACAAACCATTGTGCCAACCTTGACCGTTGGATTGACATTCAACGTCTGTCGCGTTTCTTCAGTCTCTTCTTCCTCGAGCCGCCAAAGCCAAACCAGCACCGACGGGACTGCCTTCTCCCTCCTCCCACGGCTAGCTGTGATCTGCCCCGGCTCCTGTTCGTTCCCGTCCGAGGCCTCACCATCGTCCTCCGCCTTGGTTCGCTCGCCGCGGCGCCGCCCTCCGGTGTTGTCAACATGGTCAACAACCGAGAGGAATAAGGAGATGACTGTACATGGTGAGGATGACAGTAGGGACCCAGCAGCGCGCAGTAATTTTGTTTTTTCGGGACGGAGAAGGGTATCAACTGGGTTGTGCGGGACCCGTGGCCCGTCTAGCCCAGGCTTTTATTTCATATGTTTAGCACATGACCAACCCAGTTTGTTTTTTTCCTTTCTGAAAATTGCTAGCCAGCTATTTTGTTTTTTGCAGAATAACCAACGTAGGCCTACTTGCTTTTCTACGCCCTGCTGGGCCGGAAATCTTTCAATACGAGGAGGGATGCATTTTGCCCAAAAAATGGGCTATAAGTAATAAGAAATGGGCTATAAGTAATAATAAATGGGCTGTAAAATGAAAAAATACAGCAAATAGACAATTAGTTCCAAAATACTGTTTTCTTTCGGATTTTGATATTTTAAATTTCATTGTTTTTGTGCGGGTAAAATTTCATTGAATTTAAATTAAGGTATATTTAGATTTAAAATTAATTTGAATCTGGCTAGAAATTTCGGGTTGTATGCTGTTTGGGACAGATTTGGAGGCTGACTTGTGGGTCTACTAGGTTGACATGTACTTTAGCTTTGCCAACTTAGTCCACAAACGATTCTAGCAGCAATGACCGTTGGATGTTAATCCAACGGCCGTGCTGCTTCTTCAATATCTGATCTTCTTGCTCCAGCCGCCCAAACCAGCTCTGGTGGGACTGCCTGCTCCCGCCTCCTGTGGACGGCGATGCTGCCGCGCAGGCCGCACCGCCCCACCCTACTTCATTGCTGGCCAGGCCATTCCTCTACTCACCCACACCTCCTGTTATTTTCCGGCGACGACAGCCGGACCAGTAAACCCTCATACTCCCCACCACGTGGGCAACCATTGCCGAGTCTTCCCCGGCTCCGTGTCGTTCCCTTCCTAGGCCTCGCCGTCGTCCACCGCCATGGTGCTCTCGGCGCGGCCTGGTCAACTTGGTCAACGAACGACATCCATCGGCCGTGGACTGTACACGCAAAATAATGATTCCTCCACCTGACTGCTGGGACCCACCAGAAGGGCCTCTGTATTTTGCGAAAAAAAGTTCCCCCCACTGACATGTCGGACCCACTAGCTATATCTTTGCACGCAAGGAAGTGCCTCCTTATTACGACAAAAAAATGAATACTCCCTGCTAGCTGGGACCCACCATAGTGGGAGGATGACTTGTGGGCCAACAAAGTTGACAGGGACGGAGGGCTTTGTCAACTTAGTCAATATGAACGATTCTAGCTCCAGTGACCGTACGATGTCCATCCAACGGCCGTAGTGCTTCTTCAACCTCTGGTCTTCTTGCTCCAGTCTCCCAAAGCAGTGCCGGTCGTGTCGCATGCTCCTACCTCCCGTGGTCGGCTGTGCTGATGCGGAGGCCTCACCGCCCCCTACTATTCCCACCACTGGCCAGGCCCTGTGGCAACGGCAGCCTCACACCGCAGCCGAACCAGTGAACCCTCGTACTCCTCTTCGCGCGGGCTTCCACTGCCGCGTCTTCCTCGGATCCGTGTCGTCCCCTTCCTAGGCCTCGTCGTCGTCCACCGCTGTGGTGCTCTCCATGCGGCGTGGTCAACATGGTCAAGGAATGACTTCCATCAGAACAGTACTGTACATGGAGAGGCTAACAGCTGGGTCCATGGCCATAGCCCAGTTTTTTTGTGATTTGCCAAGTAAGTCGCTTTGTCAGGCCTGTTGGGCTGCAAATCTTTTAAGACGAGGAGACCTTTCATTTAGCTGGCCGAGAAAATGGCCCATCAGTAATGAGAAATGGGCTGTACATTTTGAGAACACATCAAACCGGCAATTAGTTTCAAATATCTTTTTTTTCATTTCAAGATTTTAAATTACATTAATCTTTATGCGTGGAGAATTTGTTGGATTTTATATTGATATATATATTTACTTTTAAAATCAGTTTGAATGTGAGTCGAAATTTTGGGATTAAAAACAGTTCGGACCGTACCGAAATATGCAAAATTTCGTATAATTTTTTAACCGTGCCCACAATTTGGGCTGCAATGCTAACAAAAAGAATATGGGCTCCAAAAAAACCCTTAAGAATTAGAAAATGGGCTGAAAATTATTAGAAATAATGGCAGATGGGTTGTATGCTGTTTTTCCACAGATTTGAGGCTTTCCAAAAAAAGTTTGACGCAGAAGCAGTGACTGTTGGATGTCCATCCAACGGCCGTCGTGCTTCTTCAATCTCTGCTCTTCCTGCTCCAGCCGCTCAAACAAGCACCGACGGGACTGCCTGCTCCCTCCTCCCCGCGGCCGGCTGTGCTGCCGTGCAGGCCTCACCGCCCCACCGTACTCCCATAGCTGGACTAGCCATCCCTCTACTCACCCACACCTGCTGTTATTCTTCGGTGACGGCAGATGAACCAGTAAACCCTCGTACAGTCGTACTCCCCTCCATGTGGGAAACCACTGCCGAGTCTTCCCTGCCTCCGTGTCGTTCCCTTCCTAGGCCTCACCGTCATCCACCGCCCTGGTGCTCTCGGCATAGCCTGGTCAACATGGTCAACGACCGACATGCATCTGAAGTGGACTGTACGTGGAGAGGCCGACAGCTGGGTCCACGGCCGCATGCAAGGAAATGCCTCCTTATTACGCGAAAAATAATGATTCCTCCACCTGACATCAGGGACCCACCGAAAGGGCCTCTGTATTTCGCGAAAAAATGTTACCGCCGCTGAAAGCTCGAACCCACCAGCTATATCTTCGCACGCAAGGAAGTTCCTCCTTATTACGCACAAAAAAATGAATACTCGCCCTGTTAGCTGGGACCCAGTATAGTGGCAGGCTGACTTGTGGGCCTACTAAGTTGACGGGGACGGAGGGCTTTGTCAACTTAGTCAATATGCACGATTCTAGCTCCAGTGACCTTACGATGACCATCCAACGGCCGTAGTGCTTCTTCAACCTCTGGTCTTCTTGCTCCAACCGCCCAAACCAGCGTCGGTCGTGCCTCGTGCTCCTGCCTGCCGTGGCCGGCTGCGATGCGGCGGAGGCCTCACTACCCCCTACTACTCCCACCGCTGGCCAGGCCATCCCTCTACTCACCCACACCCCCTATTACTCTGCGGCGACGACAGCCTCACACCGCAGCGAACCAGTGCCCTCGTACTCCTCTACGCGTAGGCATCCACTGCCGCGTCTTCCCCGGCTTCGCGTCATCCCCTTCCTAGGCCTCACTGTCGTCCACCGCCCTGGTGCTCTCGGCACGGTGTGGTCAATGTAGTCAAGGAGCGACTTCCATCGGGCGTGGACTATACGTGGAGAGGCTGACAACTGGGCCCATGGTCGCAGCAAGGAAGTGCCTCCTTATTACATGCAAAATAATTATTCCTCCACCTGACAGTGGGGACCCACCAGACGGGCCACCGTATTTCGCCCCCCTGACTGCTGGGACCCACTAGCTACATCTTCGCACGCAAGGAAGTGCCTGACAGTCGGGACCCACCTGGTCGAAGCGTACGTAGCATTGTCATTCTGGTCAGGAACGTGTACGTACATATATACTGGTCGATGTAGAGGCGCGCATGTGTTGTAGTAGAGGCGGCCAGGGTGCAAGAAAGAAATACGGCCACGTATGTGTACATACGGGCGGGGTCTCGAACGCCTACTCGCGCATACGTACGACGAGGGCTCATTGACATGGCTGGGTCGGAACGGAGAAACAGCATCGTCGTCGTGTTCATGGGGAGGCAACAGAATGCGTCATGTTCATGGGGAGGCAACAGCATGCGTCGTGTTCATGGGGAGGCATCGGAATGCGTCATGTTCATGGGGAGGCAGCGGAATGCGTCGTGTTCATCGGGAGGCAACGGAACGCGTGGGAGCCAACCGGCTGGGTCAGAACGGAATGCGTGGTCGTGTTCATCGGGAGGGCTTGGACGGAACAGGCGATGGAAACGAGGCCTGGCGTACCGCACAACGGAGGAAACGGACCTCCTACGTTCGGAACTGGGTCCTGTTGATCGGGAGGGGTCTGGCGTACCGCAAAACGGAGGAAACGGACCTCCTACAGTCCAAACGGGGTCCTGTTCATTGGGAGGGGTGTGGCGTATCGCAAAACGGACGAAACAGACCTCCTACGTTCGAAACGGGGGTCCTGTTCATCGGCAAGGGTGTGGCGTACCGCAAAACGGGACTCCACGGGATACTGTTCATCTTCACCATTGACCCTCTCCAGCCTCCACGAGCTACTATTCATCCACCATCGACCTCCTCCAGTCTCCACCTGCGACTGTTCATCTACGGGGTCCTGTTCATCCAGCCTCCACCACGCGCTACTCCACCGGCTACTGTTCAACCAGCCCTCTCCACGGGCTCCTGTTCAACCACCCCTCCACGGGCTACTGTTGATCCTGCCCTCCACCATCTACTGTTCATCTTGCCCTCCACAGGGTGGTACTGTTCATCCAGCCCTCCACCGGGTCCTGTTCATCCAGCCCCAGCCGGCTCGATCATTCGGGGTCCTATTCATCTAGAGGCAACACCACGGGGTCTTGTTCAT
>NC_041392.1:258639824-258690888 GCF_002162155.2 Triticum dicoccoides
TCACTGTTCATCCAGAGGCAGCATCGATCGGCTTCAGTTAGCAGCAGTAGCGAAGGAATCGCTCAATCGGGTTCAGTTAACAGCCATCGATCGATCGCTCGGGTTCAGTAACGCGTAGCCTGCAGTGCAATCGCTCGGGTTCAGTTAGAGCCCAACGCCTCGCTCGGGTTCAGTTAGAGCCAACGCCTCGCACACACGCGCGTACGTGTACGAGAGAACGCGCATCGCTCGGCCCCCGACCTCCCACCGTAACCGGGAACTCCCTGAAATTTTCCTCGCCCTCGCTTCTACCACGGTTTTTTCCATCATGGATGGCCCAAAGAATGTCATGCAGCTACGTCTCTGGCCCGCCTAGGACAAAAAGCCCATTTTCTGTCATGATTTTTTATCATAGAAGTAGGAGCCCACCACATCTATTGTCGTAGAAGTGTCATATGTATGACAGAAAAAAATTTGTTCAGCCCAAAATGTCACGGATGTGTCTTTTTTTGTAGTGCAAGCCCTAAAACCTCTCGGGAGGGCTGATCTTGAGTCTGTTCGGGGCTCCGGAGAGGGGGATTCGTCGCCGTCGTCATCATCAACCATCCTCCATCACCAATTTCATGATGCTCACCGTCGTGCGTGAGTAATTCCATCGTAGGCTTGCTGGACGGTGATGGGTTGGATGAGATTTATCATGTAATCGAGTTAGTTTTGTTAGGGTTTGATCCCTAGTATCCACTATGTTCTGAGATTGATGTTGCTATGAGTTTGCTATGCTTAATGCTTGTCACTAGGGCCCGAGTGCCATGATTTCAGATCTGAACCTATTATGTTTTCATCAATATATGTGAGTTCTTGATACTATCTTGCAAGTCTGTAGTCACCTACTATGTGTTATGATCCAGCAGCCCCGAAGTGACAATAATCGGGACCACTCCCGGTGATGACCGTAGTTTGAGGAGTTCATGTATTCACTACGTGTTAATGCTTTGGTCTGGTACTCTATTAAAAGGAGGCCTTAATATCCCTTAGTTTCCATTAGGACCCCGTTGCCACGGGAGGGTAGGACAAAAGATGTCATGCAAGTTCTTTTCCATAAGCACGTATGACTATATTCGGAATACATGCCTACATTACATTGATGAATTGGAGCTAGTTCTATGTCACCCTAGGTTATGACTGTTACATGATGAAACGCATCCGGCATAATTCTCTATCATCGATCCATTGCCTACGAGCTTTCGATATATTTGTTCTTCGCTTATTTACTTTTCCGTTGCTATTGCTATCATCACCTCAAAATACCAAAAACATTACTTTTGCTATCATTACCTTTTGCTACCGTTACCACTACTATCATATTAATTTGCTACTAAACACTTTGCTACAGATATTAAGTTTCCAGGTGTGGTTGAATTGACAACTCAGCTGCTAATACTTGAGAATATTCTTTGGCTCCCTTTGTGTCGAATCAATAAATTTGGGTTGAATAGTCTACCCTCGAAAACTGTTGCGATCCCCTATACTTGTGGGTTATCAAGACTATTTTCTAGCGCTGTTGCCGGGGAGCATAGCTCTATTCTTTGAGTCGCTTGGGATTTATATCTTCTTATCATTATGAAGAACTTGAGAGATCCAAAAACCAAGATTTATCCATCAACTACGAGGGGAGGTAAGGAACTGCCATCTAGCTCTGCACTTGATTCACCTTCTGTTTTGAGTAAGCTTGAGACACCTAAACATGCTTCTACTATTCATTCTGATATGTCACATGTTATTGATGATGCCACTTCTGCTATGCATGATACTTATGATGAAACTACTTCTATGCTTGATACTACTGTGTCACTTGGTGAATTTCTTTATGAACAACTTGCTAGGGTTAGAGAGAATGGAATTTTTGAAACTGATAATATTGAAGATAGTGATGATGAGGACTCTCCTCCTAATAAATATGAATTGCCTGTTGTGTCTGAGGGCTATATTATGGATGAAGAAATTGCTAAAGCTATTTTTGCTTTCAAAGATAGATATGATCTAAAGAGATTATTAGCTAAAGGAAGCAGCAATCCCTTAATGCTAGAATGAAACCTGACCCTGATTTTGCTACTTCACCTCTCTGTGTTGCTGATAAGGATTATGAATTCTCTGTTGATCCACATATAATTACTTTGGTTGAATCTGATCCTTTTCATGGCTATGAATCTGAAACTGTTGTGGCACATCTTACTAAATTAAATGATATAGCCACCCTGTTCACTAATGATGAGAAATCTCGCTACCTTTATATCCTTAAAATATTTCTGTTCTCATTAAAGGGTGATGCTAAGATATGGTTTAATTCTCTGGATCCTGGTTGTGTACGTAGTCCCCAGGATATGATTTATTACTTCTCTGCTAAATATTTCCCTGCGCATAAGAAACAAGCTAATTTGAGGGATATATATAATTTTGTGCAAATTGAAGAAGAGAGTCTCCCACAAGCTTGGGGGAGGCTTCTCCAATTACTTAATGCTTTGCCTGATCACCCTCTTAAGAAAAATGAAATACTTGGGGCCAGTTCTTTTGCTAGCTTTTTTGGGCTTCCAGAATAAGCTGCCCCCTACCCAGCTTATTCTAGAAGCCCAACCAAAATTTTCTTTTTAAAAGCCTACTAGTCAAGTCTTAACTACTAGGCTTCTAAAAAAATAAGTTTGGTTCAGCTGTTAGAATAAGCTAGGTAGGGGGCAACTTATTGCAGCTTATTCTGGAAGCCACCAAAAGAACTGGCCCTTGATATCTTTTATAATGGACTAACCGATGCTTCCAGAGATTACCTGGATAGTTGTGCTAGTTCTGTTTTCAGGGAAATAACACCGGATGAAGCTGAAATTCTATTGAATAATATGTTGACAAATGAAAATAATTGGACACTTCCTGAGCCTATTCCTAAACCAACTCCGAAGAAAAGAGGTGTTCTATTTCTCAGCCCTGAAGATATGCAAGAGGCAAAGAAATCTATGAAAGAAAAAGGTATTAAAGCTGAAGATGTTAAGAATTTACCTCCTATTGAAGAAATACACGGTCTTAATTTACCGTGTGTTGAAGAA
Organism: Triticum dicoccoides; assembly: GCF_002162155.2. NCBI lineage: Eukaryota > Viridiplantae > Streptophyta > Magnoliopsida > Poales > Poaceae > Triticum > Triticum dicoccoides. Next base: position 258,642,896 of record NC_041392.1, read on the forward strand.
ACATATGATCTTAATCCATTACCTATTGAAGAAATACATGGTCTTGATAACCCGACACAGGTAATAAAGGTAAACTCTCTCTATAGATATGATAAAGCTGAACTCCCTCTTACTAAGTTTGCTAGCCAATGCTTAGATGAGTTTGATAATTTTATGGTGAAGCAAGAATATTTTAATGCTTATTTTGGTAGACAATTGAAATACAATTCAAATATGCTTGAACACTTGGGTGATTATATGGCTAATGTCAAAGGTGAACTTAAACTTATTAGTAAACATGCTTCTATGGTTACCACTCAAGTAGAACAAGTACTTAAGGCTCAAAATGATTTGCTCAATGAATTGAATAGTAAGAATAATGATTTTGCTGTTAGAGTGGCTACTAGAATGGGTAAAATGACTCAGGAACCTTTGTATCCTGAAGGCCACCCTAAGAGAATTGAGCAAGATTCTGAGAGAAATAATATAGATGTGCCTAGTCCTTCTAAAAGGAAGAAAAAGAAAAATGATAGGACTTTGCATGCTTCTAGTGAACCTATTGCTGAAACACCTAAGAATCCAAATGTTATTTCTATTTCTGATGCTGAAACACAATCTGGTAATGAACCTGAAACTAGTGATAATGTTAATGATAATGTTCATGATGATGCTCAACCTAGCAATGATAATGATATAGAAATTGAACCTGCTGTTGATCTTGATAACCCACAATCAAAGAATCAATGTTATGATAAGGAAGACTTTGTTCCTAGGAAATATGGTAAAGAAAGAGAACCATGGGTTCAGAAACCCATGCCTTTTCCTCCCAAACCATCCAAGAAAAGGATGATGAGGATTTTGAGCACTTTGCTGAAATGATTAGACCTATCTTTTTGCGTATGCGATTAACTGATATGCTTAAAATGAATCCTTATGCTAAGTACATGAAAGAAATTGTTACTAATAAAAGAAAGATATCGGAAGCTAAAATTTCCACCATGCTTTCTAATTATACTTTTAAGGGTGGAATACCAAAGAAACTTGGAGATCCAGGAGTACCCACTATACCATGCTCCATTAAAAGAAACTATGTTAAAACTGCTTTATGTGATCTTGGAGTCGGTGTTAGTGTTATGTCTCTCTCTTTATATCATAGACTTGATTTGAATAAGTTGACACCTACTGAAATATCTTTGCAAATGGATGATAAATCAACTGACATACCTGTCGGTATTTGTGAGGATGTGCCTGTTGTGGTTGCAAACGTTACTATTTTAACAGACTTTGTTATTCTTGATATCCCCGAGGACGATAGTATGTCTATTATTCTTGGAAGACCCTTTTTGAATACTGCAGGGGCTGTTATTGATTGCAACAAAGGCAATGTCACTTTTCATGTTAATGGTATTGAGCATACGGTACACTTTTCGAGGAAACAACCTCAAGTTCATAGTATCAACTCTATTGGAAAAATTCCATCGATTATTATTGGAGGTTTTGAATTTCCTCTACCTATTGTCAAAAAGAAATATGATATTCTTATTATTGGGGATGTGCATATCCCCGTTGAGGTAACATAGTGTTATTTGAAATTTCTCCGGTTCCATGTTATTCGGAATGAGTTCGTTAACAAGACTTGATCAACCTTGTTAGTAGATTCCTTTTGATGAGCATGAGATGGATGAAACTAGAAGGCACAACCTTCTGTACCCTCCTTTTACTTTCTGTTATTTATATTAAATAAAATAAAAATAAGTATTTTCCGTCTGTTACCTGATTTATCCATGCAATATAAAAATATCCCGAAAATAAAAGTTCTCCAAATGCCCTGAAATTTAAATATGATTTTTTTAGAATATTTGAGAATATTTGGCACTGCGAACACAGCACGGGGGGCATCCACCTGGCCACGAGGGTGGAGGGCGCGCCCTACCCCCCTAGGTGCGCCCCCTGCCTCGTGGGCCCATGGTTGCCCTCCTCCACTTATTCCTCCCACCCACACACTCCTTCTTCCTCCCATAAACACGATTATCTAGTTCAAACCCGAGTCCAAGTTCATTTTGCTGCCATTTTCGATCTCCTTTCTCAAAGCACCTCTCACAAAACTGCTTGGGGGTATTGTTCCTTGGTATCTGACTCCTCCATTGGTCCAATTAGTTTTTGTTCTAGTGCTTTATTCATTGCAAATTCGTGCTGCCTAGGTGACCCTGTTCTTGAGCTTGCATGTCAAATTTATATGGTTCCAAGTAGTTTTGATGCATGATATAGGCTCTAGGCACTTGTAGGAGTAGTTGCTATCAATTTTGTTGAGTTTGGTTCACTTTTATTTTTAGTTACTAAAAATTTCAGAAATTTTTTAGAGGAAGAAATATGTTTAGGAAAATGTACCAAGGTGGCTCTTCAAGGAAACAAGAACCCAGGCTTGCAATGCGTGATGTTGATGATGAGCCACCAAGGGATGCTCCAGTACGGCCCTGTGAATGGCCTTCAGAGGACTTTATGGATCGAGCGGAAATCAAGGAAGAATTTAGCGCATATTTGCGTAACGCTTATCTTGTGAGCTTCGAGGAGGAAAAGTGCCGCCAGTACCACTATCTCACTAGTTCCTTTGTGAGGAGGTTTGAATTTTCATCTTCACGCAATTCTCCAACTGTCCTGTTTGATCTTTATGAAAAATCTTATACGATGGACTTAGAGGATTTTACCACTACTTGCAAACTTCCACAATGAGGTAGTGTTAGGGAACCTCGCAAATATGAATTTAGAGGTTTTCTTGCTAGTATAACTGTGGGGGAATCTAGAGATATAACACAAGCTACCATAGGGAGCATTCACTTTCCTGCTATACATTATTTTGCTCTCTTCATAGGTAAATGCATTAATGGTAAAGATGAGGCATGTCACATGTGTGTCCCTGACCTCAGTATTCTTAGAAGTGCTGTATTAGGAGATAAATCTTATAATTTGGGAGCCATTGTTGCACGTAGGTTGCATCTTAATAGATTTAATGGAGATTTCTTTGGTGGAATTTATGCAACCTGCATAGCTAATTTTCTTGGTATAACCATACATGAAGATGATATTGAGTTGCCTCCTGCTTATTTGGATTATTAGGCTATGGTTCGTCATCAGTTTGTTGAGAGGAACGATCAGTTCCTCCAGTACCGACTAATCTTTGACAGACGACGCACCTATCACGTCACTCTCCCTGCTTCTACTTTCTTTGACTTTCAGGAAAAAAGGGGATATTTTATAACTAGAGAGGAGGCGGAAGAGTATAAGAGGAGAGCTAAGATAGCTCGCCTCCAAGATGCAGCCCATGATGCAATGACTGCTGCATCGCAGTACGACCCCAACTATTACTATGGATATCCGCCAGGCCAGCCGGGCCATAGACCAACTTAGGCCAAAAGCCTAAGCTTGGGGGAGTACGTGTTTCTCACCGACATTACGTTTATGTTCACACGCTCATTGTTAGATGTCGGTGCTCATACTTTTTCATTGTATCATTCATGCTAGTTTATTTCCTTTTTATGCTTTCTTCTTGTGTGCTTACTAAACTTTAAGAAAAACCAAAAAAATAGTTGTAGCTTTTAGCTAGTTTTACTTTCCATGCTTATAGTAGTAATTAAAAAGAAAATCCAAAAAGATTTCCTGTTCTTCTTTTGCTTGTTGGGAGCTTTCCCGTGTAAATAGTTTTATTTCTTTTCTTTTCTTTGGGGGTCGATAGGAGAAGACCATAATTAAACTGTTGAAGTGGCTCTTATATGCATTATTGTTGATCTGACAAAAGAGCCCATATTGCCTTGTCTTCTCCTGTTTATTGAATGCTTGCAGATTCCATCTTAGTCCAATGCACGTGCACTATTATTATTATCCACATCATTCGGTCATGCAACTGAAAGGCAATTATGATGATATATGATGGACTGACTGAGATGAGAAAAGCTGGTATGAACTCGACCTCCCTGGTTTTTGTAAATATGATTAGTTCATCGTTCCTGATTCAGCCTATTACGAATAAACATGTTTGCAATGACAATTAGAGATTATAGTTGCTTATGCCATGCTTAATTAGCTAGGAGCTTATAATGGTTTACCTTGCGTGCCAACATGCTATTAAAATGGTTGTGATGTGGTATGATAGGGTGGTATCCTCCTCTGAATGATTTAAGTGACTTGACTTGGCGCATGTTCACGCATGTAGTTGAAACAAAATCAACATAGCCTTCACGATATTTATGTTCATGGTGGATTATATCCTACTCTTGCTTGCATTCGGTGTTGATTAATTTTAATGCATGTTCATGACTGTTGTCGCTCTCTAGCTGGCCGCTTCCCAGTCTTTTTCTAGCCTTCACCTGTACTAAGCGGGAATACTGCTTGTGCATCCAATCCCATAAACCCCAAAGTTATTCCATATGAGTCCACCATACCTACCTATATACGGTATCTACCTGCCGTTCCAAGTAAATTTCTATGTGCCAAACTCTAAACCTTCAAATAAACATCCTGTTTTGTATGCTCGAATAGCTCATGTGTCAACTAGGGCTGTCTGTATCTTCCATGTTAGGCGGGTTATTCTCAAGAGGAGTGGACTCCGCTCCTCACTCACGAGAAAATGGCTAGTCACCGGGATGCCCAGTCCCATGCTTTGTGCAAATCAAATCAAAATAATTGCAAACAAAAACTCCCCCTGGGACTCTTGTTAGTTGCAGGCACTCGTTGTTTCGAGCAAGCCATGGATTGATGCTTGTTGGTGGAGGGGGGTATAAACTTTACCATTCTGTTTGGGAACCGCCTATAATGTGTGTAGCATGGAAGATATCGCCATCTCTTGGTTGTTATGTTGACAATGAAAGTATACTGCTCAAAATATTATTCATCTCTATTTTAAACTAAGCTCTGGCACCTCTACAAATCCCTGCTTCCCTCTGCGAAGGGCCTATCTATTTACTTTTATGTTGAGTCATCATCCTCTTATTAAAAAGCACCAGTAGGAGAGCACCGATGTCATTTGCATTCATTACTGTTAGTTTACATTGAATATGACTTGACTGGATCTCTTTTACCATGAATTACAATGTCTAGTCAGTCATTGATCTTTGAAGGTGCTCTGCGTTTATGTTTTGCGTTCTAAGAAAGGGCTAGCGAGATACCATCTTGTTATATCATATTATGATTGTTTTGAGAAAGTGTTGTCATCCGAGATTTATTATTATTGCTCGCTAGTTGAGTAAACATGAGACCTAAGCATTATTGTGAATATGGTTAGTTCATAATCTTTGCTGAAAACTTGAATGCTGTCTTTACATATTTACAGCAACAACAGCAAACAGAGTTTGTAAAAGTTTTTCTTTATCACTTTCAGTTTGTCAACTGAATTGCTTGAGGACAAGCAAACGTTTAAGCTTGGGGGAGTTCATACGTCTCCATCGTATCTACTTTTCCAAACACTTTTGCCCTTGTTTTGGACTCTAACTTGCAAGATTTGAATGGAACTAACCCGGACTGACGCTGTTTTCAGCAGAATTGCCATGGTGTTATTTAAGTGCAGAAACAAAAGTTCTCGGAATGACCTAAAACTTCATGGAACATCTTTTTGGAAATAATATAAAATCCTTGCAAAAGATGAAGACCAGGGGGCCAACACCCTAGCCACGAGGGTGGGGGGCGCGCCTGCCCCCCTGGGCGCGCCCCCTACCTCGTGGGCCCCCTGGAGCTCCACCGACCTCAACTCCAACTCTATATATTTGCTTTCAGGGAGAAAAAAATCAGGGAGAAGGATTCATCGCGTTTTACGATACGGAGCCGCCACCAAGCCCTAAAACCTCTCAGGAGGGCTGATCTGGAGTCCGTTCGGGGCTCCGGAGAGGGGGATTCGTCATCGTCATCATCATCAACCATCCTCCATCACCAATTTCATGATGCCCACCACCGTGCGTGAGTAATTCCATCATAGGCTTGCTGGACGGTGATGGGTTGGATGAGATTTATCATGTAATCGAGTTAGTTTTGTTAGGGTTTGATCCCTAGTATCCACTATGTTCTGAGATTGATGTTGCTATGACTTTGCTATGCTTAATGCTTGTCACTAGGGCCCGAGTGCCATGATTTCAGATCTGAACCTATTATGTTTTCATCAATATATGTGAGTTCTTGATCCTATCTTGCAAGTCTATAGTCACCTACTATGTGTTATGATCCGGCAAACCCGAAGTGACAATAATCGGGACCACTCCCGGTGATGACCGTAGTTTTAGGAGTTCATGTATTCACTATGTGTTAATGCTTTGGTCCGGTACTCTATTAAAAGGAGGCCTTAATATCCCTTAGTTTCCATTAGGACCCCGCTGCCACGGGAGGGTAGGACACAAGATGTCATGCAAGTTCTTTTCCATAAGCACGTATGACTATATTCGGAATACATGCCTACATTACATTGATGAATTGGAGCTAGTTCTGTGTCACCCTAGGTTATGACTGTTACATGATGAACCGCATCCAGCATAATTCTCTATCACCGATCCGTTGCCTACGAGCTTTCCATATATTGTTCTTCGCTTATTTACTTTTCCGTTGCTATTGCTATCATCACTACAAAAATACCAAAAACATTACTTTTGCTATCATTACCTTTTGCTACCGTTACCACTACTATCATATTACTTTGCTACTAAACACTTTGCTACAGATATTAAGTTTCCAGGTGTGGTTGAATTGACAACTCAGCTGCTAATACTTGAGAATATTCTTTGGCTCCCCTTGTGTCGAATCAATAAATTTGGGTTGAATACTCTACCCTCGAAAACTGTTGTGATCCCCTATACTTGTGGGTTATCGAGCAACGATATATACGTGTCGGTTCCCCTTTTGTCACTGGGATCAAGAACCATAAGATCGAACCCACTACAAAGCACCTCTTCCCATTGCAAGATAAATTTATCAAGTTGGCCAAGCAAAACGAAAATATCGGAGAAGAAATACGAGGCTATAAGAAATCATGCATATAAGAGATCAAAGAAACTCAAATAACTTTCATGGATATAAAAAGATAGATCTGATCATAAACTCAATGTTCATCGATCCCAACAAACATGCCGCAAAAGAGTTACATCATACGGATCTCCAAGAGACCATTGTATTGAGAATTCAGCGAGAGAGAGGAAGCCATCTAGAAACTAACTACAGACCCTAAGGTCTACAAAGAACTACTCACACATCATCGGAGAGGCACCAATGGAGGTGGTGAACCCCATCCGAGATGGTGTCTAGATTGGATCTGGTGGTTCTGGACTCTGCGGCGGCTGGATCAATATTCCATCGACTCCCCTAGGGTTTTGGGAAAATTGGGGTATTTATAGAGCAAAGAGGCGGTCCGAGGGGCACCCGAGGTGGGCACAACCCACCAGGGCGCACCTGGGCCTCCTGGTGTGCCCTGGTGGGTTGTGCTCTCCTCGGAGCACCCCCTAGGCGCAGCTAGGGCCCATTATGTTCCTTCGGGTCCAAAAAAATCTCTGTAAAGTTTCATTGCATTTGAACTCCGTTTGATATTGATTTCGTGCGATGTAAAAAGTATGCAGAAAACATCAACTAACACTTGGCACCATGTCAATAGGTTAGTACCAAAAAATGATATAAAATTATTATAAAACATCCAAGATTGATAATATAATAGCATGGAATAATAAAAAATTATAGATACGTTGGAGACGTATCAGCATCCACAAGCTTAACTCCCACTCGCCCTCGAGTAGGGAGGTGATAAAAACAGATTTCTTGATGTGGAATGTTGCCTAACATGTCATATCATATTCTTTTCTTTATAGCATGGAAATTTGGACATTTATGTGATTCAAAGCAATAGTCTAATTTTAAAATGATAATTTAAATACTCAAGCATATCAACAAGCAACCATGTCTTTGAAAATATCAACGCTAAATAAGTTATCCCTGGCCCATCATGCTCAACCATTGATCCATTCATGAAAGACGCTCACATATTAGCTACACCCAATACTCAAGTACGATCATATTGCCTCCTAGTTGGTGCTTTTACAAGAGAAGATGGAGACTCAAATTCAAAAATAAAAAATGCATAAAGTAAAAGAAAAGCCCTTCGCAGAGGGAAGTAGGGATTTGTAGAGGTGCCAGAGCTCAAAGCGAAAAACTTAGAGATAAAAACATTTTGGGAGGTGTATCCATCCCACCAACGAAAATGACTTAGAGTTCCCAACACTTTCCATGCTAGATATATTATAGGCGGTTCCAAAACAGAAATTAAAGTTTATTACTTTTTCCACCATACTTTCACTTTCCATGGCTAGCTGTATCCACGGTTGCCCTCCATACCAACACTTTCCAAGGAATTTATTATTTGATAACATAAAGTAAATTCAATTTTCATTTCGCTACTGGGCATCCTAATACCTTTGACTTAATCTTGTGCAATGACAAGTGAATAAACACTCATCGTGAGAATAACACATCTAGCATGGAAAATATTAGCCACCCCTCACCGCTCCGCGAGCGAAACAAACACACAAAAGAGAAGTTTATATTGAAAACTAGAGATGGCACATGCAAATTTGCTTAGAACGGCAAAAGAATACCGCATATAGGTAGATATAGTGGAATCATGTGGCAAAACTGGTTTAAAGGATTTTGGATGCACAAGTAGAGATCATACTTAGTGCAAAATGAAGGCTAGCAAAAGATTGAGAAGCGACCAACCAAGAAACGAATAATCTCATAAGCAAGCATTAAGCATAATTAACACCGAATAATGCACCACAAGTAAGATATAATTTCATTGCATGACTATTGACTTTCATTCTTGCATAGGGAATCACAAACCATAACACCAATATTCTTACTAAAGCATAATTACTCATCAACATAACTCACATATCACATCATCATACCTCAAAACTATTACTAAGAATCAAGTTTATTTTGTCCAATGTTCTTCATTAAAGTTTTTATTATATCCTTCTTGGATATCTATCACTTTGGGACTAATTTTCATGTGTTTCTTTTCATAAGGTCAAACAAATATATGTGAAGATCATGAGCATAATATTTCTTCTTTCTCTCAAATTAATTTAAGTGAAGCAAGAGAGAATTTCTTGAAAATTTTACTAACTCCCAAGTAAATCTAAGTGAAGCAAGAGAGAATTTCTTCAAAAATACTAAAGCACACCGTGCTCAAAAAGATATAAGTGAAGCACTAGAGCAAGTCCATAGCTCATAAAATTTTGAGTAAAGCAAAGAGAGCAATTCTAACAAGTCATGACATAATTTTGGCTCTCTCAAATAGGTGTGTACATCAAGGGATCAAGACTTAAAACATAAAATAAAACAAGCAAAAACTCATATCATACAAGACGCTCCAAGCAAAACACATAGTATGTGATGAATAAAAATATAGCTTCGAGTAAAATACCGATGGTCGTTAGAAGAAAGAGGGGATGCCACTCGGGGGCATCCCCAAGCTTACTTGGTTTCTCATTTTTGGATAATAGCTTGGGATGCTGGGGCATCTCCAAGCTTAGGCTCTTCTACTCCTTATTGCTTCATCCATCGTAAGATAACCCAAAACTTGAAAACCTCAATCACACAAAAGTCAACAAAACCTTCATGAGATCCGTTAGTATAAGAAAATAAATCACTACTATAAGTACTGTATCAAACCAATTCATATTTTTTTCTTGCACTATATCTACTTCATTCCAACTTTTCTATGGCAAAAACTCATCAATGAATACCATAGAGCCATCAAAACAAGCACACAATGCAAAGAAAACAAAATCTGTCAAAAACAGAACAGTCTGTAGTAATCCGGGTGTTTCGAATACTTCTATAACTCCAAATTCTGAAAAATTAGGAGGTCCTGAGCAATTTGTATATTGATCTTCTGCAAAAAGAATTGGTATTTTAGCATGCTTTGGTAAAAAATGAGAATTGTTTTTGTGAGCACAAAAGTTTCTGTTTTTTTAGCAAGATCAAACAACTATCACCCAAGAAGATCCTAAAGGCTTTACTTGGCAAAAACACTAATTAAAACATAAAAAAGACAATCATAACAGTAGCATAATTGTGCAAACACACAAGAACAAAAAGCAAAAAGCAGAAATAAATTTTATTCATTGGGTTGCCTCCCAACAAGTGCTATAGTTTTACGCCCTTACCTAGGCATACATCAATGATCTAAGTTTTGTCATCTTTGGTTCGAGATCCACAAGATTCTCTCATGATTGATTCATATGGTGGCCTAATTCTTGTTCTATGGAAATGTTCCACACCCTTCCTCAAAGGAAATTGGAACTTAGTATTGCCTTCTTTCATATCAATCACGACACCGATAGTGCGTAAAAACGGTCTACCAAGAATAATTGGACAAGACGGATTGCAATCAATATCAAAAAAAATAAAAATCTATGGGCACATAATTCCTATTTGCAAGAATAAGAACATCATTAATTCTTCCCATAGGCTTTTTAATAATAGAATCTGCCAAGTGCAAATTTAAAGAGCATTCTTCAAAATTGGTAAGACCAAGCACATCACATAAAGATTTCGGAATTGTAGAAACACTAGCACCCAAGTCACACAAAGCAAAACATTCATAATTTTTAATCTTGAATTTGATAGTAGGTTCCCTCTCATCATGCAATTTTCTAGGAATTGAAACTTCTAATTCCAGTTTTTCTTCAAAAGCTTTCATCATAGCATCAACAATATGCTTAGTAAAAGCTTTATTTTGTTCATAAGCATGGGGTGAATTTATCATGGATTGCAACAAAGAAATACAATCAATCAAAGAGCAACTATCGTAATTAAAATCTTTGTGATCCAAAAGAGTGGGCACATCACTAGCTAAAGTTTCGACCTCTTCAAACCCACTTTCATCAATTTTCTCAATAAGATTTTCACCCCCGAAATATTGGGATGCCTTCTACCTAAAGTTGACTCTTCTCCAGTCCCTTTTTCATCAATCTTAACTTTACTAAACAAGGAATCAATAGAAGAAACACCAATCATTTTAATATCTTCATCACTTTTATCTTCTAACGAGATTGGTTAAGCGGCCACTTGATTTACTAAGGTAGCTTGTGCGTCGGATATTCTTCCTAGCAAACTTTCAGGAAAAGAATACTTAGATTGGAGTTTGCAAACTTCTCTACTAATATCGTCAAGTTGTTTTGTGATAGCATCCGGCACAACGGAGTGTTCTTAAGTTCTTCAGTAAATACTTATTATGATCAAATTGTGTATTCATATATTCCTTAGTACTTTTCTCAATTTCAAGCAAATTATTTGGGTAAGGAACATCATAATATTTTCTTTGAGGCATCATGACTACGCAAACAAGAACGCACACAAAAACAGATCCGACAAGAAAACAACGAACGGAAAAAGAGGGGCGAATAAAATGGCAAATATTTGTGAAGTGGGGGAGAGGAAAACGATAGGCAAATAGCAAATAATGTAAATTGCGAGGAGATGAGATTTGTGAGTAGGAACGTGGTATATGTTGAAGATCCTCCCCGGCAACGGCGCCAGAAATTCCTTTTGATGTCGCTTGAAGTTACATCGGTATTTCCCCAAAGAGGAAGGGATGATGTAGCACAGCGGCAGTAGGTATTTCCCTCAGATATGAAATCAAGGTTATCGAACCAGTAGGAGAACCAAGCAACACAACGTAAACATCCCCTGCACACAGATAACAAATCCTCGCAACCCAACGTGTTAAAGGGGTTGCCAATCCCTTCCAGGTACGGCGCCTCAAGATAGGCAAACGGACGCGAGATAAAATTATAGTAGATTGATAGATCGAACGCCAAATAAAATAAATAAGAATAAACTGCAGCAAGGTATTTTAGTATTTTTGGTTTAATAGATCTGAAAATAAATGCAAAGGAAAAGTAGACCGCAAAGGTAAACATATGAGAAAGAGACCCGGGTGCCGTAGGTTTCACTAGTGGCTTCTCTCAAGAAAAATACCAAACTGGAAGCGCCACCGTGCTCCCCTCAGCTTCTCCGCAAGCTCTCCAAGACCTTAGGGCATGGAGACGGATGGCCACAGGGCCCGGGCGACGCCTCGCATCGCCTGCCGAACTCGATCGAGCAATTGCAAGAGCTCGGGAAGAAGGTCACCCATAGAACCGGGCATCTCCTCTGCAGGACGACCTATTAACATACCTACGGATGTTGCTCTGTTAATCGACGGCACCGTCGAACTTTCTTTCAAAAGGTTCGTTCAAGCACTTACTAAATATGCCGCGCCGAAGCCGCTGATTCTCCTTCACGGAGTCTGACAGCTGGGCACGAACATCTTTTAGCTCGACGCCCAGACGGGTGTTAGCATCTTGGAGAACGTTCTTCTCCCCCATCACCTTTAATAGCACCCTCTCACCAGCCTTTAGTTGGCGTAGGAGGTGTTGCCTTTCCGGATTCAATTCGGCGCCATCTGCAATTTTATTTGTCAGATTCGCACCAAAGCCGTGCTTCGCCACATACTTATCTTTCGAAATGTATATTACCAGAGGGGGTCTCCTTAGGCTCCCGTATGTCTTTTACATATTGCTCTGTGGCTCTGGCTAGACCATTTTGAGCGGCACGGAGGTGCGCATCTCCCGAATTGAGGGCATCTAGTGCCTCTTGGGAGAAGCAAGCGTCGCGAAGAATTGTCCGGCGATGCCTGTGGTTCATGGCACTTTCCACCTCAGAGTTGGTGGCGGATAACCCGTCCGCATCCTCCGTCGGAGGAACGTCTGGCACATGCCTTGCGTTCGCTTCCACCCCCGGACCAGGCTTTGGAGCCTGGCTGGTGGAGGCGCGATTAGCAGACTCTCCGGATATAGTCCGGCGAGGTCTCTTTGTCCTGAAAAGGGCACGAGTGTCAAATGTGCCTCGAAGGTATAACAACTGGGATAAAGAGGCGCGCCATACCTTCGCGCTGATGCCTCGGTCCAGACTGCACCTCTTTTCTGCCCATGGGGCCCTATGGCCCCTGGTTTGTTTGTCGCCGCAGGTTCGGCCTTCCGCCTCAGAAACCTCCCCTGCAAAGTTCAGTTGCAATCAGGAAATTGAACACGCGTGGACGGACCCCTGTTCGGGGTACAGGGACTTCGGTCTCAAGTACCTGGGGTGTTCGGATCAGCCCTGGGTAATCGGCCGTAATGGCCACCAAGGCGTTGTCCTTGCTCAATTGATGGAACACTCCATCAATCAGCTCCACAGATATGTCCGGATCCTCTTGAGAGGCCGGGTCGAGAGACCGTCCTGGGTCCTCGGGTTGTGGAGGCGGGATGCTTATGTCCTTAACGGCCGGGCGCAGTTCCTGCGTTGAAGTCATTAGACTAAGTATTTAACAATGGGAACACTAAACGGGTGAGCAAGTAAATGCGACCACTTACCCAGCTTGGGGGATTGTGCATAGAGAATCCACCCTCTGGGTTGACGCGGAGAAATTCCCCCTCTTATCCCTTGTACAAAGTGGACAAGATCTTTAATAGAGCGGCAACTGAATCTGGCCCTTTACGGCCGTAGCAGGTGGCGTCGTCCTCCCCGTTGAAATCCCACATGGGGTGGCTTCTGTACTGAAGCGGCTGCACCCCCCGCATGATGCATTCGGCCATAACTCCGATCATGGTTAGTCCGGAATGGGCCAACAATCTTATTTGGCCCATGAGATAAACGATGTCCCTGTCACTTTCCCTTTGAGGGCTCCGTGGACACCAGCTTAGACGCTTCTTTAAAGGAGCAGTATCGAACTCTGGGAGGCCGATCCGGACAGGATCCGGCAGCGGGCCGTCTTCTATATAGAACCATTCCGAGGGCCAATCTTCGGATGCCTTCTTTGGGGTTCCGGATAGATATCCGGTCCCGGCGATGCGCCATACTTCGGCTCCACCCACTTGATACATTGACCCTTTCTTGGAACGTGGCACGAGGCAAAATAGCTCCTTCCACAGTCCGAAATGAGGTTCAATACCCAAGAACAGCTCGCAGAGGGCTACAAAGCCCGCTATATGCAATACTGAGGTAGGCGTGAGATGATGTAGCTGGAGGCCGTAGAACTCCAGCAGCCCCCAGAGAAACGAGTGGATGGGAAATCCGAGCCCCCTTATTAAGTAAGGGACAAGGCACACCCACTCTCCTTTGGATGGATTAGGGGCATTCTCTGCTTGCTCTCCGCCGTTGTAGACAGCAAGACCGGCTCGGACCGGGACCATATAGGCCGGGGGGAGAAATCCCTTGGTCTGAAGCGTCACTAGCTTGCTATGCGGAGTAGAACATCTCTCCCAATATCCAGGCTTAGGGCTAGAAGGGCGAGAGGAGGAGTTGCGGTGGCTGGCCATGGTGGAATGGACCTTTGTCGGATGCACTCTGATGAACACTCGTGGAGGGGAGAAGGTGTGGATTGGATCTAAATCCTCGTCCCCTTAAAAAGGGAAACTCATTTACGTGGCTAGGGGTGTGAACATAAAAACACTCAGACTTTTCATATTCGTTTGACACATGGAAAATGGCCATTATTGGGCGTAGAAGCCAAGGAGCGCAACATCTACAAGAAACCGGACTTTATTCAAACAGGTACACGAAATTTGGAGGAGAACCCGCCTTGCAATGCCGAAGACAATCTGCGCGCCGGACTCATCGTCATTGAAGCCTGGTTCGGGGGCTACTGAGGGATTCCTGGATTAGGGGGTGTTCAGATAGCCGAACTATACCTTCAGCCGGACTCCTGGACTATGAAGATACAAGATTGAAGACTCCGTCCCGTGTCCGGAAGGTACTTTCCTTGGCGTGGAAGGCAAGCTTGGCGATACGGATGATCAGATCTCCTACCATTGTAACCGACTTTATGTAACCCTAACCCTCTCCGGTGTCTATATAAATCGGAGGGTTTTAGTCCGTAGGACAACATACACATCAACAATCATACCATAGGCTAGCTTCTAGGGTTTAGCCTCTCTGATCTCATGGTAGATCAACTCTTGTACTACCCATATCATCAATATTAATCAAGCAGGACATAGGGTTTTACCTCCATCGAGAGGGCCCGAACCTGGGTAAAACTTCGTGTCCCCTGCCTCCTGTTACCATCCGGCCTAGACGCACAGTCCGGGACCCCCTACCCGAGATCCGCCGGTTTTGACACCGACAGTGGGTGAACAAATTACTGTTGGGCAATTGATAGAACTTCAAATAATCATGAAAATATCCAGGAAATGATAATTATATAGGCATCATGTCCAAGATTAGTAGACCGACTCCTGCTTGCATCTACTACTATTACTCCACACATCGACCGCTATCCAGCATGCATCTAGTGTATTAAGTTCATGGAGAAACGGAGTAATGCAATAAGAACAATGACATGATGTAGACAAGATCTATCTATATAGAGATAGACCCCATCGTTTTATCCTTAGTAGCAATGATACATACGTGTCGATTCCCCTTCTGTCACTAGGATCAAGCACCGTAAGATCGAACACACTACAAAGCACCTCTTCCCATTGCAAGATAAATAGATCAAGTTGGCCAAACAAAACCCAAATATCGGAGAAGAAATACGAGGCTATAAGCAATCATGCATATAAGAGATCAAAGAAACTCAAATAACTTTCATGGATATAAAAAGATAGATCTGATCATATACTCAAAGTTCATCGATCCCAACAAACACATCGCAAAAGAGTTACATCATATGGATCTCCAAGAGACCATTGTATTGAGAATTCAGCGAGAGAGAGGAAGCCATCTAGCTACTAACTACGGACCCGAAGTTCTACAAACAACTACTCACGCATCATCGGAGAGGCACCAATGGAGGTGGTGAACCCCATCCGAGATGGTGTCTAGATTGGATCTGGTGGTTCTGGACTCTGCGGCGGCTGGATGAGTATTTCATCGACTCCCTAGGGCTTTGGGAATATTGGGTTATTTATAGTGCAAAGAGGTGGTTCGGGGGGCACCCGAGGTGGGCACAACCCACCAGGGCGCCCCTGGGCCTCCTGGCGCGCCTTGGTGGGTTGTGCTCTCCTCGGAGCACCCCCAGGCGCAGCCAGGGCCCATTATGTTTCTTCTGGTCCAAAAAAATCTCTGTAAAGTTTCGTTGCGTTTGGACTCCGTTTGATATTGATTTCCTGCGATGTAAAAACATGCAGAAAACAACAACTGGCACTTGGCACTATGTCAATAGGTTGGTACCAAAAAATGATATAAAATGACTATAAAATTATTATAAAACATCCAATATTGATAATATACCAGCATGAAACAATAAAAAATAATAGATACGTTGGAGACGTATCACTCCTTCAACTTTGCATTCTCCTCCACAAGATGCACATGCTCACAACATGGGTTAGTAGCATTTGCATTATCAATTAAAACCATATGAGGAAAAGTGGCTTTCTCCTTGGTTAGCTTCACTTGGAGTTGATCATGAGACTCTTTGAGGCTAGCATGAGCACCCTTCAAGGCCTTGTGAGACTCGTCAAGTATATCAAACTCCTCCTTGAGTCTAGCAAGATCAACCCCAAGTTTGGCCTTCTCAGAATTGAGCACACGAGATATAACAAGTGCATGATCAAGATCTTTCTTTAATTTGGCATGATCATCATTGTGTGACCCCTCAAGAGCCAAACGATGATCACGCTCTTCCTCAAGTGCATTAGAGAGGTCCGATATCTCATCGGCATAGTCACGACTATGCCCCTCCATCTTAGAGATGGTTTCTTCATGAGCCTCGATCATGTCATTGGCCTCACCAAGTTGTTCCAAGAGAGTAACGAAGTGCTTCTTGGGTTTCCCCTTGAGCTTACTCATGATGGACCCAAATTCATTTTCTTCCTGCTTCGACCCCTCATTTTCATCAATGCAATCCATCAAGGAAGGATTAGTAATGATGGTAGTTTTGATGTTGAGGGTTACCTTGTTGGTGCCTTTAGCCATGAGGCACTTGGCGGTGATGTTCTCATTGGGTGAGTCGAAGAGGGACACCCGTGGAGTTCTTGCAATGGCAACAGAGGCCATGGAAACCGTCTCACCATCTTCATCATCATCATCATCCTCATTATACTCTTCTTGTGCCACCAACCCCTTGGAAGGAGACTTCTTGGTGAAGTTGTTCTTGTTGGGTAAGGCCTTGTCTTTTCGGATGAGCTTGCCAGCATTGTCTTCCCTCTTCTCATATGGGCACTCCGCAACAAAGTGGTTCACATTGCCACAATTATAGCATGTCCTCACACGTTGCTTGCCCTTAGCGCCACTTGAGTTGTTCTTGTTGAAGTTGGGCCTTGAGTTCTTCTTGCTCCAAAATTGCCTTGAGAAGCGAGAGCCATGTGCTCATGATAAGCATAGTTTGCATGTTCGGGGTTACTCTCCTGTTCTTCCTCTTCATCCTCTTCTTGATCTGAAGTTTAATTATCATTATCGATATCTTCCTCTCTAGTTGGTGTAGGCATGACTGGAACTGATTTCTGTGACTTTCCAATTCGAGAGAAGGTACAATTACCTCATCAAGTTCTACTTTCCTCCCACTCACTTCTTTTGAGAGAAACTCCTTGTCGGTGTCAAAACTGGCGGATCTCGGGTAGGGGGTCCCGAACTGTGCGTCTAGGCGGATGGTAACAGGAGACGAGGGACACGATGTTTTTACCCATGTTTGGGCCCTCTCGATGGAGGTAAAACCCTACTCCTGCTTGATTAATATTGATGATATGGGTAGTACAAGAATAGATCTACCACGAGATCAGAGAGGCTAAACCGCTAGCCTATGGTATGATTGTTGTGATTGTGTCCTACGGACTAAACCCTCTGGTTTATATAGACACCGGAGGGGGCTAGGGTTACACAGAGTCGGTTACAATGGGAGGAGATCTACATATCCATATTGCTAAGCTTGCCTTCCACGTCAAGGAAAGTCCCATCCGGACACGGGACGAAGTCTTCAATCTTGTAAATTCATAGTCCAAGAGTCTGGCCAATGGTTATAGTCTGGCTGTCCGGATACCCCCTAATCCAGGACTCCCTCAGTAGCCCCTAAACCAGGCTTCAATGACGACGAGTCTGGCACGCAGATTGTCTTCGGCATTGCAAGGCGGGTTCCTCCTCCGAATACTTCATAGAAGATTTTGAACACGAGGATCGTGTCCGGCTCTGCAAAACAAGTTCCACATACCACCGTAGAGGGAGAGAGTAACATTTCCACAAATCTAATTCACTGACGTATTCTGTAGCATGACATCACACCACAGCCAAGCCTTTATTCGAATCATTTTTTACTGTCCCAGCTCGGCGCGTTTTGCGAGGCGGTTTCCTTGGCACGTCTTGTCAAAGCAGAGATCGTGTCCCCTTATCGCGGGATTCTCATCAATATAGGCGTGGGTAACCCAACCGTGCCATTGATTACAGCGCTTGGGGATAAGCGAGTTTTACCAGGCTGGTGGGGACACATAGTTTCGTCTGCCCATATAAAGGGATAAGGATTCACCTTTTCATCCACGCCTTCTTCCTCCTTTGCTCATCCATTTTCGCACACTCGAGCTCCAGCGCCCAAGTCCGCACTTCCCACCTCAACCCTCTCCAACCATGTCCGGAGCGGGAGGCAGGTGGATGGTCTCCTCCGTCATGGAGGGACACATCAAGAAGCTGAGGAGAGCCGGATACCTGCCCGACGACATCGCGCACCGGCTCCCAGATGAGGGGCAGCTCATCCCCACCTCCAGGCCCCACGAGAGGGTAGTGTTCCTTACCCATTTCCTCCGCGGACTGGGATTCCCTCTCCACCCTTTTGTCCGAGGGCTCATGTTCTACTACAACCTGGATTTCCACGATCTGGCCCCGAACTTCATCCTCAACATCTCGGCGTTTATCGTCGCGTGCGAGGCCTTCCTCCGCATCGAGCCCCACTTCGGCTTATGGCGGAAGACCTTCAATGTCAAGCCGAAGGTAGTGAGCGGCCGCCAGGCGGAGTTCGGAGGAGCCATGGTGGGAAAGATGCCCAACGTCACATGGCTCGAGGGCTCCTTCGTGGAGACCATAAAGGGGTGGCAATCGGGGAAGTTCTATATCACCGAACCGCGTGCCCCCGAATGGGCGGCGGCCCCCGAGTTCCGATCTGGCATCCCCACGCGGCTCACCCCCCTGGCAAGAGAAGGGCCTGTCCTGGGGTAGTTCGGGAGAGCTGACCAGACTCCAAACATGTATCCAAAACATGGTGAGCAAGAAGCTCAAACTCATCAACGTAGTCCAGGTCATGCTCATCCGCCGGATCCTCCCGTGTCAACGACGGGCTTTCAACTTGTGCGAGTTCGACCCGGCCCAGCACCAAAATCTGAACAGGCTCTTCGACACAACACACGAGGATGCCTGGAAGGTGCTATTCAAGGGCGCTGAGGTTCCCCCTCCCACTACCGAGGATCGCGGATTCTGCGCGAAGCGCCAAGCCAGTGCGGTAAGCTGTTTTTACCTCTTATAGGATACTCGTTTTTCATAGTTGGACTCTATGTGGGATCTAAGCTCCCATACCTTTGACAGGACTGGCAGGAGACGGCCAGACAGATCGACTGTCCGGCTCCTTTGCCCGAAGGCCCAGCGGATGCCCGCTTGGCGGAGCTGCTGGTTCCGGCACCTTACGTGGTGCCGGAGAAGAAGGCCACGGGAACCCGAAAGAGTTCCCGGCGCCCGGTGGTGTCGGACTCGTTGTCCGATGACTCCGAGGCGCACTCCTCCACGAAGATGAGGAGGAGGGAAAAGAGGCTTCTTCCCCTCCAGCAGGGGGAGAAAAGAAAAGGAAGGCCGCCCGAACGGGGGAGGCCGGAGGGTCCAAGAAGGGAAGGACCCTTCCTCCTGACTACTCCACCAACGCCACCGACGGCGAAGAGGAGTGGCCGCCCAGGGCCAAGCACCTGGCCAAGTTGTAAGTATTCGGACACCAGAGTGACTCGTAGCGTTCCTTTATTACACAGCTTCTCCTAACGCTGAATATAATCATGCAGTCTGCCCCGAGCCCAAGTCGACATATCGTCGAGTGGTTCCTTGGATTCGTCGGATGTGAATAGCTTTTCGCTTCCGACCGCTTCCACCCCTCGCCCTACGGATAACGCCGAGCTGTTGTCCCAAAGGCTTCCAGGCCGAGGGGAGGTGGTCCTAGAGGCGCCGCAAGGCGACCTTCCGGACTGCAGGCACAAGGGGAGCAAGGCTCCCAAGGGCTCCAAGTCCGGCCCTGGGCCAAACATCGCATCGGAACCTTCAGTGGTTCCGGACTCCGGCAGGCGGCCCCCCACTAAGAAGGGCAAGCCTACTGCGCCGGTGACCTCCGTCCAACCGGAGGCACCGGATAACTTGCTAGAGGTGCTTAACGGTGCCTCCATCGACAAGAAGCACCGTACTATTATGAGTGCGGTGATCCAGAAAGTTCAGTCCACCAAGAGCGGGCTGACTGAAGCCTGTGCCAGCCTTCTAACAGGCTTTGAGGTATGTAAAAAATATATGAAAATATTACCGCATAGACAGTAGCCCCTGATGCTCTGTTCGGTGTTCATAAAGAAAAGCCGAATAGAGGATCTAATAATAAACACAGGAATCTAACATAAGTATGTCAATATGGATATGCAGGCTGCGCTGCTGACCTCTGCCGCACTGACCGCGGAGGTCGATGCGTTGAAGCAGAGCCTCGAGCGGTCCGAGAAAGAGCTCGGCCTTGCCAAGAAGCAGCTCGAGGAGAAAGAAGGTAAGTAATACCTTGTGTAAGTATATTAAAAAGATGTGGTTGCGAAAAATGACAGGATCATCGTGGCTATGGCAGGGGCCACGAACGAGGTGGCGACCCTGAAGCAAGTGCTGTCCGAGGCCGAAAACAAAGCGGCCACGGAGCGCACCGAGCGAGGGAAACAGGAAGCACGGGTGGAGGAGGTGCAGCAAGAGCTCCAGGCTCTCGTGAAAAAACACGAGAGTTTGGAGCTTGACTCAAAGACGCGAGAGTCCGAGCTCACGGTGGCCCTTGAAAGCGCCAAGTCTGCCAAGGCTGAAGCCCAAAAAGCCCTCCAAGAAATTGAGGCGATCAAGAAGATAGCGGCGGGTAAGGCATTCGTTATGCAAAGCAAGCACGTGAAAGTGAATTACTTGTTACTTACTCGAGTCCGGAGCTCTCCAGGAGCGTTCGCAGATTTGCCCCGCAGCATGTTAGATGCCGCCACCTACTACCAGGATGAGGAAGGGAGCTCGACGGAGAAGGTGTTTTGGTCTCAGTATGCTGAGGCCGGACACCCGGTGCCCTTGAGCGACCAGCTGAAGTAATTGGTCGAGCTCCATAAGGTGGCCGAACAGGCCATGAAGGGTCTTATAGTCTGGCTGTGGCCTGGAGAGGCCATGCCTGGGAGCTACTTTGGGCTGGTGAGGCGGCTGGCGGATGCCTATCTGTGGCTTGAAGTCATCAAGCGCTCCGTCTGCATCAACGGCGCCCGCAGGGCGCTTGCCCGTGTTAAAGTACACTGGGGCAAGATGGATGCTGAGAAGCTGGTGAAGGACGGGCCACCGTAGGGCAAGGAGCATCGCAACCCCGAGATGTACTATGAGGGTGTCCTGAAGGGTGCCCGCCTTGTGGCGGATGAATGTTCCAAGGATGTAATTTTTGAGTGAACTTGCATTTGTGATCCTGTACACTGAAAACTTTTTCATATGCGCTATGCAACTCTTGTTTGAATTTAAAATATTACCTTCTATTTGGCCGTTTATTAAATCTAAGAGATGGCGAGTCGTCGGCTTCTGCCCCCATGCCACGAGTGCTGGGGTGTTCGGGATAAACCTGAGCACTCTTTTTCCCATTCTTGGGTCCCTCGAGGGAGGTGCTCAGCACAACGAACAAGGTAATCGGACTATAATGCGTTATCACTCTCACTTAGCCAGAGAATTCTATAAGTTTTAAATTTTGGCGAAGCCCCTAGTGTTCGGAAGACCGAGTTCGGGGCGCTATACACGCCTAGGCCAGACAAAGCCGGATCCTCGCCCTAAGCGGCATAAGTCTTTAGGGACTCGAAACCACTCGAACAGCGACCAGCTCTCGCCCTGTCATGACAGTCAGTTTTAGCTTTCTCTACTGAGGTGCTTAGCCCAGCTGAACTGGGGCACAATCGCAGTAGTTCTCCTAGTGCTACCTTAGCCGATATAGCGGAACGTAAGGTACCAAAACATGGGAGCCGGGCAAACCCAACTATTGACCAAAGACATGATTCAGAGCTGATGCATATAATGATATAAGTTCAGGGTGCCGCACTTGTGAAAGTGTTCGGACTTCTCACACCATATTGTGGGGTACTTAAGCCCCTGGTGTATTGGTCGTACCAAAGTGTATGGTTGGAAGGTGTCATTAATGAACACATATATAAAAGAAAAATGCAAAAACAGACTGAAGCTATGCATTGTTTATTCGAAAAGATGCATTGAAGCAAAATGATACAAGTAGTGCGATAAGCATAAAATGGGACTATTTGACATGTCTCTTACAAGGGTAAGTTGCGGAATGGTAGTGAAAGCGGGTATTTTGCTCGTTATAGAGACCACCTGGGAGTTCCATGATGCGATGTAGCTTCCGGCCCCCCTGGTCCTTGCATCGTGTGTTCGGCGATTATATTGCCGGACAGGGCTTCCTGAGAGTGAAGTCCTGGAAGGAGAAAACAATAACAAAGTAGGGAGCCCCTAGTGCGGTTGAGCCGCGTTTCGGGGCGTGCCGTAGTCGTGCCCCTCCCCTGTGCCCATGGTATTTTTAATGCGTAATTGTGTACACGTGGCACGTGTGTCGCCATTTGGATGGGGCTGGGGTAGGGGCCGCATTGCTATGCGAGCTCAGAACATGCCAGGCGGTCCTGTTGCAGATTACTTCGGGCACGCTTCACGGTGTCCGGACGTCTGATCGCCAGACTAGAGAATTGCCTTGATAGGCTGCTTTGCACTTCTGCTGCGAGGGCCGCAATGTGCTCCTCGGTTCGGAGAGAGTGCTCTCTGTTTCCATTGACTGTGATGACCCCCCGAGGTCCTGGCATCTTGAGCTTGAGGTATGCATAGTGCGGCACTGCATTGAATTTTGCAAATGCGGTCCGTCCGAGCAGTGCGTGATAGCCACTGCGGAATGGGACTATGTCGAAGTTTAACTCCTCGCTTCAGAAATTATCCAGGGATCCGAATACCACTTCTAGTGTGACTGAGCCTGTGCAATGGGCCTCTACACCTGGTATTACGCCCTTAAAGGTCGTTTTTGTGGGTTTAATCCCTGAGGGATCTATGCCCATTTTGTGCAATGTGTCCTGATAAAGCAGGTTCAAGCTGCTACCGCCGTCCATAAGGACTCGAGTGAGGTGAAATCCGTCAATGATTGGGTCTAGAACCAATGCGGCAAATCCGCCATGGCGGATACTAGTGGGGTGGTCCCTATGATCGAAAGTGATCGGGCAGGAGGACCATTGGTTGAACTTTGGGGCGACTGACTCCAACATGTATATGTCCCTTAAAGCACGCTTCCGCTCCCTCTTGGGGATGTGGGTTGCGTATATCATGTTCACCGTCCGCACTTGTGGGGAAAACCCCTTCTGTCCTCCGGTGTTCGGCGGTCGGGGCTCCTCCTCGTCGTCGCTATGTAGCCCCTTGTCTTTGTTTTCGGCATTTAACTAGGCGGCCTGCTTGAACACCCAACAATCCCTGTTGGTGTGGTTGGCTGGCTTGTCAGGGATGCCATGTATCTGACACGAGCGATCGAGTATACGGTCCAAACTGGACGGGCAAGGAGTGCTTCTTTTGAATGGCTTTTTCCGTTGACCGGGCTTAGAGCCTCTGAATCCGGCATTAAATGTCGTATCCTCGGTATTGTCGCTGTTAATGCGGTGCTTATGCTTGTTGCAATGTGACCTGCCATTGCTGTCCTTGGTATCTGAATTACCAGGGCTCTTTGACATGTTATTGCTACGAGCTAGCCAGCTATCTTCTCCCGCGCAAAAGCGGGTCATGAGTGTCGTGAGGGCTGCCATATATTTCGGCTTTTCCTGTCCAAGGTGCTGGGCAAACCACTCATCGTGGATGTTATGCTTGAAAGTTGCTAGGGCCTCTGCATCCGAACAGTCGACGATTTGATTTTTCTTAGTTAGGAACCGTGTCCAGAATTGCCTGGCCGATTCCTCTAGCTGTTGAATTATGTGGCTCAAGTCATCGGCATCTGGTGGTCGCACATAGGTGCCCTGGAAGTTGTCGAGGAATGCGGCTTCCAGGTCCTCCCAACAACCTATGGATTCTGCTGGCAAGCTGTTGAGCCAATGTCGGGCTGGTCCTTTAAGCTTGAGTGGGAGGTATTTGATGGCGTGTAGATCGTCACCACGGGCCATGTGGATATGAAGGAGATAGTCCTCGATCCATACCGCGGGATCTGTCGTACCATCATATGATTCGATATTCACGGGTTTAAAACCTCTGGGATTTGATGATCCATTACTTCATCTGTGAAGCACAACGGGCGTGCGGCGCCTCTGTACTGGGCTATATCACGACCCAGCTCGAATGAGTTTTGTCTATTGTGTTCGGCCCGGCCGGATTTACTTTTGCTGTATCCGACGTGACGGATATCGTCTCGTGTCGTGGGGGGCCCACGCGATCCGTAGATCGATCTTGCTTGCCTTGCTTTGTCCTCCAATATATCTCGCAGGTCTAGCGCATTACCCCGAGCCTTGGTATTTTTTGAGTGGCGCCGAGGTGCAGCTTGAGTTGTGGGCCGAGGGGCCTCTCTGTCGTGGCCATGAGGTGGCCGGTCAGCCGCGTCATACGGTGGGGACGTAGGTTTAGATGCTTCCTCCTCTAATCAGGGTAGCAACCTGCATTTTGGGTAGCTTTTGGAGGGGCGTTTGAGTTCATATTCCTCGGCCATAAGGACTTCAGTCCATCTGTCGGCTAGCAAGTCTTGATCAGCTCTAAGTTGCTGCTGCTTTTTCTTAAGGCTATTTGCCGTGGCTGTAAGCCGGCGCTTGAAGCGCTCTTGCTTAATGGGAGCCTCGGGCATGACCAATTCGTTGTCGCCAAGGCTTGCCTCGTCTTCGGAGGGAGGTATGTAATTATCATCCTCTTCCTCTCTATCTGCCGCTCTCTCATGAGGGTTGGCTTCTCCATCCTCCTGTGCTGAATCTTGCTGGAGGGGGTTGTCTTCGGCACTGTCCGGGGTGTTATTATCTCCTGTGCCGGAATCACCGTTTTTGCTTTGGCGGGACTTAGAGCAGCGCCGCTGACGCTGGCGCTTAGGTTGCTTCTTGGAGGGGTCATCCTCCCCTGTTCCATCGCCATTGCCTTCTTTGGGTGTGTCCACCATATATATGTCATACGACGAGGTGGCTTTCCAGTGCCCTATAGGCGCTGGTTCCTGTTCGTCTCCTGCATCGTCGTCCATACCGTCGATGTCTTCGGAGTCGAAGTCGAGCATGTCGGTCAAGTCATCGACAGTGGTTATGAAGTGGGTGGTGGGTGGGTGTCGAATTTCTTCATCATCCGCATCCCAATCCCGCCGGTCATAATCCAGCCAGGACTCTCCTGACAAAGAGAGAGACCTTAGTGAATTCAGTATGTCGCCGAAGGGCGAGTGCTGAAAGATATCCGCGGCAGTGAACTCCATGATCGGCGCCCAATCGGATTCGATTGGCTGGGGCGCGGATGGTCCAGAGTCCGGAGGAGAGTCCGGTGATGGGGAGTCACGGGCCTCGCGAAGGATAAGGTTGGTATTCGGTTTGATCTCCGTTGAGGCTGCTGCCTCCGCGGCGGGGTCTAACCACCCACCCTCGGATGGCACAGTTGGCTCCGAATTAAAGGTCGGAGCGGCTGCAGGTGCGGTCTCCAGGACACTGTTCGGTGGCAGAGCTAAATCATGCCCATCACGACAGTGCGGCGCACTCGGCAGGGGCTCGAATCCGTCGAAGATCAAGTCTCCGCGGATATCGGTGGTGTAGTTTAGGCTTCCGAACCTGACCTGATGGCCAGGGGCGTAGATTTCAATCTGCTCCAGATGGCCAAGCAAATTGGCCCATAGTGCAAAGCCGTCGAATACAAAAATCTGTCCGGGGAGAAAAGTCTCACCCTGGACTGCATCGCTAACGATGATCGAATGAGCCATCAAGTCTGATGATGACGACACAGAGGAACTCTCAATGAAAGCACCAATGTCGGTGTCAAAACCAGCGGATCTCGGGTAGGGGGCCCCGAACTATGCGTCTAGGAGGATGGTAACAGGAGACGAGGGACACGATGTTTTTACCCAGGTTTGGGCCCTCTCGATGGAGGTAAAACCCTACTCCTGCTTGATTAATATTGATGATATGGGTAGTACAAGAGTAGATCTAACAAGATCAGAGAAGCTAAACCCTAGAAGCTAGCCTATGGTATGATTGTTGAGATTGTGTCCTACGGACTAAACCCTCCGGTTTATATAGACACCGGAGGGGGCTAGGGTTACACAGAGTCGGTTATAATGGGAGGAGATCTACATATCTATATTGCCAAGCTTGCCTTCCACGTCAAGGAAAGTCCCATCTCGACACGGGACGAAGTCTTCAATCTTGTATCTTCAAAGTCCAAGAGTCCGGCCAATGGTTATAGTCTGGCTGTCCGGATACCCCCTAATCCAGGACTCCCTCACTCCTTCTCTAGAAAGGATCTATCTTAGCAACAAAGATCTTGCCTTCGGATCTATGATAGAAGGTGTACCCAACAGTTTCTTTTGGGTATCCTATGAAGACACACTTCTCCAATTTGGGTTCAAGATTATCAGGCTAATGCTTTTTCATATAAGCATCGCAACCCCAATCTTTAAGAAACGACATCTTAGGTTTCTTGCCAAACCATAGTTCATACGGTGTCGTCTCAACGGATTTAGATGGTGCCATATTTAAAATGAATCCAACCGTCTCTAATGCATAACCCCAAAACGATAGTGGTAAATCGATAAGGGACATCATAGATCGCACCATATCTAATAAACTACGGTTACGACGTTCGGACACACCATTACGCTATGGTGTTCTAGGTGGCGTGAGTTGTGAAACTATTCCACATTGTTTTAAATGAAGGCCAAACTCGTAACTCAAATATTCACCTCAGCGATCAGAACATAGAAACTTTATTTTCTTGTTACGATGATTCTCTACTTCACTCTGAAATTCTTTGAACTTTTCAAATGTTTTAGACTTGTGTTTCATTAAGTAGATATACCCATATCTACTCAAATCATCTGTGAAGGTTAGAAAATAACGATACCTGCCGCGAGCCTCAACACTCATCGGACCGCATACCTCGGTATGTATTATTTCCAATAAGTCAGTGGCTCGATCCATTGTTCCGGAGAATGGAGTCTTAGTCATCTTGCCCATGAGGCATGGTTCGCAAGCATCAAATGATTCATAATCACGTGATTCCAAAAGTCCACCCGCATGGAGTTTCTTCATGCGCTTTACACCAATATGACCTAAA
The DNA here is from genome assembly GCF_002162155.2 of Triticum dicoccoides. Lineage (NCBI taxonomy): Eukaryota > Viridiplantae > Streptophyta > Magnoliopsida > Poales > Poaceae > Triticum > Triticum dicoccoides. The sequence goes on from NC_041392.1 coordinate 258,670,382, forward strand.
CGGCAATGCCACAAATATGTTGCACTATCATTATCAACTTTGCATCTTTTGGCATCAATATTATGAATATGTGTATCACCACGATCGAGATTCAACAAAAATAGACCACTCTTCACGGGTGCACGACCATAAAAGATATTACTCATATAAATAGAAAAACCATTATTCTCTGATTTAAATGAATATCTGCCTCGCATCAAACAAGATCCAGATATAATGTTCATGCTCAACGTAGCATCAAATAACAATTATTCAGGTCTAAAACGAATCCCAAGGTAGAAGTAGAGGTAGCGTGTCGACGGCGATCGCATCGACCTTGGAACCATTCCCGACGCATATTGTCACCTCGTCCTTAGCCAATCTTCGTTGAATCCGTAGCCCATGATTCGAGTTGCAAATATGAGCAACAGAACCAATATCAAATACCCAGGCGCTACTACAACCATTAGTAAGGTACACATCAATAACTTGTATATCAAATATACCTTTGTTCACTTTGCCATTCTTCTTATCCGCCAAATACTTGGGGCAGTTCCACTTCAAGTGACTAGTCCCTTTACAGTAGAAGCACTTAGTTTCAGGCTTGGGTCCAGACTTGGGCTTCTTCCCGGGAGTGACAACTTGTTTGCCATTCTTCTTGAAGTTCCCCTTCTTTCCCTTGCCCTTTTTCTTGAAAATAGTGGTCTTGTTAACCATCAACACTTGATTCTCTTTCTTGATTTCTACCTCCGCAGCTTTGAGCATAGCGAAGAGCTCAGGAATTGTCTTATCCATCCCTTGCATATTATAGTTCATCATGAAGCCTTTGTAGCTTGGTGGCAATGATTGAAGAACTCTATTAATAACACTATTATATGGAAGATTAACTCCCAACTGAGTCAAGTGGTTATGATACCCAGACATTCTGACTATGTGTTCACTGACAGAACTATTCTCCCCCATTTTGCAGTTATAGAACTTGTTGGAGACTCATATCTCTCAACTCGGGCATTTGCTTGAAATATAAACGTCAATTCTGTGATGGCCCGAGACCGACGCTCCAGATGCCTTCCAGTTATTTCGTCATCGCTGTTTTTTTTATTTTTGTCTGTTGCATTTCATCATGTCATCATGAGCATCACATCCACATGTTTTCATAAAACTTGCATCCGTTCATGGTTGCCCCTTCTTGCTTGTCTCTTCCAGACCGTTCTCTTCTCTCGTCTTCTCTGTGGCAATGTTGTCAGACCACTTTGTCTTCGTTGACCATTCTCAGTCCAACCGCACACTTGACCACGTCCGCCTAACCCCTCCTTGCATAGTGCATCAAGCCCTCGCGCGCGTCCGGAAGTTGTCCCAAACCTGACTCGGGCAGTCGTGACCGATGCGTCCGGATCAACCTCAAACATCCCTAAAATTATCTTCGGTTTCTTCTTTGACTCCACTAGCCTATTTATCTCAACCGTATGATCCAAATCGGATGAGCCAAACGTTCCTCCTTTCTATATACTAGCAAAAGAGCCCATGTGTTGCAACGAGAGAGAAAACATAACACACGCTCTTAACTCAACAACCATCACTCAAGACCACAATAGGTCCATCTTCTTTATTTTTGCAAGGCATCATATTTGTGTTGCCCCTTATCCTCCTTCTCACTCACGTCGGCGATGGCCTCGTTGTTCACACAAAACAACCAAAAAGATGTGTTGAATATGATTAGTCCTAAGGCGTCTCTCTCTCCCTCTCCCTCTCTCTTGCTCGCTCACTTTCTCTCACTCCCGCTATGAGAAATCTGTTGTTTTCCCCTGTGACATTTTTCAGAGGTATGCATGTGTAGTTATCGATGTTTTCTTTTCCGTATATGGTCATAGTGGGGTGTTTATTTGCAATCGAAATCGCCGCCGGTATGGAAAAAAAAATCTTGCGGTATAAATTATAAATTGGCTTCCATAACAATATTTTAAAAATATTTAACAGGTAAAATTAACATCATATTTAGATTCCGCACATTTTCCAATAAAATTTGATATATAATATGTTAAAATCGAAGTTACGGTTTAAAAGATACAGATAATTTAGAAAATCATTTGGTTTGACTCAAATATATTCCAAAATAATAATTAAAAATACTTAACAGGTAAAAATAATCTCATATTCATATTCTACATATTTTTCTAATCAAATTTCATATATAACATGTTCAAATTGGAGTTACGGTTTAAAAGATATGGATGATTTTAAAAAACATTTGTTTGACTTAAATATGATCCGCGGATGAATTACCTAAAAATCAGGGGGGTTTCGAAGAATGTAAAATAACGGTTCGACTGTGACTTAAATTCGGACGACGGGTTGATTTGAGGAAAAATCAGGGACTTTTGTGTAAAACATGAAAATAACGATTCATTTCAACTTAAAACAGGACTGCGGGTTGAATTCTCTGAAATAGATGGACTTTTCTGAAAAATGCCATGACGGAGGAAAGAAACCCAATTTGCTTTATTATTAGCTAAAGATATAGTCCATCCCTAGTCCAATTTTGGCAAACCCTAGAACCTAGCCCCCTTGTCCCATCGCGCCGCTGCCGGTCAACCACCCCTCTTCTTCCTTGGGATCTCCTCTTGATCCACCTGCCCAACCAGCGCGTCGCCCTGCATCCTTCCGACCCCCTCACACCCGAGTGCCAGAGGAGAGGAGCTCCTCGAGCACCCGCGCCCGCCGCCCGCAAGACCATGGCCAGGTCGTGCCCTCCTTCTCCTCCTTCCCTACTGCTCTCTCTCTCTTCCCTACTACTCTCTCTCTATAACATCCCTCTTGCCTCACTTCTCTCTCTCTCTCGCTCATAGGACCACGCTGGCGCCCCGCCTCCAACCACTGCTGCCGGTCACCGAGGCCACCCTGGCTCTGATCTGGACCAACCCTTTGCCTCCGGTCGGATCCACTCCTCCTCGCCCGCTTCCTGTCGCGCCGTCCTCCGCTTCCTCTTCGGCGACCAGGAGCCACCTCTGTCCCGCGGCCTCCTTTGCTTCTTCCTCGAGCCCTCAACAACTCCAGCGCCCGATGACCTTCGATCCTACGAGCTCCCAAGGCATCAGTCTCCCATTCCCTACGCCCGAGCTCCCCTGACTCGAGGCCATCGTCCTAGACCGTGCCAAGTCCCCGTCGGCCTTGCATTGACCTCCTCGCATGTGGGCCGTGCCAGCCACTGTCGGCGACCACCACCAGAACCTTCTTGCCGACCCGCCGCTTCCATAGCCTGCTCGCCGCTGTTCTGCTTCACGCTGCGCCGCCGTCTTGTTCGTCCTCGACGAACTGCAGCTGCCGCTCGGGTCAACGGTCGTGCGCACTCGACCACACGCGTCCGATCTACCTCCAAGCCAGGCCTTGGGCCGCCTTCCCACGCTGGCCTGCTCCATGCCACTATCCCGCATGGGCTACTTCCCCTCCAATGGCCCAATTTGGCCCATGGTGAGCGCCCCAGCGCCCAGCAGTTTCGGCCCGAGCCACTGTTTTTTTCGCGGATGAATTTGCTAATTAAACAGAGAACTACAGTTTTTCAGAAAACCCCTTAATGTCCATGCATAAAATAACTTCATAACCATTCATCGGTTTAAAATAATCTATACATGTAAAATGCTGAGAATTTCATCTAGTTTCATCATTTGCAACTTTCATCCATGTTTAAAATGTCTAACTTGTTGTTTGCATTTAATTTGCACAAATGTCATGCTAAAATGATTTATTCAATAACTAAATAACCATAGCTTCGAATCTAATAATCTTTATATGTAAATGGGGGTAGAAAAATGCATAGATTAACTTGTTGCACTTTATTTTCCTGTTTAACAACTCTAAAATATGGTTTAGGGCAGAACCGTACCGAATCCAGACTATGCATGTGGGGATTTACCGGAATTGTTGTTTGTTGTTTCCAGCCTCATTTAAATTTGCCTAAATAGTTAGTTTAGTTATGCTTCACTTCTTGCCATGTTTAACAACATTTAATGTTGTTGGGTACATAAACGAGAGCAAACTAAATACTCGCATGTGGTGTTTCTTCAATATGCAACTCGTTGCATATTGAGATCCACTTAACTTGTAGTATTGTTTGTTGCACTTTGCCTTGCTATGCCATGTTTCATTAAACCCGACATGCATCATATGCTTGGTTGTGCATCATGCCATGTTTAAGCTTGTTGGTTTACCATGTTGTTTACTTCTTTCCGGTTGTGCTCCTTCTCGATAGTTCCGGTTACATTGCGATTGTGAGGATTCGTTCGACTACGTTGGTTTGTCTACTTCATGGATTCGGTCTTCTTCCTAGCGGGATTTCAGGCAAGATGATCATCACCTTGCATCTCACTACTATCTTTGCTATGCTACTTTTCTTGATGCTATCGCTATGTCGCGCTACCTACAACTTGTTTATCAAGCCTCCCAAATTGTCATGATAGCCTCTAACTTTTTTACCCTTCGTAGCAAACCGTTGTTCGGCTATGTTACCGCTTTGCTCAGCCCCTCTTATTGTTAGTTGCAGGTTGTTCCATGTTGGGACATGGATATCATAGGATATCACATTATCTCTTATTTAATGAATGCATCTATATACTTGGTAAAGGGTGGAAGGCTTGGCCTTATGCCTTGTGTTTTGTTCCACTCTTGCCACCCTAGTTTCCGTCATACCGGTGTTATGTTCCTTGATTTTGCGTCCCTAACACGGTGTGGGTTATGGGGCCCTCTTGACAGTTCGCTTTGAATAAAACTCTTCCAGCAAGGCCCAACATTGGTTTTATCATTTGCCTAATAAAAACTAAAAACTTGCATAGGGACCGGCTAGCACCTGAGGACTCTTAATCAACCCCCGGGCAAATGCTCCGCATGAGTGTTGGTCCAAACTGGGCGATGTCTGGCGCCCCTTGGGCAACCAGGGTCTCAGCCAACCCGACGTCTTGCCCATCCGGTGTACCCTGAGAACGAGATACGTGTGAATCCTATCAGGCTAGGTCGGTGCATCGGGAGGTCTTGCTGGTTTTGTTTTACCATTGCCGAAATGTCTTGTGCACCGGGATTCCGAGTCTAATCGGAGGGTCCCGCAATGGAGGATTGTCTCCGCGAATCGTGAGCTTGTCGTGGGCTAAGTTGGGACACCCCTGCAAGGTTTAAACTTTCGAGAGCCATCCCGCGGTTATATGACAGATGGGAATTTGTTAATATCCGGTTGTAGTGAACTTGAAGTAAACTCAACTAAAATACACCAACCGTGTGCGTAACCGTGACTGTCTCTTTTTGGGTGCGATCGAGAAGAGAACACGGTTGGGTTATGTTTGAACATAAGTAGTTCAGGATCACTTCTTCATCATTACTAGTTGGCGACCATTTGCGTAGTTTCTCATCTTACTCTTGTACTCGTAAGTTAGCCACCATACAATTCTTAGCCGCTTGATGCAACCTCACCAGTTATCCTTTTCATACCCATTAAGCTTTGCTAGTCTCGATACCCATGGTAATGGGATTGATGAGTCCTCATGGCTCATAGATTACTACAACAACAGAAGCAGGTACAGGTAATGCGATGACCTAACGCGATTGCGATGCTTGCTTGTTTGGAGTTCTTCTGCTTCTTCTACCTCGATCAAGGGATAGGTTCCGGTTCGGGGAGCCTGGGATTAGCAGGGTGGATGTCGTTCTTCTTTTTCATTTGTGTTCATCCATAGCCGGATCCTGCTCTTCTGTATGATGATTGCTATGTACTGATGAGCTGTTGTATTCATGTTGTAGCTTGTGGCAAGTGTAAGCCTTTATGTTGTATTCTAATCTATTCAGTACATGGTATGTTGTAATGATGTCCACCTTGCTATGCGCTCGAAATGCGATTGTGCCCCCATCATGAGTTCATCACATGATTGGGATATAATCGCATCTTGGGCTCTACAAGGTTATATCAGAGCCTTACCGACCTTAGGAGCCCCCTTGATTGATCGAACCGCTATCGTTGTTGAGTCTAGAAGAAAACTGTTTTGAGTCTTAGTTAGTAGGAATTCTTTTTACTCCTCATCCCCTTCATCGCTCTGGTGAGGAATCTTGACGTAGATGTTTTGACTTCACTCTCCTCTTTTTCACTCAATTTTTTTAGGATCACGCGGGTATTGTTGGATCGTTGCGATATCATTGTGACGGAATACTGTCTTGGTGCTTCCTAGCATTTAGGGGTTGTGGCAGTGTCCTGGGGAGTTGAGCTCCAAGGTGTTTTTGTCACAGTGCTTATCGTTTCAGTTCCGAATACCAAAGGTCACCAACATCGAAAACGCTTCTGTACTCTTTGTGGTGAGAGTAGTTTGACGACACCCAGTACTTGGGAGAGCGATCAGATGTATTGCCACAGCTAGTATATCAGATGTTTTTGAAGGTCTGAGGTACACGATTTCCGAAGTTTTGTTGGTTATGTGTTGACGGATGGATACAGTTGGAGTGTAGGGCTTGTTAGTTGTGTGATATATTTGTGCCTCCCTATATCCCCAACACTAGATTGCATAACCAGAAAGTTTCCGGAGTTAATAGGTGGGAATTCCAGTATCACGTAGGATATCTTTCCAACAGACACATGATACGATATGGGATCTATCATATGTTTGTTTCTGGCTTATTCTGCAAGCCTATCCTTTGTTTTGTTTTGAGTTGTGGTATTCGAGTTGCTTCAATGTCAAGTGTTGATTCCATATCTTTCCTAAGCGGTGTTCTCATATTCCTATGTGAGTACTAATCCTTCTTTATCGAGATTGCCATCCCAATTCTATTTCCAACCAGTGCGCTTCTCTCTGAGATGATCCCATCATTCTCCCCATCTATAAGATCAATTCTAAGTTTTCTCAATGGTGTTTGTTCCATCCGTCCCAAGTTGCCTTTGTTTTTCCCGCCCTCCCACCCTTTTCTTCAAGGACTCATATATCTTAATCAAGTATCCATTTATTCATGTGAAGTCTCTTCTTTCTTTTTCTCCATGTTCTTACCTGGTGATTCTCATGAAGATGCTAAGGAAGCTACAATTTCATCATTCTTCGTTCTCTTTCTTCTCCGGTGGTCTAAACTCAAGCTTCGTTGTTGATCATATCTCTTCCTTTTGGTTCACATGCTTTCCATGTTGGAATTTGTTATCCAAGGCTCTCTTATTTATTCACCCCTCTCTATTCATATCTGGACTGTTGAAGATATCTCAGAAGATTCATGATTCCATTCTTAACCTGTTCGAACTATTTCGAGATTGTTATCTCATTCAAGTCATTTAAATCAACCGGTGCAATCTCTCTTTCTAAGCAATCATTACCAACGGTGTTTTATTTTGAATGGGCCCTAACCCACAGGTCTTTTCCCAGGATCTTACCTGACTCTTCTAATTTCTCCAGAGTTATTCTCAAATTCTTTCAAAGTTTGACGTAAGAATGAATTATCATCAGTCATATGTCTTTCTCCAAGATCTTTCAAATTCTTTTCATTATTGGTTCGACCTTTCTATTCTTCATTGTTCCGGAGTGTCTCAACTATTCATGGTGGTGTTTCTCATCGTCTTTCTCAGATTTAAAGACCGAAGGAGAATTTCTCCTAAATCTTGGTCCATTCTCTTGAAGATTCATGGTTCTCGCTTGTTGCCATCCTCTCATAATTGTTTTCGATTGTGAGAATTGTTTTCAAACCCATCCGAAGCATTTCATGAGTTCTTTCCATTTTATTCCTACGAAGGCCATCATTTCGGGTTTATTCGTTCTCAACGTTCAGCTCTCATTCTCCAATTGTTCCGGTGCATCGTTCAAGTATTCTCTAGTCAGCTCGTGATCTATTCGTCCTCATGTATCTAAATTCTCTCAAGTATATTCGTTCATTTTCTAATTCTTCACGGTGTTTCGTTATCCTTTCTTTGTTCGTTTTTAACTTCTTACAACGATTTGTTCAAGATTCATTTTCCTTTGTTATCATATCAATTAATTCGTTCTTTCGAAATCCTACCGGTGGTTCATGAAGACCTTCCCAAGTTCTGAGCTATATCTCCCCATATGTTTTCCAACGCAATAAGTGGTATGCAATCCATTACTTCTCATCAATTTAATTGGTGGACGATAAGCATAACATAATTCTTGTTCTTCTTTCATCAAGTTGAGTAATCTCTTCTTTTCAGAGTTTGTCCATCATATCACATTCTCAGTTCGAAGTGTTGTTCATCTTTCTTTCCAGAGTTCCAAGTTTTCTCGGTTATATCATCCCGAAGCCCCAGCTAAATCATTGCAAGGCCTCATCTTGTTCTTCTCGACCTTCCTTTCGTTTGATCATTCTTTTACTATCGGAGTTCTTCATGGAGGCTCTACATGGTGGTTTGCTAAAGATTTAATTCATTCTCGAAGTGACCTTCAAGATTCTTGTTGGATGAGCTCAATTATTCTTCATTTTGCATTTGGAAGTGCAATTCTTTCTATATTATCATTTGAGGTAGTGTTATGTCATTCTTGACAATTTCCTTCATGTTTCATGACTCACAAGTTGTCAGGAATGAGATATTTAAAGTTAAACCCATCACTTTCTTCCATGAAGTTATCTTGGGTTATACTTCACCTAAAGCCTTCCCTAAGGATTGTGCTAATTGTGGTGCTTACCAATGATCCAAGTTTTCTCCTAGCGAAAGAAGTTTTTCATCTCTTCGTTCATCTAAAGAAAGCAATTGTTTTTGTTAGTGGCAGAATTTCACCTCAAGTTTTTGGGATGTTTTTCATAAGCCCACAAAAAGCTTATTATTTTCGTTGTTGATTTTCCAACAACTACGTTCAATCCTTCTTTTAAGGATGCTCTCTCAAATTCTTTTGAGGTAGAACATGTTGTTTTCTTCTCCGTTCTTTTGATTCCATTCTTACATTTGTTCCGGAGGCACTATGATGTTGCTCTCTTCACCCATCATCTCATTTTGCCAAGATCATGTTCTTTCCGTGCTTATCCATTTATCCGGAGTGTTGCGTCCTATTTTCAAGCTCTTTCCATCTTATCAAGTTCCTTCTCTTTCTATCGGAGCGTTTTCCAAATCCTCCTGTATACCTTGCTTCTCTTTTCAACCGGAGTGGTTTAAAATTCTTTTGTGACCCTTGAGCTCTTGATTCACGTGTTTTCAACCTACAAGGTTCTCGTAATGTTCCTTGTTCCTCTTTTCTAACGGAGTGTTTTCAACTTCGTTCATCTCTGTTGTATTCTTTCCTTGGAATTATTTAACTTCTCAAGGTTCGTGGTTTGACACGTTGTCAAAGAAGCAACTTGTTTTACCTCTTCCTCTTCCGTTTCTCCTCGGTGCCATTCCTAGATCTCGGGGCGAGATCTCTTGTAAGTGGAGGAGTGTTGTGATGACCCAAGACCGACGCTCCAGATGCCTTCCAGTTATTTTGTCGTCGCCGTGTGTTTTATTTTTGTTTGTTGCATTTCATCATGTCATCATGAGCATCGCATACGCGTGTTTTCATAAAACATGCATCCGTTCGTGGTAGACCCTTCTTCCTTGTCTCTGCTAGACCGTTCTCTTCTCTCTTGTCTTCTCCTGGCAATGTTGTCAAACCGATTTGTCTTTGTTGACCATTCTCAGTCCAACCGCACACTTGACCACGTCCGCCTAACCTCTCCTTGCACAGTGCATCAACCCCTCGCGCGCGTCCAAAAGTTGTCCCGAACCTGACCCAGGCAGTCATGACCGATGGGTCCGGATCAACCTCAAACATCCCTAAAATATCTTCGGTTTCTTCTTTGACTCCACTAGCCTATTTATCTCGACCGTCCGATCCAAATCGGATGAGCCAAACTATCCTCCTTTCTATATAAATAGTACATCCCTAGTCCAATTTTGGCAAACCATAGAACCTAGCCCCCTTGTCCCATCGCGCCGCCGTCGGTCAACCACCCCACTTCTTCCTCGGGATCTCCTCCTGATCCACCTGCCCAACCAGCGTGCTCGCCCTGCGTCCTTCCGATCCCCTCACACCCGAGCGCCCGAGGAGAGGAGCTCCTCGAGCACCCGCGCTCGCTGCCCGCAAGACCATGGCCAGGTCATGCCCTCCTTCTCCTCCTTCCCTACTACTCTCTCTCTTCCCTATTGCTCTCTCTGTGTAACATCCCTCTCGCCTGACTTCTCTCTCTCGCTCACAGGACCACGCCGGCGCCCCACCTCCAACCACGGTCGCCGGTCACCGAGGCCACCCTGGCCCTGATCTAGAGCTTGTTGCACTTTGCCTTGCCATGCCACGTTTCATTAAACCGGACATGCATCATATGCTTGGTTGTGCATCATGCCATGTTTAAGCTTGTTGGTTTACCGTGTTGTTTACTTCTTTCCGGTTGTGCTCCTTCTCGATAGTTCCGGTTACGTTGCGATTGTGAGGATTCGTTCGACTATGTTGGTTCGTCTACTTCATGGATTCGGTCTTCTTCCTAGCAGGATTTCAGGCAAGATGACCGTCACCTTGGATCTCACTACTATCTTTGCTAGCTAGTTGTCTCGATGCTATCGCTATGTTACGCTACCTACCACTTGTTTATCAAGCCTCCCAAATTGTCATGATAGCCTCTAACCTTTTTACCCTTCCTAGCAAACTGTTGTTTGGCTATGTTACCGCTTTGCTTAGCCCCTCTTATAGCATTGTTAGTTGCAGGTGTAGTTGTAGGTTGTTCCATGTTGGGACAAGGATATCATGGGATATCACAATATCTCTTATGTAATTAATGCATCTATATACTTGGTAAAGGGTGGAAGGCTCGGCCTTATGGCTGGTGTTTTGTTCCACTCTTGCCGCCCTAGTTTCCGTCATACCGGTGTTATGTTCCTTGATTTTGCGTCCCTAACACGGTGAGGGTTATGGGGCCCTCTTGACAGTTCGTTTTGAATAAAACTCTTCCAGCAAGGCCCAACATTGGTTTTACCATTTTCCTAATAACAACTAAAAACTTGCATAAGGACCGACTAGCACCCGAGGACTCTTAATAAACCCCGGGCCAATGCTCCGCATGAGTGTTGGTCCAAACTGGGCGATGCTCGGCGCCCCTGGGAAACTAGGGTCTCAGCCAACCCGACGTCTTGCCCATCTGGTGTACCCTGAGAATGAGATACGTGCGACTCCTATCAGGCTAGGTCGGTGCATCGGGGGGTCTTGCTGGTTTTGTTTTATCATTGTCGAAATGTCTTGTGCACTAGGATTCCGAGTCTGGTCGGAGGGTCGCGCGATGGAGGATTGTCTCCGTGGATCGTGAGTTTGTCATGGGCTAAGTTGGGACAACCCTGCAGGGTTTAAACTTTTGAGAGCCGTGCCCGCGGTTATTTGGCCAATGGGAATTTTTTAATATCCGGTTGTAGTGAACTTGAAGTAAACTCAATTAAAATACACCAACCGCATGCGTAACCCTGACTATCTCTTTTCGGGTGCGATCGAGAAGAGAACACGGTTGGGTTATGTTTGAACGTAAGTAGTTCAGGATCACTTCTTGATCATTACTAGTTGGCGACCGTTTGCATAGTTTCTCATCTTACTCTTGTACTCATAAGTTAGCCACCATACAATGCTTAGCCGCTTGCTACAACCTCACCACTTATCATTTTCATACCCATTAAGCTTTGCTAGTCTTGATACCCATGGTAATGGGATTGCCGAGTCCTTATGGCTCACAGATTACTACAACAACAGTTGCAGGTACAGCTAATGCGATGACCTGATGTGAGTGTGATACTTGCTTGTTTGGAGTTCTTCTGCTTCTTCTACTTCGATCAAGGGATAGGTTCTGGGTCGAGGAGACTGGCATTAGCAGGGTTAATGTCGTTCTTCTTTGTTGTTTGTGTTCATCCGTAGCCGGATCTTGCTCTTCTATGATGATTGGTATGTATTGATGAGCTCTGGTATTCATGTTATAGCTTGTGGCGAGTGTAAGCCTTTATCTTGTATTCTCATCTATTCAATACATGGTATGTTGTAATGATGTACACCTTGCTATGCGCTCAAAATGCGATTATGCCCTGATCATGAGTTGATCACGTGATTGGGATATAATTTCATCTTGGGCACTACAAATTCCTGGAACATCTCATATGGTCCATGACGTTCAAAACGTCTTTGAAGTCCTGATTCTAAGCCGTAGAGCATGGCACACTGAACTATAGAGTAGTCGTCAGACCATGTCTACCAGACGTTCAAAGCGTCAACATTAGCGGGAGGGGGCTTTTCACCTAGCGGTGCATCAAGGACATAATTCTGTTGTGTAGCAATGACGATAATCCTCAAGTTACGAACCCAGTCCGTGTAGTTGCTACCATCATCTTTCAACTTAGCTTTCTCTAGGAACGCATTAAAATTCAAGGGAATGGTAGCACAGGCCATTGATCTACAACATAGATATGCAAAAACTATCATGACCAAGTTCGTGATAAATTAAGTTCAGTTAATCATATTACTTAAGAACTCCCACTTAGATAAACATCCCTCGAGTCATCTAAATGATCATGTGATCCATATCAACTAAGCCATGTCCGATCATCACATGAGATGGAGTAGTTTTCAGTGGTGAACATCTCTATGTTGATCATATATACTATATGATTCACATTTGACCTTTCGGTCTCCAGTGTTCCGAGGCCATGTCTGTACATGCTAGGCCCGTCAAGTTTAAACCAAGTATTCCGTATGTGCAAAACTATCTTGCACCCGTTGTATGTGAACGTAGATATTATCACACCCGATCATCACTTGGTGTGTCAGCATGACAAACTGTCGCAACGGTGCATACTCAGGGAGAACACTTATACCTTGAAATTTTAGTGCGGGATCATCTTATAATGCTACCGCCGTACTAAGCAAAATAAGATGCATAAAAGATAAAAATCACATGCAATCAAAATATGTGACATGATATGGCCATCATCATCTTGTGCCTTTGATCTCCATCTCCAAAGAACTGTCATGATCCCATAGTCACCGGCTTGACACCTTGATCTCCATCGTAGTATCGTGGTCGTCTCGCCAACTATTGCTTCTACAACTATCACTAACGCATAGTGATAAAGTAAAGCAATTACATGGCGTTTGCATTTCATACAGTAAAGCGACAACCATAAGGCTCCCACTAGTTGCCGATAACTTTTACAAAACATGTTCATCTCATACAATAACGTATATCACATCATGTACCATATCACATCCCAACATGACCTGCAAAAACAAGTTAGACGTCCTCTACTTTGTTGTTGCAAGTTTTACATGGCTGCTACGGGCTTCTAGCAAGAACCGTTCTTACCTACGCATCAAAACCACAACGGTGATTTATCAAGTTTGTTGTATTAACCTTCAACAAGGACCGGCCGCAGTCAAATTCAATTCAACTAAAGTTCGAGAAACAGACACCCGCCAACCACCTTTATGCAAAACTAGTTGCATGTCTGTCGGTGGAACCGGTCTCATGAACATGGTCATGTAAGGTTGGTCCAAGCCGCTTCATCCAACAATACCGCCGGATCAAAATAATACATTGGTGGTAAGCAGTATGATGATCACCGCCCACAACTCTTTGTGTTCTACTCGTGCATATCATCTACGCATAGACCTGGCTCTGGTACCACTGTTGGGGAACGTAGCATGCAATTTCCAAAAAATTCCTACGCTCACGCAAGATCTATCTAGGAGATGCATAGCAACGAGAGGGGGATAGTATGTCCACGTACCCTCGTAGACCGAAAGTGGAAGCATTGGACAATGCGGTTGATGTAGTCAAACTTCTTCTCATTCCAACCGATCAAGCACCAAACGTACGGCACCTCCGAGTTTTGCACACGTTCAGCTCGATGACGTCCCTCGAACTCTTGATTTAGAGAAGTGTCGAGGAAGAGTTTCGTCAGCACGACGGCGTGATGACGGTGATGGTGAAGTGATCCGTGCAGGGCTTCGCCTAAGCACTACGACAAATATGACCAGAGGCATAAACTGTGGAGTGGGGGGGGGGGGCGCACACGGCTAAGAATCAATGTTGTTTGTTCTAGCAGTGCCCCCCATATATATAGGTGGGAGAGGGAGGGGAGCAGCAAGGGGCGCCCCAATTAGGAGGGATCCTACTTGGGCGCCTCCTCCAAGTCGGCCTCCCCCCTTCCATATGCATCGGAGCAGGAAGGAAAGAGAGGGGGGAGGGGAAGGAAAGGGGGGGCCGAATCCTCCCCTTTCCTTCTCCCTTCCCTCCTTTCCTTTCCCTCCTATTTCGACCTATAGGGGGGCACACCAGCCCCTTTGTGGATGGTGTGTTTCCCCTCTTGGCCCATTAGGCCCATATAGCTTGTCAAGGCTTGCCCGGAACCCCTTCCGGTGACCCGATACATACCCGGTACCCCCAGAACACTTCTGGTGTCCGAATACTATCGTCCTATATATGAATCTTTACCTCTCGACCATTTTGAGACTCCTTGTCATGTCTGCGATCTCATCCGGGACTCTGAACAACATTCGGTCACCAAATCAGATAACTCATATAATACAAAATCGTCATCGAACGTTAAGCGTGCGGACCCTACGGGTTCGAGAACTATATATGTAGACATGGCCGACACACCTCTCCGGTCAATAACCAACACCGGAATCTGGATGCTCATATTGGTTCCTACATATTCTACGAAGATATTTATCAGTCAAAACGTAATGACAACATACGTTATTCCCTTTGTCATCGGTATGTGTCGGGGGGATGCTGATTCCACCGACACCTATGGGGACAGGGCCCCTTTCAGTTCGGTGGGGGGCGGAGAGCGCACAAAGAGCGGATCGAGGTGGTACACGCGGGCGATTTTACCTAGCTTCGGGCCGCACGGATGCGTAAAACCCTACTGCTGCTTGTTTGTGTGTATTGGATTCTTGCTCAGGAGCGATGGACGCTGCCAGACTGAGCGTGAGAGTGTTCCTGGTATTCAATGAGCCGAACTGGCCGACCCCCTCTACGTTGCGCTTGGGCCTTCTTTTATACTTTCAAGGGGTTACCCACAGGTGGCAACGTAGACTAAAAGGGTAAAAATGGAAAAGGCTGCGGTAGGTGCAGCTACCGCTACTGTGGATACAGCGCACCCTACCTAACTCTGACGGCAGGGGACAAGGGCATTAAATGCCTGTCTGAGTCTCCTAAACAGTGCAAAAGGTGACCGTTAGGAGTGCCACCGTTTGCCACGATGGGCTTCTCTTTATCTCCGCTTGCCACCACGTACCCCTAGCTGCACGGCCTCCTGCCACGTGTGCTTGGGAGAGTCCCAAAGCGACACGTTAGCAGGTGTGCTGGAGCGCGGGCACGAAGTGGGGGTTTCCCGCGGCAAGCTCCTTGCCGCGGCCGTCGTCTTGTCGCGTCCGGAAGCTTGTCGCTCGCCGGATCTTGCCGGGACGCAGGGCGCGTCGCGGCAAGCTTTCTTGGTATGCCTTGAGTGGCCTTCCCGGCAAGCTCCTCTTGCCGGGGTCTTGTCTCTTCCCGGCAAGATCCTCTTGCCGAGGCCTTGGTTGGCCTTCCCGGCAAGCTCCTCTTGCCGGGGCCTTGGTTGGCCCTCCCGGCAAGCTCCTCTTGCCGGGGCCTTGGTTGGCCCTCCCGGCAAGCTCCTCTTGCCGGGGCCTTGGTTTGAGTACTTTGTTCTTGAATGGTCTTCAAGGGAACCACGGAGGGTCTTGGCGGTCACCCGGCAAGCCTTGCCGCGGGGTGCTGCAACTATCCGTGCACGAGTTCGGGATACTAGGGTACCCCTACTCTAGTACACCGACAGGAGCCCCCGGGCCTGGGCCATACACAGTGCCGAGCGCTGTTGGGCCAGGCTCAAAACAGTGCACGGGCACGCGCGGCCTGGGTCCACACCAAATCTCGCTCCGTATCCACCGCACCTCCCGCAACGGCACGCGTCAATCACGGCGTCGTGGGGGAGGTCGTGGGTGGTTCTTTACTCAGAGAGAGCACAACGTCCGCCCCTTTCTCCTTATAAGTAGGGGAAACAGGGGTATTTCCCCTATCTTCGCCATTTGCTGTTGGAATCTCAGAAACCTCCGCCGCCCTCTTCCGCTTCCAAAGTCGAAAGAGAGCAGCGCTCCGCTCCCGTCGCCGTCGATCTCCACCAGCGCCGTCGATCTCTCCCACCGCCTCCGCCATGCCTCCGAAGCCCGGGAAGGGGAAGGCCACGAAGGCCGCGGCCGCGAAAGCTATGAAGTCGACCGAAGCGCAGCGGCTTGAGGCGCTGCGGAAGGAGCGGGCCACTTTCCCCTCCGAGCTCTCCGCGGAGGAGCTGAGGGAGTGGTACTATCTCTTCTGGTCGACGGAGACGCGGGCGCATCCGCGCACGAAGGTACTCTCCTCCGTCGCCTCGCAAGCAGCTCCAGTTGGTGGATATCCTTTCTTCGCCGTGTTCTTCTACTGCGGGCTCTGCCCGCCATTCTCTGATTTCTTCTGTGATATCATGAGCACCTACGGACTCCACCTCCTTGACTTCACCCCCAACGCTGTTCTGACCATGGCCGTTTTCGCCCATCTATGCGAAAACTTTGTCGGAGTCCACCCCAACGTAGCTCTCTTCCGCCATTTCTTTATGCCTCGTGTCGAAAGAGGGGAACCTCTTGCCGGCGGGATCGCCTGGATCTCGCGGGCCGGCAAGAAGGAGACCTGTCTGGAGGGGAAGCTCCGCAGCAAGTGGGACGAGTGGAGAGCAGATTGGTGCTGGGTTGTAGAAGAGAGCCCGCAGCCGTTCACCGCCCTGCGCCAAGCCCCAGCAGTGCGTGGCAATGACTGGAGCGCTCTGTCCATGGACGACGACAAGCTGACGATCGCCACCACTCGGATCTTGCGTCTTAGGTTTGCCGGGCTGACTGTAGGAGCTGTCGGCGCAGATTTCCTTCGCCGGCGCATCACCCCTCTGCAGGCGAGGGGGAGACCTGCCTGGGAATTTGGAGGCCCGGCAGATATCATGAGGTTGCGCCCAGGCCTCAACTTCAACTTCACCGTCATAGAGTTGGACGGGATACTCAAGGAGATATTCAAGCACGACCCACAGCATCCCGAGTGGTTCAGGTTGCCGGCAGGCGTCGTTCCTCTATGCAACAACTCCTCACGCGACCGCATCTGCGCAATGATGCCGTTGTGTGACTCGCACGGGATCGCTCCAACTTGGCAAGAGCCCGCCGGTGACGTCGTGCAGCAGTTCTTTGACAGCCTAGTGGAGGTGGCGGTCAATGCTGACGAGAAGAAACTCCTCACCCGCGACACCACTGAGCAAGAGATGGAGCGCATAGCCACCAGGGCGGAAGAGGCGGCGGCAGCCGCGGCCGCGGGTGAATTCGGGTTCACCATGGAGGAAGCGGACGCGGCGTTGGCGATGAGTATTGCCGAACGGGAGCAGCCCGAAGAGGAAGAAGAGCTCGCTGCGCCCGACGCCGAGTCGAACGAGCCCGCCGAGGGTACGAGCGGCCCGCCACCTCCGGGGAGCTTGCCGGGAGCAGGGCCCGGAACGCAGCCCCCAGTGCAGCCAAGAAGGCGCCTCAGCAGGATCGGGGACGCAGCAGGGCGGCAAGCTGGTCAACAGCCGCTGCGCCGCGCGACGCGCTCCACCGCGGCAAGTACGGTCGCCGCGGGTGCGCCTCCCGCCGCAGTGGCAACTGGGGCGGGGTCGTCTCGGGCTGGCGCCGCAGTCCCCGCCAAGCGGCCAAGGGATCCCACCCCTCCACCTCGTCGTGCCGGAGGTGGGCCGAACTTCGACCTCTCCGCGCTCAGCTCCGACGAGGAAGAGGAAGAAGAGTAAGATTCCCTTGCTTGTTCTTGTAGTTCTTCAACTTGCTGGTGTTATCTTACATCTGATCTGACCCATCCTGGACTCTCCCTTTTCAGGACTCTGGCCCAGAGGGCGGCGAAGAGGGCCAAGGCTCAGGTGGTGGTCATCGAGGATGAGCCCACTGCGACGACAGGAGGCGCGCCCGAGACCACCCTGCCGGATCCGGCCATCACTTCGCAGAGCAGCCCCCAGCGCAGCCCCCAGCGTAAGCATACGGTTTACTTTCTGCTTCTGGGTGCGCGTGGTTGCTCTTTTCCTTTGTTGACATCTGATCACTGGTTTGTTTGTGCAGGAGCAGAACAGCTTGACCAGGAGGGCGTGGTGATCTCCTCCGACTCGTCGTCTGCTTCGACTACGCCGCCAAGGGAGGACTCCCCGGCAAGGGAGCGTCCTCCGGTAAGGGAGGAGCCTCCGGCAAGGGAGGAGTCTCCGGCAAGGGACAGCGCTAATGATCCGGCGGTGGTGGAGGTCACGACGGCAGATCCTAGCACAGGTAGCCCTTCTTGCCCGAAACTTTCCTTGTAGTCTTCTGCTGATTTCTATTCTCGAACACTTGTTTGATTTCTCCTTCTTCTTTGGTCGTCAGACCCACCCTCCATGGATCCAATGGAGACCGAGGCAGGCGGCGAGGAGGACGCGCGCGGCAATAATGATGATGCCGCGGCCACCGAAGAAGGAGCCGGCGCTGATGTGCCCGCCGGCGAAGAGGCCGCCAAGACTACTGCCGAGGAAGCTGGCGGGGGATCTGGCGATCGCACTGACGGCCCTGAGGCCGCAGGAGCGTCAGGCGCTGCACCGACCGCCGATCCCTCCGCCGCTGCCGCAGCGTCAGGCTCCGAGGAGCCCCAGCCCGGCGCCTATCTGAAGGCTGGCGAGGGCATCTTCATCAAGCTCCCCTGGACGTCGAGCTCCAGGGCGCCGGTGGAAGGAGAAGCTCTGGATGGGGAGGTGCTTGCCTCCGTCGGGTTATCGATCGTCGACGCGCCGGGAAGCAGCAGCGGCGAGCCTGAGGAGGAGCGGTTGCTACGGAGGCTGCTGGCGCTCTATCGCGCCCGCCAGGTCAAGTTGGAGTCCCGGGAAGCGCTTGTCGCGAGGGCGAGCGTGGACATAGAGAAGCGTGCGGAGGAGCTCCGGGGTCTTCGTCAAGAAACTCTCCGGGCCTTGGCGGAGGAGCGGGAGCAGCTTGCCGAGGAATGGAAGGCCTTCCTCCTCGAGAAGGCCGAAGCTGAAGAGCAGCAGCGGCTCACTGGCGAGAAGCTGTACGCGCGAGAAGGCGAGCTGACTCAGCGGAAAGTGAACCTCGACAGCCACGAAGAGGAGCTTGCCGCGCGTGAACGGGCACTTGGCGGGACGCTCCAAGAGGCAAAGGATACGGCTGCGGCTGCCGAGGCCGCCAAGAAAGAATTGGAGGCAAAGGTGGCGCAGCTAGAAACTGATCTGAAGGTTGGTGGCGAAGAGCTTGCCGCCCTCAAGCTAGAGCGCGAGAAGGACGCCCTTGCCCACGGTGAGCTGCAGGGCCGACTCGCCGAGAGGGGCAAGGAATTGAGCGCCGCCAAGGATTCCAACGCCGATCTGACGCTGAAGCTGGCCACCTTGACGGAGACGTTGGACAGCGCCAGGAAACGGGAGGCAGACTTGAAGAAGGACATCGAGGCCCACGAGGCGCTGCTAGCGAGGGCCGCCGAAACCCAGAATCTTCTCAGAGATACTGTGGAGCTCTGGACGGAGGGCCTCGTGGACATTGCTGCAGTTATCGAAGAGGAGCTGGTGCAATTGGGGTTGGAGGGCTTCGGGTACTCCTCCGACGAGAACCTCCAACCCAGCGCCAAGCTCACTCTGTTCTTCAAAGGCGTGGCGGCGGCGCTCCAGCAACTCCGGGAACGGATCCCAAAGCAGTTGGCCGACGAGTCACGCTCGATTTGTGCCGGAGTTCTGGAGAAGGTGCTGGTGAAGGTGGCCTTCCGCAATCCGGGCCTCAACCTCACCAACGTCCTCAAGAAGCTGCCGGCAGACGCTGATCTTGATGCACTTAAGGCCCTCGTCGCACCCATTGTCGACAGGGTGAACGAGGTCAAAAGGGTTGACGGCGGTCGCGTAGATTAGGCCGTCCGTTTTCTTCTTTTCTTGTCGCTGCCAGTCATGTCATGGGAACACTTTATTAGAGGCGCGACAAGTTATTTTTGTAATATAACTCTATCTTAGGCAAAAAAATGCTGTGTTACTTCCTTTACTCGACTCTTGGCTTTGTATGGTCCTGCCGTACGCTTTCTAGGGAAACTTGTCGGTGCAGGCACCCTTGCCGCGAGCGCCGAGTGCGGAACTTCAGTAGCCTGCTGGCGGGGGCGCTACCGACAAGCAACCTTGTCGCAACTAGTTGCAGCTCACTTAAGTTGTTGAGCAGACTCGAAACAAAGTAAGGGCGCTAGCGGCTCACTTAAGTTGCTGAGCGGACTCGAAGCAAAGTAAGGGCGCTAGCAGCTCACTTAAATTGTTGAGCGGACTCGAAACAAAGTAAGGGCGCAGCTAGCTGCGAATTGGTTCCTCCGCGCACAGGTTTTCCATACAAAGCACGGTCGTTCAAGGAAAATAACTCAAAAACTTAAAAAACTGATTGCTCAAGCTTTAGCAACTTAGCTTTTTTTTTGTCGTCTGCTTCCCGGCAAGGAGAAACCTTCTTGAACGGCCTGGTCCGCACCATTATGTTCTC
>NC_041392.1:258691119-258763252 GCF_002162155.2 Triticum dicoccoides
CCTTCCTTCTTTTGAGAAAGAAACAGAGAAATAAAGTAATGATATGGAGCCTTGGGCTCGTTATTGCCTACCGGGGTCTAGTGCTGCACAAAGTGTCAGATAATATATGCGAAAAAGGATTATAGCATAAAAAACTGACAAGATGTGCGGGGCACATGAGCTTTGCTGGTGCACGGGGTCTGCGCCCGGCTTTGTACAAAGGATTACATGCAACAGCGGCAAGACTTGTACAAAAGGTGGTTGCCGGAAAAGCTTCCGGCAACCGCGCCTTACGGGTAAAACTTACGAAGATGTTCAATGTTCCAGGAGTTGCTCACCGGAATGCCATCTTCGGTCTCAAGGCGGACAGCGCCGGGCCTAGTGACTCATTTCACCCGATAAGGGCCTTCCCACTTTGGCGTCAACTTGTTGGAATTCTTGGCCGACTGAACGCGCCAAAGAACAAGGTCGCCTTCCTCGAGACTCCTGGCATTGACTCTGCGGCTATGGTAGCGGCGCAGAGCTTGCTGGTAGCGAGTGGCTTGCACAGCAGCCTGGAGACGGTCTTCCTCAAGGAGCAGCGCGTCATCTTGCCGCAGCTGCTCTTGCTCGAGCTCATCATAAGCGAGCACTCGAGGTGACCCGTATACGAGTTCCGTGGGGAGAACTGCCTCCGCTCCATAGACTAGAGCGAAGGGTGTCTGGCCAGTGGCTCGATTTGGCGTCATCCTGATCGACCAAAGAACCACCGGCAGCTCCTCGATCCAGTTTCTTCCGCACTTGTGCAGCCTGTCGAAAGTTCTGGTCTTGAGGCCTCGCAGCACTTTAGCGTTTGCCCTCTCCGCTTGACCGTTGCTTCTCGGATGAGCAACAGAAGCGAAGCAGACCTTGGCGCCAAGATCTTGGACGTACTGCATGAAGGTGCGGCTCGTAAATTGCATGTCGTTGTCGGTGATGATCCTGTTCGGGATCCCGAAACGGCAAACAATCGACCTGAAGAACTTGACTGCTGACTGTGCTGTCACCTTCCTCACTGGTTCCACTTCCGGCCACTTTGTGAACTTGTCGATTGCAACGTACAAGAACTCAAAGCCCCCGACAGCTCGGGGGAAGGGGCCGAGGATGTCGAGCCCCCAGACCGAAAATGGCCAGGATAAAGGGATCGTCTGGAGAGCTTGAGCTGGCTGGTGTATCTGTTTGGAATGGAACTGGCACGCTTCACACTTGGTTACTTGTGCAGTTGCATCCTGGAGGGCTGTCGGCCAGAAGAAGCCTTGTCGGAATGCTTTGCCGACAAGTGCTCTTGCGCCAATGTGGTGACCACATATGCCTCCATGTATCTCTGCCAACAGCTGTTGTCCATCTTCCCGGCGAATGCACTTCAATTTCACACCGTTGAGTCTTATTCTGTACAGTGTGCTGTCGACAAACTTGTACATACTTGACTGCCGGGCTACTTTTTTAGCTTCTTCTTGCTCTTCGGGAAGCTCTCCTGTCTGAAGGAAACGGACAATCTGTTGCGCCCATGCTGGAGCTTGCGGCTCGACAACAAGGACTAAAGGCATATCTGTTGCTGCGGGAACATCCGCTTCTACGGCAAGAACCTGCGGTTCTGCTGGAGCGTGATTTTCCCCGGCAAGCTTGCCGGAGCAGAACTTGCCGGGAGCGTTTGCTTCGACGGAACAAACCATAAGGTTTGCCGGAGCAGACTGCCCCTCAGCATCCTTGGTGTTGATCTTGGGGACTTTCTTGGCGGCGGCTTCGGGGAGCTCTGCCGGAAAGTAGTCACCAGAAACCAACTTCCTCTTCTTATTCTGTCCAGTTGATGGTGTCACGGATGGTTGAGTCAGCTTGAGCACAAAGATCCCTGGTTCCACAGGCAAATTTAGTGCAGCGCATTTTGACAGGCCATCAGCAATGTCATTCTGAGCTCTTGGGATATGCTCCATTTGTAGGCCGTCAAAGCGTTCTTCTAGCTTCCTCACTTCATCAACATATGCTTTCATCAACGGACTTTGGTAGTTCTTGTTCACTTGGCGGACGACAAGCTGTGAGTCACCCCTGATAATGAGCTTCTTGATCCCAAGGTCGGCTGTGATTCTGAGACCGGCAAGCAATCCTTCATACTCTGCAGTATTGTTGGTTGCTTGCTCTTTGGGAAAGTGCATCTGGACTACGTACTTGAGGTGCTCTCCGGTGGGTGCGATAAGCAGCACGCCAGCACCGGCGCCTTGCAGCGAGAAGGCACCATCAAAGTACATCAGCCACTCTTTGCTTGTCTCCTTGACGGGGATGCTCGTCTCTGGAATTTCTTCATCTGGAGTTGGCGTCCACTCTGCTATGAACTCTGCCAATGCCCTGCTTTGGATAGTTGCAGTGCTCTCAAACTTGAGGCCAAAGCTTGACAGTTCCAAGGCCCACTCGACAATCCTGCCTGTTGCTTCTGGATTTTGCAGTATCCTCTTCAGCGGAAAGCGAGTGACGACTGTGATCTCGTGTGCCAGGAAGTAATGGCGCAGCTTTCTCGAGGCCATGAGAAGGCCAAAAGCAATTTTTGCACACCAGAGTACCTTGACCTAGCCCCCTGGAGAAGGGAGCTGACAAAGTAAACTGGGCGCTGCACCATCTTATTCTGCACGTCCTTGCACGTCTGTGCAGATCCATCTTTGTCGGGACCAGAGCTTGCCGGACCAGAGCTTGCCGGACCAGAGCTTGCCGGAGAAGTCCCCTGCTTGTTGCTGGATTCACTTGCCGCGGTTGCTAGCTCATCGTCCTCCTCCCTCTCCGCTACTAACGCAGCACTAACCACTTGATTGGTTGCCGCTAGGTACAGCAGCAACTTCTCTTGTGGCTTAGGTGCGACAAGTATTGCAGTGGAGGACAGGTACCTCTTCAAGTCCTGCAGCGCAGCCTCCGCTTCCGGAGTCCATTTCATTGGACCTGCCTTTTTCAATATTTTGAAAAATGGCAGGGCGCGCTCAGCAGACTTAGAGATAAACCTGCTGAGAGCAGCCACGCAACCGGCAAGCCTTCGCACATCCTTGACGCGCTTCGGTGCTTCAATCTGCTCGATGGCCTTAATCTTGTCGGGGTTGGCTTCAATTCCCCGCTGAGATACAAAGAACCCGAGAAGCTTGCCGGAAGGGACTCCAAACACGCACTTCTCGGGGTTGAGCTTGAGGTTGATCTTGCGCAGATTTGCAAAAGTTTCTTCTAAATCTTGGGTCAGGGTAGCCTTGTCCTTGCTGTTGACCACTATATCATCCATGTAGGCTTCCACATTTCTGTGTATCTGTGTCTCAAAAGCGACATGGACTACCCTTGCAAATGTCGAACCAGCATTCTTCAACCCAAAGGGCATCCATACAAAACAGTATGTGCCACAAGGGGTGATAAATGCGGTTTTCTCCTCATCCTCTTCTGCCATGAAGATTTGATGGTATCCTGAATACGCATCAAGAAATGAAAGCAAATCACATCCAGCTGTGGAGTCAACAATCTGGTCAATGCGCGGCAAGGGAAATGGATCTTTGGGACAAGCTTTATTGATATCAGTGAAGTCTATACAAAGCCTCCATTTCCCGTTCGCCTTACGCACGACTACAGGATTGGCCAACCACGTGGGATGGAGCACTCCTCTGACAAGGCCTGCTGCTTCCAATTTCCTGATCTCTTCTGCAATGAACTCTTGGCGCTCCACTGCCTGCTTCCTGACTCTCTGCT
The DNA here is from genome assembly GCF_002162155.2 of Triticum dicoccoides. Taxonomy (NCBI): domain Eukaryota; kingdom Viridiplantae; phylum Streptophyta; class Magnoliopsida; order Poales; family Poaceae; genus Triticum; species Triticum dicoccoides. Next base: position 258,694,822 of record NC_041392.1, read on the forward strand.
TGACGGGCCGCGCATGAGGACAGACGGCAAGGTGGTGCTCGATTACTTTCCTGGGAACACCGGGGATATCTGACGGTTGCCATGCAAACACGTCGACATTCGCCCGCAGGAAAGCAATGAGCGCGCTTTCCTATTTGGGGTCAAGCGTGGCACTGATGGTGAAGGTACCACCAGTGTCGTCCTCCTTGGCGGACACCTTCTTGGTCTCGGGTGGAGCCGCCATCGTCTTCTTGCACTTGCCGGTGGAGCTCGATGGTGCGTCCTCGACGGTAGCGCAGCACTCCGAAGAGGTGCGCTTGCCGGAGTGGGCATCAGAGATCTTGCCGGACTTGGCCTTCTTCTTCCCCCCGGGAGCTTCAACGGCAAGCGTGTGGTGATCAGCTGCGGCTGCTGCTTCTCGGTAGATCTTGTCGGCGCAGATAAGGGCATCCTTCTTGTCGCCGGGGACAGAGATGACACTTATCGGGCCTGGCATTTTGAGCACGTTGTATGCATAGTGAGAGGCTGCCATAAACTTGGCGAGCGCTGGATGGCCAAGGATCCCATTGTAGGGCAATGGAAAATCGGCAACGTCAAATGTGACCCTCTCAGTTCTGAAATTCAGCTCACTGCCAAATGCGACCGGCAGCGTGATCTTCCCTTTCGGCTTGCTCCTTCCCGGGTTGATTCCTTGGAATGTGCCGGTCTCTTCGAGCTCGCTGTCAGGGATCTGGAGTTTGTGAAGGACCGCGGAGGAGATGAGGTTCAAGCCGGCCCCGCCGTCAACTAGCATCTTTGTGACCTTGAGGTTGCGAATGGTTGGTGAAACCAACATCGGCAAGCACCCGATCGTAGTTACGCGATCAGGGTGATCCCCAATGTCGAAGATGATAGGCGTGCTGGACCATTTCAGGGGCTTGCGTTACTCTATGGATGGCTCCGCTGCATTTACTTCCCGCATCCACTGCCTGAGCTGGCGGTGCGATGTATGCAGAGAGGCGCCACCGTCAACGCACAGGACCTCTGTGGCTTTCTGAAATTCCTGCTCATCGGCCTCATCATCGTCCACGTCTTCGTCATCGTCGTCATCTTCATCCTTGTCGCGGCCGCGGGAAGGTCTGTCTCCTAGCCGCTGTTTGGCCTTGCCGCGGCGTCCTCCCCGGCCGGGGCGTTTCTTGCCGGATCCACCAGTTCCTTCATGGGCCTTCTCTTTGTCGCGTCGCTCGTATTCAGCTTTCTGCTGCTCAGCAAGCTGTTCGACCTTCTTGCAGTTCTGGAGATCGTGACCCTTGGTGCGGTGAATCTTGCAATACTGCCTGCCGGAGCTGTCCTGCTTGTCGGCGGCCACCACAGGATGGGCCTCCTTGTCGGGGCCACCAGCCTTAGCTTCCTTGGCGCCACCTCCGTTGCCAGTCTGCTCGACAGCTAGCACTTCCTTACCCTTATTCCTTCTGTTGTTCCGCCGCCGGCCTTTCCTTGCCTGGGCGGCATCCTCACTATCAGATCCTCCTGCTCCTGCACTCTCTCCGGGGAGCCTCCTCCCCTCTTCAGCGCGTGCACACTTGTCAGCCAGGGCGTAAAGCTCGCTGACGTCTCTGATCTTACACATCGCCATCTCCTCCCTCATCCTTCGGTTTCGCACGTTCTGATGGAACGCGCTGATGATCGCGGTGGGGTGGACGTCTGGGATGTTGTGCTGTACACGGCTGAATCTCTGAATGTACTTGCGCAGTGGCTCTCCTTCCTTCTGGGCGAGCAGATGAAGATCGCTCTCTTGGCCATGTGGCTTGTGGCCGCCTGTAAAGGCGCCGACAAACTGATGGCACAAATCAGCCCAGGAGGATATGGAGTTGTCCGGCAAGTGCATGAGCCAGGATCTGACATTGGGCTTGAGCACCAGCAGGAAGTAGTTGGCAAGGATCTTGTCATCTCGCCCCCCGGCAGCCTGCACCGCAATGGTGTAGATGCTGAGGAACTCCGACGGATACGTCTTGCCGTCGTACTTCTCCGGCACGTCTGGCTTGAAATTCTTTGTGCTGGGCCACTGGACTTGCCGCAGCTCACGGGTGAATGCAGGACAACCTACCGCGTACGGCAGATCGCCTGGTTCCCCTGGCGCATGCATGTCAACAGAGAGCCCAGCGCGCTTGTCAGATTGACGTCGCGCTTCTCTTCGGCGCTCGATGCGGGTTCGAGCGTCTTCTTGTTGTCGTTCATGGAGAACTTGGCACTGGTCGCGACGAGCTCGTGGGTCCGACGACGCGGTGGAGCCACTGTTGGGGTGGACCCGGCGAGTCGGAGATTTTGGCCTTCGTAGTGGAGAGTGCATGGAAGTCGCACCTCCCTCAGTCTTGTTGCCATCGGCTCGCGTCCGGCTGTCCTGCCGCGGCAGCGAGGTGCTTGGTCGCCGCGCAGTGTCGCCGTTGGCGAAGCCGATGAGGCTCTGGATAGTGGCCCTCCATTCGTCGGTCTTGTCCGCCGTCGGAGGATAGTCCAGGAGCAGCTGGGCCTGCGCCAAGGCTTCTGCTGGGGTGGTGGGCGGCGGAGGTGAACGGTGCGAGGAGAGGGGCGTGCTCGGACTCCTAACCAAGTTAGAAGGAGCAGCGTCCCGTCCCGGCGACCGCACCTCGCTGGGGCCAGCATGCTGGCGTGCATGCTGGTCTTGAACGCCACGCGAACAACCAGCTTGATCTTGGGTCAGCGGACGTATGGCGCTGCGAACGCTATGACGCTGCTGGTCCCGCGCCTCCTGAGAGGGGCGCGGTGCTCGCATGGACGCCGAGGTCTTTGCCGCCTTGTACTTGGACTTGGCAGCGCTGTGGGCACCCTCGTCGACGCCCATTCCTCCGCCGGCGTCCACTCCACCACCCGTTTGCTCCGGAGGCGGTGGAAGCAACGCAGACGGAACAGCTGCCTCCGAATCCTTCTTCTTCGGTGGCATGTCGATGAAGACGATGAAGATTTAGCTTGCGTGCACGCCGGATCGGGTTCGCACAACCTCGACGCCCCCCTACCTGGCGCGCCAGAGATGTCGGGGGGATGCTGATTCCACCGACACCTATGGGGACAGGGCCCCTTTCGGTTCGGTGGGGGGCGGAGAGCGCACAAAGAGCGGATCGAGGCGGTACACGTGGGCGATTTTACCTAGCTTCGGGCCGCACGGATGCATAAAACCCTACTGCTGCTTGTTTGTGTGTATTGGATTCTTGCTCAGGAGCGATGGACGCTGCAGACTGAGCGTGAGAGTGTTCCTGGTATTCAACGAGCCAAACTGGCCGACCCCCTCTACGTTGCGCTTGGGCCTCCTTTTATACTTTCAAGGGGTTACCCACAGGTGGCAACGTAGACTAAAAGGGTAAAAATGGAAAAGGATGCGGTAGGTGCAGCTACCGCTACTGTGGATACAGTGCACCCTACCTAACTCTGACGGCAGGGGACAAGGGCATTAAATGCCTGTCTGAGTCTCCTAAACAGTGCAAAAGGTGACCGTTAGGAGCGCCACCGTTTGCCACGATGGGCTTCTCTTCATCTCCGCTTGCCACCATGTACCCCTAGCTGCACGGCCTCCTGCCACGTGTGCTTGGGAGAGTCCCAAAGCGACACGTTAGCAGGTGTGCTGGAGCGCGGGCACGAACTGGGGGTTTCCCGCGGCAAGCTCCTTGCCGCGGTCGTCGTCTTGTCGCGTCCGGAAGCTTGTCGCTCGCCGGATCTTGCCGGGACGCAGGGCGCGTCGCGGCAAGCTTTCTTGGTATGCATTGAGTGGCCTTCCCGGCAAGCTCCTCTTGCCGGGGTCTTGTCTCTTCCCGGCAAGATCCTCTTGCCGGGGCCTTGGTTGGCCTTCCCGGCAAGCTCCTCTTGCCGGGGCCTTGGTTGGCCCTCCCGGCAAGCTCCTCTTGCCGGGGCCTTGGTTGGCCCTCCCGGCAAGCTCCTCTTGCCGGGGCCTTGGTTGGCCCTCCCGGCAAGCTCCTCTTGCCGGGGCCTTGGTTGGCCCTCCCGGGAAGCTGCTCTTGCCGGGGCCTTGGTTTGAGTACTTTGTTCTTGAATGGTCTTCAAGGGAACCATGGAGGGTCTTGGCGGTCACCCGGCAAGCCTTGCCGCGGGGTGCTGCAACTGTCCGTGCACGAGTTCGGGATACTAGGGTACCCCTACTCTAGTACACCGACAATGTGTTACTTGCTCAAGATTCGATCATTGGTATCTTCATACCTAGTTCAATACCGTCAAGTCTCTTTACTCGTTCCGTAATGCATCATCCCACAACTAACTCATTAGTCACATTGCTTGCAAGGCTTATTATGATGTGCATTACCGAGAGGGCCCAGAGATACCTCTTCGATACTCAGAGTGACAAATCCTAATCTCGATCTATGCCAACCCAACAAACACCTTCGGAGATACCTGTATACCATCTTTATAATCACCCAGTAACATTGTGACGTTTGATAGCACACATGGTATTCCTCCGGTATCCGAGAGTTGCATAATCTCATAGTCAAAGGAATATGTATATGACATGAAGAAAGCTATAGCAATAAAACTGAACGATCAACATGCTAAACTAATGGATGGGTATTGTCCATCACATCATTCTCCTAATGATGTGATCCCGTTCATCAAATGACAACACATGTCTATGGTTAGGAAACTTAACCATAGTTGATTAACGAGCTAGTCAAGTAGAGGCTTACTAGGGACACAGTGTTTTGTCTATGTATCCACACATGTATCAAGTTTCCGGTTAATACAATTCTAGCATGAATAATTAACATTTATCATGATACAAGGAAATATAAAATAACAACTTTATTATTGCCTCTAGGGCATATTTCCTTCAGTCTCCCACTTGCACTAGAGCAATAATCTAGTTCACATCGCCATGTGATTTAACACCAATAGTTCACATCTTTATGTGATTAACACCCATAGTTCACATTGCCATGTGACCAACACCCAAAGGGTTTACTAGAGTCAATAATCTAGTTCACATCGGTATGTGATTTACACCCAAAGCGCACTAAGGTGTGATCATGTTTTGCTTGTGAGAGAAGTTTAGTCAACGGGTCTACCATATTCAGATCCATGTGTATTTTGCAAATTTCTATGTCTACAATGCTCTGCATGGAGCTACTCTAGCTAGTTGCTCCCACTTTCAATATGTATCGAGATCAAGACTCGGAGTCATCCAAATCGGTGTCAAAGCTTGCATCGACGTAACTCTTTACGACGAACTCTTTATCACCTCCATAACTGAGAAACATTTCCTTAGTCCTCTTTAGGTACCTAAGGATAATTTTGACCGCTGTCCAGTGATCTACTCTTGGATCATTGTTGTACCCCCTTGCCAAACTCATGGCAAGGCACACAACAGGTCTGGTACACAGCATGGCATACTTTATAGAACCTATGACTGAGGCATTGGGAATGACTTTCATTCTCTCTATATATTCTGCCGTGGTCGGGTTTTGAGTCTTACTCAACTTCACACCTTGTAACACAGGCAAGAACCTTTTCTTTGACTGATCCATTTTGAGCTGCTTCAAAACTTTATCAAGGTATGTGCTTTGTGAAAGTCCTGCCAAGCGTCTTGATCTATCTCTATAGATATTGATGCCCAATATATAAGAAGCTTCACCGAGGTCTTTCATTGAAAAAATTAAAGTATCCTTTTATGCTATCCAGAAATTCTATATCATTCTCGATCAACAATATGTCATCCACATATAATATCAGAAATGCTACAGGGCTCCCACTCACTTTCTTGTAAATACAAGCTTCACCATAAGTCTGTATAAAACCATATGCTTTTATCACCTCATCAAAGCGTATATTCCAACTCTGAGATGCTTGCACCAGTCCATAGATGGATCGCTGGAGTTCCACACTTTGTTAGCACCTTTAGGATCGACAAAACCTTCTAGTTGCATCATATACAATTCTTCTTTAAGAAATCCACTAAGGAATGCAGTTTTGACATTCATTTGCTAGATTTCACAAAATGTGGCAATTGCTAACATGATTCGGATAGACTTAAGCACTGCTACGAGTGAGAAAATATCATCGTAGTGAACACCTTGAACTTGTCAAAAACCTTTTGTGACAAGTCGAGCTTTGTAGATAGTAACACTACCATAAGTGTATGTCTTCCTCTTGAAGATCCATTTATTCTCAATGGCTTGCTGATCATTGGGAAAGTCCACCAAAGTCGACACATTGTTCTCATACATGGATCCTATCTCAGATTTCATGGCCTCAAGCCATCTATCGGAATCTGGGCTCATCATAGCTTCTTCATAGTTCGTAGGTTTGTCATGGTCTAGTAACATGACTTCCAGAACAGGATTACCGTACGACTCTGGTGCGGAACATACTCTGGTTGACCTATGATGTTCGATAGTAACTTGATCTGAAGTTTCATGATCATTATCATTAGCTTCCTCTCTAGTTGGCGTAGGCATCGCGGGAATGGTTTCCTGTGATGAGCTACTTTCCAGTTCGAGAGAAGGTACAATTACCTCATCAAGTTATACTTTCCTCCCACTCACTTCTTCCGAGTGAAACTCCTTCTCTAGAAAGGATCCATTCTTAGCAACAAAGATCTTGCCTTTGGATCTGTGATAGAAGGCATACCCAACAATTTCTTTTGGATATCCTATGAAGACGCACTTCTCCAATTTGGGTTCGAGCTTATTAGGCTGAAGCTTTTTCACATAAGCATCGCAACCCCAAACTTTAAGAAACGACAGCCTAGGTTTCTTGCCAAACCATAGTTCATACAGTGTCGTCTCAACAGATTTAGACAGTGCCTTATTTAACGTGAATGCAGCTGTCTCTAATGCATAACCCCAAAATGATAGTGGTAAATCAGTAAGAGACATCATAGATCGCACCATATCTAATAAAGTACGGTTACGACATTCGGACACACCATTACGCTGTGGTGTTCCAGGTGGCATGAGTTGTGAAGCTATTCCACATTGTTTTAAATGAAGGCCAAACTCGTAACTCAAATATTCACCTTCGCGATCAAATCGTAGAAACTTTTATTTTCTTGTTACGATGATTCTCCACGTCACTCTGAAATTCCTTGAACTTTTCAAATGTTTCAGACTTGTGTTTCATTAAGTAGATATACCCATATCTGCTCAAATCATCTGTGAAAGTCAGAAAATAACGATACAGGAATTAAAAAACCAAGTTTCTCAATATTTCCAGCCGAGGCACGACGCCCAGATGTTTGAATTCCATTCCCGTTTCTTACATGGGACCTGCAAATTCACCCAAGGACACACATGTGATTTTTCAACCAACTTTGGTGCACCCGGAATAATTCCAAAGTTCAGCATGATACTTCTATTTGGTCTAATCTGCTTGTGTAAAAAATTAAGGCGGGAGAACGTAGTGTATGTCATTTCGCACACGAAGGTGACACGTTCCCTCTCGGAACCACAAGCCTTCTTGAGAGAAACTCCGGTTTGCAAGAAGCTTATACGAAAGATTGTCCCCATTCGGCCAAAAAAATTACCACGACATGTTGGTGCCATGTCATGACACCATGCCAAGTTTCATGATTTTCAGGTGTGTTTTGGATTTACATGAATTAAAAAAACCAAGTTTCTCAATCTTTCCGGCCGAGCCATGATGCCCAGATGTTTGAATTCCATTCCCATTTCTTGCATGGGACCTAGAAATTCACACAAGGACACACATGTGATTTTTCAACCAACTTTAGTGCATTGGAGCATGCGCTTGTAGTTCAAATTTGAATTATGCACATTAAATGCCCAGAAATTCAATTAATATATAAAAAAGGCCAAATGAACCAGGAATAATTCCAAATTTTAGCATGATACTTCTCTTTGGTCTAATCTGCCTGTGTAAAAAATTAAGGCCGGAGAAGGCAGTGTTTGTCATTTCGCACACGGAGGTGACATGTTCCCTCTCGGAACCATGAGCCTTCTTGAGAGAAGCTCCTGTTTAGAAGAAGCTTATACCAAAGCTTGTCCCAATTCGGTGAAAAAATTACCACAACATGTTGGTGCCATGTCATGACACCATGCCAAGTTTCATGGTTTTTAGGCGTGTTTTGGATTTACATGAATTAAAAAAACAAGTTTCTCAATCTTTCCGGCCAAGCCACGATGCCCAGATGTTTGAATTTCATTCCCATTTCTTGCATGGGACCTAGAAATTCACCCAAGGACACACATGTGATTTGTCAACCAACTTTGGTGCACTGGAGCATGTGCTTGTAGTTCAATTTTGAATTATGCACATTAAATGCCCAGAAAATCAATTAATGTATAAAAAGGCCAAACAAACCCAGATAATTGCAAAATCTAGAATGATACTTCTATTTGGTCTAATATGCCTGTGTAAAAAATTAAGGCCAGAGAAGGCAGTGTATGTCGTTTCGCACACGGAGGTGACACGTTCTCTCTCGAAACCACGAGCCTTCTTGAGAGAAGTTCCGGTTTGCAAGAAGCTTATACCAAAGCTTGTCCCAATTCGGCCAAAAAATTTACCACAGCATGTTGGTGCCATGTCGTGACACCATGCCAAGTTTTATGATTTTTAGGCGTGTTTTGGATTTACATGAATTAAAAAAACAAGTTTATCAATCTTTCCGGCCGAGCCACGACGCCCAGATGTTTGAATTTCATTCCCATTTCTTCCATGGGACCTAGAAATTCACCCAAGGACACACATGTGATTTTTCAACCAACTTTGGTGCACTGAAGCATGTTCTTGTAGTTCAAATTTGAACTATGCACATTAAATGACTGGAAATTCAATTAATGTATAAAAAAAGTCCAAACAAACTCGAAATAATTCCAAATTTTAACACGACACTCATATAGTTCTATGTTGCCTCTGTAAAAAATCAAGGGGGGAGGCAGTGTATATCGTTTCGCACACAAAGGTGACACGTCCCCCCTCGGGAACCACGAGTCTTCTCGAGAGAAGCTCCGGTTTGCAAGAAGCTTAGACCAAAACTTGTCCAAATGCGGAAATTTTTTTACCACAGCATGTTGGTGCCATGAGATGACACCATGCCAAGTTTCATTCTTTTCAGACGTGTCTTGAATTTCCAAGAATTTAAAAACCAACTTTCTCAATGTTCCTGGCCGAGCCACGACGCCCAGATGTTTGAATTTCATTCCCATTTCTTGCATGGGACCTATAAATTCACCCAAAGACACACATGCTATTTTTCAAGAAACTTTGGTGCACTGGAGCATGTGCTTATAGTTCAAATTTGAATTATTCACATTAAATGCCTAGAAACTCAATTAATGAATAAAAATGCCAAACGAACCCGAAATAATTCCGAATTTAAACACGACACTCATGTAGTTGCATGTTCACTGTACATAAATGTTCTAGCAATTCAAACACCATCCTTTCCCTCCGTAACACCATTTTGTCTTTCAAAACATAATGAAAAACTCAGGTATACGACAAACAGTTTACTAGAAAGAATCATGTGGGATGCGTTATAAAATATCTTGGTGCACCGTCTTGTCTGGCTTACGTAGGAAGCTTCGTTGTCTCCAGTCCACCGCCCACGCTTGAACCACACTTGCGCGCCAGTTTCTCGCGGCACCGAGCAAAAAATTTCTGCCATAGTGGAAATATCTATCTCCCCGCCCCCTCCCTCCCACCAAAAGCCACATTTCCACTGTTCCTCCTTGCTTTCCAAGTTCAAACATTCACTGCTGCCTACTAGCAGCTCAGCCTCCTTGTCGGCGACCCTTCTTCTTCCAGCGCCGCCTCCTCGCCGGCTACCCTTATTCTTGTAGCGTCGCCTCCTTGCCGGTGACCCTTCTTCTTGCTGCACGACCTCCTTGCCGCCGACCCTTCTTCTTGTTGTGCGGCCTCATCGATATGATCAGGTAATACACACCCCACCCACACTATCCTCCCCCTTCCCCGTCCCACATGCCCCGACCGACGGCGTGACACCTTCCGCCGAAATCACTGTCCCCGTCCTCCAATTAAGCACCGCCCACAGCCATTTTGCATGCAATATAACGTGGAGCTCAGTAGCATCTGGCAACGGAGAAGCAAATCGCGGCCGCACGCGCACACAAGGTGGCTATGGCTACCATGCGTGTCGACCGCCAGATCTTGGAGGAGCACCTCGTCTTTGAGGCCACCATCAACACCGCCACGCGGTTGTCTACTTTAAAATATAGTTCGTGTCGTTTTCTCGAGGCCACCGCCAGTGCCTTCTTGTGATTTGTCCTCTGTAATGTTAATATGCAATCTGATGTTGAGTTAATAGTTTGGTCCTCTAAAATGTAATGTTCAGTTAACAGTTTGGTCCTCTAAAATGTAATGTCCAGTTAATAGTTTTGTCCAACAATTGCTACATTTTGTAGTACTGTTCTCAAGCATACTTTGTTTTGTTAACTGTCTTATCTTCTAGTATATGTTTCTATTCTGCAACGCCATGCTCAGTTAATTGTTTTAGTTCATTTCGTATATTTTCCATTTAACTGTTTGGTTCAATTTTGCAATTTGATTTTCATTTGCTGTGGGTATATTTTGTATTGTTATGCATGTGAGAAATAAATCGAATTTGGCTGTACTCAATACATATTCTACTGATAGTATGGCAACTCTTAGTTAACCTGATCAAGATCTTCCTTATGTGTGTTGCAGGGAAACAATGGGAGACACTGCGGTTTACCATCGAGGTTTTCTCATGCATGGTCCTTTCGCTAATAGCACATTATTGTGCAGTTGTAGGAATCATTCTAATATTTAGGTTTCTTACAATTTGGTCTTGCACATGTAGGTCCTGTTGTCAGAGGCTTAGACCCACTGTTCGACCCTTTTGGCATATGGGGAAATGAGATCTCCATGAATATCAGTCAAGTCAAGAAAATCAGAAAGATTGTTAGGATGATGAAACTTGCGATGAATAACAACAAGTTCTTTGTTTGCACAATGAAGAAGACATCAGTTAACTATATAATAGTACTAACTCTTTTACCTTGTTTTGATCCCTTGCGCCATTTCAAAATTTATAACAATGATTTATGTATATCTGTGTTTTCAGTACTTTTCAAAGCAGTTCGCCGATGATTACCACTCAAACCACCTGCAAGGTCAAGAGGCGAGGAAGGTATTCATTCAGTACCCACGGTATAATATTGAAGTCTTCCTGAAGAGGACGAAGGTTGGGCGGGCAATTATCCATAGCCACTGGCCTAAAGTTGCAAGGACATTCAACATCACCTACGGCTCAATATTTGCCTTTCGCTTCTGCAGTTTCCCAGATGAGATTCATCTATCTATTTACCGTGTATGATGCTACTTTCCAAAGGTTTTCGATGTTGCATGTGAAACTTGGTGCTGTTGTGTAATGGCGTAACTAAGTGCCGAAGCTGTCTGATGTAATCCGATTATGAAATCTTGGTTGCCATTATACGGATATGAAATATCTGTTGTGTTTTATAAGAAATATCAATTTTATTACTACATGGATTATCAATAATAGGCTAATTACCCTACTTATTGGGGTTTTCTATTGCAGACGGTTACTCAGACAGCACCATAGGCGATGAACTCAAACAACCCACATGGTTTCTAGAAAGTAGGCGTGTTCGATCAACTAACAATCACACATGGCTTCCGGCACAGAACTATTTGCCTTAGGCCACCTTGCACAAACGTTTCCACACAAAAAACTGTGTGTGATATACATATGAACGAAAATGTTTTTCTGGGATTCACCATGTGGGATGTACATATGAATGGAAACGATTGGGTTTTGATGCCTCGCCAGATTGCACATGAGCTCATTTTTCCCCAGCCTGTGTGCCAGGAGGGCCTATCCCCGACGGTTTCTGGGTCGTGTGGGAAGGACCCCCCTATCGGCCACACTCACTTGGTGACGGTTCCAAACGTCGTCATGGAAAGGGGTTAAAAACTATTTGTATAGCAGGTCTCTGCACTAGTGTCACATCCATTTGTTACAGAAGAATGTTGTTGTGATTAGCATAGGCTAGCAGTATACGAATGGCTTCAAGCCTAGCCACATGAGAAAATATTTCATTGAAGTGAATTCCTTCCACTTGTGTGTAACCTTGAGCAACGAGACAAGCCTTGTTTTTGACAACTTGACCATGCTCATCTTCTTGTTGCGATATATCCATTGGGTGCCAATAATATTGTGCTTGTGAGGATCAGGACGTTTGACTAGCTCCCAGACATTATTCAGATCAAACTATTGAAGCTCTTCTCGCATAGCTTGAATCCATTCAGGTTCCATGAAGGCTTCATCAATTTTCTTGGGTTCAGATATAGAGACAAATGCAAAGTGCCCACAGAAGTTTGCTAGTTGTGTTGCTCTTGAATGAGTGAGAGGACCAGGTGCATTGACATTGTCGATGATCTTCTCAATATGTACTTCATTGGCCACGCAAGGATGGGTCGGGCGAAGACTTTGCTCTTGTTGATTCTCATCTTTAGCTTCAGCATTGTCTTCAGACTAAGAATTGTCTTCATGTTGATTAGGTGCTGAAATGATGAATTCTTCTTCAGCCTGTTCCTCGATGGGTATGATTTCCCCAGCACCCATATGCTTGATAGATTCACTAGGAGAAGCTTCATCTAGCACATTTGGCAGGTCCTCTCTTTACGAGCCATTAGTCTCATCAAACCGCACATCTACAGTTTCAACCACTTTATAGTGAAAGAGGTTGAAGACTGTATAGGTGTGTGAATCCTTTCCGTAACCAAGCATAAAACCTTCATGTGCTTTTAGTGCAAATTTTGAAGTGTGATGTGGATCCTTGATCCAGCACCTGGCACCAAAGACCTTGAAATAGCTAACGTTTGGCTTCTTACCAGTCAGGAGTTCATAGGGTGTCTTCTTGAAGAAATTATGAAGATAAACTCTGTTGATGTGGCAATAAGTATCAATGGCTTCAGGCCAAAACTTTCTTGGTGTCTTGTACTCATCCAGCATCGTGTGTGCCATCTCAATGAGGGTTTTGTTCTTGCGCTCCACGATGCCATTCTGCTATGGTGTGTATGGAGTAGAGAACTCATGTGTGATGCCCAATGTATCAAGATAAGTGTCGAGGCCAGTGTTCTTGAATTATGTGCCATTGTCACTCCTGATGTGCTTGATCTTGATGCCATAATTGGTCATGGCACCATTGGCGAAGCATATGAAGACATCCCGCACTTCAGCCTTATAGAGAATTATGTGCACCTAGGTATATCTTGAATAATCATCAACAATAACGAAGCCATAGAGATGTGCAGTGGTAGTAAGGGTAGAGTAGTGAGTGGGGCCAACTAAGTCCATGTGAAGCAGTTCGAAGGGGCGTGATGTAGTCATGATTGTCTTCGAGGGATGCTTGGCCCTAGTCATCTTCCTAGCTTCACAAGCACCGCATAGATTATCTTTCTTGAACTTGACGCCCTCGATGCCAATGATATGCTTCTTCTTCACGAGAGTGTCAAGTTCCTCATGCCCGCATGTCCTAGCCTTCGATGCCAGAGCCAACACTCTAAAGCTTTTGCTAGAAGACATACGACAAGTTGTGGTCCTGCGGAGAAATCTACCATATACAGATCACCTCTTCAGGAAGCTTCGAAGACTAGAGATTTGTTAGTTTCCATAAGCACAAGGCCACGATATTTTCCAAATACCACAATCATGTTTAGATCACAAAGGATTGAGACAGACATTAAGTTGTAACCAAGGGATTCAACAAGCATCACTTTATCCATGTGTTGATCCTTTGAGATAGCAACTCTACCTAGACCCAATACCTTGCTTTTACCAGTGTCAGAGAACGTGATGTGGATTTTAGTAGATGGATGTAGGGTTGAAGCCATGAGAAGACTTCGATCACCAGTCATGTGGTTAGTGCATCCACTATCCATTATCCACTCAGTAGCTTTCGGAGTCATACCCTAGAGTGCAGTTAGCGGGATAGGCTTCATCAAGAGTATTGTGAAGCACAAACATGTAGCGAACAAGCATGCTATCAAAGTTAAGATTCTTGTCTGGTAAGATAGGATGCTCGTCAAGAAACCCTGGGATGAAATAAATGGTAACACCATTCTGGCACTTTATCTTGCATACCACCAGATGGTTTAGGTCCCCAGCATTGGTGTCAGAAGTCTTTGATTTCTGGCTGGAGACCTTTCCCTGCAAGAGAAGTTAATTCTTCTTAACCACCCACATCTTCAGGGGTGTCTTAGAAGCAGTAAGTCTAAGGGTAACATCTGAGAACTTTGGCTTTGGAGCCCTAGCACAGAGTTTTGTAGGAGGTGAATAATACTCATAAGAATATGCAGAAAAGTTATTTGTTTTGTGAACATAGTAGTTAGAAGAAACACGCTCATTTTCATGAGTCTGATGATGGTTTCCTTGCAAAACATTGGCGTTAGGGTGACCTTGTGAGGTCCTCTGTCTGTATGGAGCCGATGAAAGCGCTTTCCTATTTCGGATCCAGATTGGCACTGAAACTGAACTGCTTGGATGAGTCGCCAGGAATAAAATCAACCACCTTAGTATCATCTGCCGATTTAAACTTCAAAAATGGATCATGCTCTGTAGTTGGCTTTTTTAAAGACGTCATATCTGCCGGGTCAACATTATCTTATAAAATTTTAACTCCTCTGTTGCACAAACCGACTCAGCATAAGCCGCATCACCTTCTTTGCATTCCAGAGCTATCTTACGGCTCCCATGCACTGTAATGGTTCCCTTGTGACCTGGCATCTTGAGCTGCAGATACACATAACAAGGCCGCGCCATGAACTTGGCATAAGCCGGCCGTCCAAACAGAGCGTGATACGGGCTGTGGATTTTGACCACTTCAAAGGTCAATGTCTCTGATCTAGAGTCATGATCATATCCAAAAGCAACTTCCAAAGCTATCTTACCAACTGGATACACCGACTTACCAGGCACCACGCCATGGAAAATAGTGTTTGACGGCTTAAGATTCTTATCAGTCAATCCCATGCGACGGAAAGTTTCATGATAAAGGATATTGATGTTGCTCCCTCCGTCCATGAGTACCTTGGTAAACTTATACCCTCCGACCTGAGGTGCGACCACCAAAGCCAAGTAACCCAGATTATCAACTCAGGGCGGGTGATCTTCCCGACTCCACATGATGGGCTGCTTAGACCAGCGCAAGTAACAAGGAACTGCCGGCTCAATAGCATTGATTGCCCTCTTAAGAAGCTTCTGGTCACGCTTACATAAGCTAGTGGTGAAAACATGATATTGTCCACTATTCAACTGTTTCGGGTTGCTCTGATAATGATATGTCTCCAGCGTATCTATAATTTTTTTATTGTTCGATGCTTTTATATATTCTGCTTTGGATGTTTAATGGGCTTTATTATACACTTTTATATTATTTTTGGGACTAACCTATTAACCCAAGGCCCAGTGCAAATTGCCGTTTTTTTGCCTATTTCAGTGTTTCGCAGAAAAGGAATATCAAACGGAGTCCAAACGGAATGAAACCTTCGGGAGCGTGATTTTTGGAACAAACGTGATCTAGAGGACTTGGAGTGGATGTCAAGAAACAACCGAGGAGGCCACGAGGCAAGGGCGCGCCCTCCCCCTCGTGGGCCCCTTGTGGCTCAACGGACCTACTTCTTCCTCCTATATATATTCATATTCCCTGAAAACATCTAGGAGCACCACGAAACCCTATTTCCACTGCCGCAACCTTCTGTACCCAAGAGATCCCATCTTGGGGCCTTTTCCGGAGCTCCGCCGAAGGGAGCATCGATCACGGACGGCATCTACATCAAATCCATGGCCTCTCCGATGATGTGTGAGTAGTTTACTTCAAACCTTCGGGTCCATAGCTATTAGCTAGATGGCTTCTTCTCCTTCTTTGGATCTCAATACAAAGTTCTCCTCGATCTTCTTGGAGATCTATTCGATGTAACTCTTTTTGCGGTGTGTTTGTCGAGATCCGATGAATTGTGGGTTTATGATCAAGTCTATCTATGAACAATATTTGATTCTTCTCTGAAATCTTTTATGTATGATTGGTTATATTTGCAAGTCTCTTTGAATTATCAGTTTGGTTTGGCCTACAAGATTGATCTTTCTTGCAATGGGAGAAGTGCTTAGCTTTGGGTTCAATCTTGCGGTGCTCGATCCGAGTGACAGAAAGGAAAACGACACGTATTGCATTGTTGCCATCGAGGATAAAAGGATGGGGTTTATATCATAGTGCTTGAGTTTATCCCTCTACATCATGTCATCTTACTTAATGCGTTACTCTGTTCTTATGAACTTAATACTCTAGATGCATGCTGGATAGCGGTCGATGTGTGGAGTAATAGTAGTAGATGCAGGCAGGAGTCGGTCTACTTGTCACGGACGTGATGCCTATATACATGATCATGCCTAGATATTCTCATAATTATTCACCTTTCTATCAATTGCTCGACAGTAATTTGTTCACCCACCGTAATACTTATGCTATCTTGAGAGAAGCCACTAGTGAAACATATGGCCCTCGGGTCTATTCTTCTTTATATTAATCTCCCATCAACAAGTTATTTCTATTACCGTTTATTTTGCAATCTTTACTTCTAATCTTTATCAGAAAAATACCAAAAATATTATCTTATCATCGCTATCAGATCTCACACTCGTAAGTGACCGCGAAGGGATTGACAACCCCTTTATCGCATTGGTTGCGAGGTTCTTATTTGTTTGTGTAGGTACGAGGGACTTACGTGTGGCCTCCTACTGGATTGATACCTTGGTTCTCAAAAAACGAGGTAAATACTTACGCTACTTTGGTTCATCACCCTTTCCTCTTCAGGGAAAACCAACGCACTGCTCAAGAGGTAGCAAAAAGGATTTCTGGCGCCGTTGCCGGGGAGTCTATGCACAAGTCAAGGCATACCAAGTACCCATCACAAACTCTTATCCCTCAGATTACATTATTTGCCATTTGCCTCTCGTTTTCCTCTCCCCCACTTCACCCTTGCCGTTTTATTCGCCCTCTTTTTCCGTTCCCCTTCTCATTTCTAGTTCGTCTCTTTTTGCTTGCTTCTTGTTTGCTTGTGTGTTGGATTGCTTGCTCGTCACGATGGCTCAAGATAATACTAAATTGTGTGATTTTTTCAATACCAACAATAATTATTTTATTAGCACTCCGGTTGCTCTTCTTACCGATGCTGAATCTTGTGAAATTAATGTTGCTTTGCTGAATTTTGTCATGAAAGATCCGTTTTCCTGCCTTCCTAGTGAAGATGTCGCTACCCATCTAAACAACTTTGTTGATTTGTGTGATATGCAAAAGAAGAAAGATGTGGATAATGATGTTGTTAAACTGAAGCTATTCTCGTTTTCTCTTAGAGATCATGCTAAAACTTGGTTTTTGTCTTTGCCTAAAAATAGTATCGATTCATGGAACAAGTGCAAAGATGCTTTTATCTCTAAGTATTTTCCTCCCGCTAAGATCATCTCTCTTAGAAATGATATTATGAATTTTAAGCAACTTGATCATGAACATGTTGCACAAGCTTGGGAGAGGATGAAATTAATGATACGTAATTGCCCTATTCATGGTTTGAATCTTTGGATGATTATACAAAAAAATTTATGCCGAATTGAATTTTGCTTCTAGAAATCTTTTAGATTTGGCCGCGGGAGGCACTTTTATGGAATTCACCTTAGGAGAAGCCACTAAACTCCTAGATAATATTATGGTTAATTATTCTCAATGGCACACTGAAAGATCTACTAGTAAAAAGGTGCATGCTATAGAAGAAATCAATGTTTTGAGTGGAAAGATGGATGAACTTATGAAATTGTTTGCTAATAAGAGTGTTTCTTCTAATCCTAATGATATTCCTTTGTCTACTTTGATTGAGAATAATAATGAATCTATGAATGTGAATTTTGTTGGTAGGAACAATCTATAGAGGTGATTTTAATCCTAGGTTGTTTCCTAGTAATTCCTCTAATAATTATGGTAACTCCTACAAAAATTCTTATGGAAATTATAATAAGATGCCCTCTGATTTCGAATCTAATATTAAAGGATTTATTAGTTCACAAAAGAGTTTCAATGCTTTGATTAAAGAAAAATTGTCTAAGATTGATGAGTTGGCTAGGAACGTGGATAGAATTTCTCTTGTTGTTGATTCTTTGAAACTTAGATCTATTCCACCTAAGCATTATATCAATGAGTCTCTCAAAGATATGAGAATTTCCATTAATGAGTGCAAAGAAACAACCGCTAGGATGCGTGCAGAAAAAGATTGCTTTGTGAAAGTGTGTTCTTCTAGTTTCCATGATAATAAGGATGAAGATCTAAAAGTTATTGATGTGTCCCCTATTAAATCTTTGTTTTTCAATATGAATATTGGTAATGATGGGACTAGATATGAGTCAACTTTAGTTAGGAGGCGTCCCAATGATTCGGAGTTTTTAGATCTTGATGCAAAAATTAATAAAAGTGGGATTGGAGAGGTCAAAACTTTACATAGCAATGAACCCACTATCTTGGATTTCCAGGAATTTAATTATGATAGTTGTTCTTTAATAGATTGTATTTCCTTGTTGCAATCCGTGCTAAATTCTTCGCATGCTTGTAGTCAAAATAAGGCTTTTACTAAACATATCGTTGATGCTTCAATGGAATCTTATGAAGAAAAACTTGAATTGGAAGTTTCTATTCCTAGAAAACTTTATGATGAGTGGTAACCTACTATTAAAATTAAAATTAAAGATCATGAATTCTATGCTTTGTGTGATTTGGGTGCTAGTGTTTCCACGATTCCTAAAACCTTGTGTGATTTGCTAGGTTTCCGTGAATTTGATGATTGTTCTTTAAACTTGCATCTTGCAGATTCCACCATTAAGAAACCTATGGGAAGAATTAATGATGTTATTATTGTTGCAAATAGGAATTATGTGCCCGTGGATTTCATTGTTCTCGATATTGATTGCAATCCTACATGTCATATTATTCTCGGTAGACCTTTCCTTAGAACGATTGGTGTAATTATTGATATGAAGGAAGGGAATATTAGATTCCAATTTCCGTTAAGGAAAGGCATGGAACACTTTCCTAGAAAGAAAATTAAATTACCTTATGAATCTAATATAAGAGCCACTTATGGATTGCATACCAAATATGATAATACCTAGATCTATCCTTGCTTTTATGCCTAGCTAGGGGCGTTAAACGATAGCGCTTGTTGGGAGGCAACCCAATTTTATTTTTGTTCCTTGATTATTGATTCTGTTTAGTAATAAATAATTCATCTAGCCTATGTTTATATGTGGTTTTATGCTTTTTAATTAGTGTTGGTGCCAAGTAGAACCTTTGGGAAGACTTGGGGAAAGTCTTTGTGATCATGCTGTAAAAAATAGAAACTTTAGCGCTCACGAGATTTGCTACCATTTTTTTATTGGAGAGCGATATTTAGTTAATTATTTTTGCAGATGTTTAATAGATAAATTACTCACGTCCAGCAATTTGTTTTAGAATTTTTGGGGTTCCAGAAGTATTCAAAACCTACATATTACTACATATTGTTCTGTTTTTGACAGATTCTGTTTTTCGTGTGTTGTTTGCTTATTTTGATGAATCTATGGCTAGTAATGGAGTTTATGAACCATAGAAAAGTTGGAATACAGTAGGTTTAACAAAAATATAAATAAATAATGAGTTCATTACAGTACAAGTGGTGTTTTTTTTCTTTCGCTAATGGAGCTCATGAGATTTTCTGTTTAAGTTTTGTGTTGTGAAGTTTTCAAGTTTTGGGTAAAGATTTGATGGATTATTGAACAAGGAGAGGCAAGAGCCTAAGCTTGGGTATGCCCAAGTAACCCCAAGGTAAATTCCAAGGACAGCCAAAAGCCTAAGCTTGGGGATGCCCCAGAAGGCATCCCCTCTTTCGTCTTCGTCCATTGGTAACTTTACTTGGAGCTATATTTTTTATTCACCACATGATATGTGTTTTGCTTGGAGCGTCTTGTATGATTTGAGTATTTGTTTTTTAGTTTACGACAATCATCCTTGTTGTACACACCTTTTGAGAGAGACACACATGAATTGGAATTTACTAGAATACTCTATGTGCTTCACTTATATCTTTTGAGCTAGATAATTTTGCTCTAGTGCTTCGCTTATATCTTTTAGAGCACGGTGGTGGTTCTATTTTATAGAAATAATTGATCTCATGCTTCACCTATATTATTTTGAGATTCCTTTAGAACAGCATGGTAATTTGCTTTGGTTATAAAATTAGTCCTAATATGATAGGCATCCAAGATAAAAACCTGAAAGTGCATTAAATACTAAGAGAAGTTGGATGCTTGATAGTTGTTTTGAGATATAAAGGTGGTAATATTAGAGGTGCGCTAGTTGAGTAATTTTAAAGTTTAGAAATACTTGTGTTGAAGTTTGCAAGTCTCGTAGCATGCATGTATGGTAAACATTGTGTGACAAATTTGAAGCATGAGGTGTTCTTTGATTGCTTTCCTTATGAGTGGCGGTCGGGGACGAGCGATGGTCTTTTCCTACCAATCTATCCCCCTAGGAGCATGCGTGTAGTGCTTGTTTTTGATGACTTGTAGATTTTTGCAATAATTATGTGAGTTCTTTATGACTAATGTTGAGTCCATGGATTATACGCACTCTCACCCTTCCATCATTGCTAGCCTCTTCGTTACCGTGCATTGCCCTTTGTCACCTGGAGAGTTGGTGCAAACTTTGCCGGTGTATCCAAACCCCGTGATATGATATGCTCTATCACACATAAGCCTCCTTATATGTTCCTCAGAATACCTACCTATTATGGCATTTCCATAGCCATTCCAGGATATATTGCCATGCAACTTTCCACCATTCCGTTTACTATGACACTCCTCATCATTGTCATATTGCCTTGCATGATCATGTAGTTGACATCGTATTTGTGGCAAAGCCACCATGCTTAATTTTTCATACATGTCACTCTTGATTCATCGCATATCCCGGTACACCGCCGGAGGCATTCACATACAGTCATATTTTGTTCTAAGTATCGACTTATAATTCTTGAGTTGTAAGTAAATAAAAGTGTGATGATCATCATTAGAGCATTGTCCCATGTGAGGAAAGGATGATGGAGACTATGATTCCCCCACAAGTCGAGACTCCGGACGAAAAAAAGAGAAAAAAACAGGCCATAAAAAAAGAAGGCTCAAATAAAAAATGAGAGAAAAAGAGAGAAGGGACAATGTTACTATCCTTTGTCCACACTTGTGCTTCAAAGTAGCACCATGATCCTCATGATAGAGAGTCTCTCATTTTGTCACTTTCATATACTAGTGGGAAATTTAAATTATAGAACTTGGCTTGTATATTCCAATGATGGGCTTCCTCAAATGCCCTAGGTCTTCGTGAGCAAGCAAGTTGGATGCACACCCACTTAGTTTCTTTGATGAGCTTTCATATAGCTCTAGTGCATCTGTTGCATGTCAATCCCTTCTCCTTGCATTGACATCAATCGGTGGGCATCTCCATAGCCCATTGATTAGCCACTTCAATGTGAGACTTTATTTTTTTTGTCTTCTCACACAACCTCAATCATCATATTCTATTCCACCCGTAGTGTTATGTCCATGGCTCGCGCTCATATATTGCGTAAAAGTTGAAAGAGTTTGAAAAGGCTAAGTATGAAATAATTGCTTGGCTTGTCATCGGGGTTGTGGATGATGAGAGCATTTTGTGTGACGAAAATGAAGCATGGCCAAACTATATGATTTTGTAGGGATAAGCTTTCTTTGGCTATGTTATTTTGATAAGACATAATTTCTTGGTTAGCATGCTTGAAGTATTATTATTTTTATGTCAACATTAAACTTCTATCTTGAATCTTTCGGATCTGAACATTCATGCCACAATAAAGAAAATTACATTGAAGAATATGCTAGAAAGCATTCCACATCAAAAATTCTGTTTTTATCATTTACCTACTCGAGGACGAGCAGGAATTAAGCTTGGGGATGCTTGATACGTCTCCAACGTATCTATAATTTTTGATTGTTCCATGCTATTATATATTCTGTTTTGGATGTTTAATGGGCTTTATTATACACTTTAATATTATTTTTGGGACTAACCTATTAACCCAAGGCCCAGTGCAAATTGTTGTTTTGTTGCCTATTTTAGTGTTTCGCAGAAAAGGAATATCAAAGGGAGTCCAAACGGAATGAAACCTTCGGGAGCGTGATTTTTGGAACAAACGTGATCCAGAGGACTTGGAGTGGATGTCAAGAAACAAGCGAGGAGGCCACGAGGTAGGGGGGCGCGCCTACCCCCTGGGCGCGCCCTCCCCCCTCGTGGTCCCCTTGTGGCTCAACCGACCTAGTTCTTCCTCCTATATATATTCATATACCCTGAAAACATCCAGGAGCACCACGAACTCTATTTCCACCGCCGCAACCATCTGTACCCAAGAGATCCCATCTTGGGGCCTTTTCTGGAGCTCCGCCAGAGGGGCATCGATAACGGAGGGCCTCTACATCAACTTCATGGCCTCTCCGATGATGTGTGAGTAGTTTAAATCATACCTTCGGGTCCATAGCTATTAGCTAGATGGCTTCTTCTCTCTATTTGGATCTCAATACAATGTTCTCATCGGTCTTCTTGGCGGTCTATTCGATGTAACTCTTTTTGCGGTGTGTTTGTCGAGATCTGATGAATTGTGGGTTTATGATAAAGTCTATCTATGAACAATTTGATTCTTCTCTGAAATATTTTATGTATGATTGGTTATCTTTGCAAGTCTCTTCGAATTATCAGTTTGGTTTGGCCTACTAGATTGATCTTTCTTGCAATGGGAGAAGTGCTTAGCTTTGGGTTCAATCTTGCGGTGCTCGATCCGAGTGACAGAAATGGAAATGACACGTATTGTATTGTTGCCATCAAGGATAAAAAGATGGGGTTTATATCATATTGCTTGAGTTTATCCCTCTACATCATGTCATCTTACCAAATGTGTTACTCTGTTCTTATGAACTTAATACTCCAGATGCATGTTGGATAGCGGTCGATGTGTGGAGTAATAGTAGTAGATGCAGGCAGGAGTCGGTCTACTTGTCACGGATGTGATGCCTATATACATGATCATGCCTAGATATTCTCATAATTATTCGCTTTTCTATCAATTGCTCGACAGTAATTTGTGCACCCATCGTAATACTCATGCTATCTTGAGAGAAGCCACTAGTGAAACCTATGGCCCCCGGGTCTATTCTTCATTATATTAATCTCCCGTCAACAAGTTATTTCTATTACCGTTTATTTTGCAATCTTTACTTTTAATCTTTATCATAAAAATACCAAAAATATTATCTTATCATCTCTATAAGATCTCACTTCGTAAGTGACCGTGAAGGGATTGACAACCCCTTTATCGCGTTCGTTGCGAGGTTCTTATTTGTTTGTGTAGGTACGAGGGACTTGCGTGTGGCCTCCTACTGGATTGATCCCTTGGTTCTCAAAAACTGAGGGAAATACTTACGCTACTTTGTTGCATCACCATTTCCTCTTCAAGGGAAAACCAAAGCAGTGCTCAAGAGGTAGCAGATAACCATACTGTTGCTGCTGTTGACTCCCCTGATTACTCTGCTGATTGTAACCACCCTGGTTGCTGTGATTACCTTGATTTCCTTGGAATCCAGAGTTAGAACCGCCACCACCATAACCCGGTCCGTGAGAGCCGGATCCTGAACCGCCACCTGGCCCATGATTGTCTTGAAAAAGATTGGAATTCTTGTACTCCTTCATAATGTAACAATCCTTCCAGAGGTGCCCAGACGGTCTTTCTCACGTAACATGTCTTGGGCAAGGCTGATTTAACATCTGTTCAAGATTGATACTGGATCCTCTGGTCCATGGGGGCGGTTTACCCTTACGACGCTGACCATTATTCTGTGCGTTGGTGTTAGCCACAAAGTCAAACTATTATCTGCTTTGCGCTTACCGTTGCCTCCCTGATTCGTCGGGTTATGCTGCTGCCCCTTGGCATTGCTGCTCTTCCTTCCCTTCCCCGACTTTTCGTCATCAGACTCGGGGACCTTGGTACTATCGGAGTCGGCATACTTAACCAGAGCCGCCATGAGTGTCCCCATGTGATTGCAATGGCGTTTGAGCCGCCCCAGTTTCTGCTTCAGGGGCATGAAACGACAATTGTTCTCCAACATCAACACTGTTGAGTCGGCATTGATGCGATTCGACGAGTGTAGGATTGTTGAGACCCGGCGCACCCAATGGGTTGCCGACTCACCTTCTTCTTGGACACAGGAGGCTAAATCCACAATTGACATGGGCTGCTTACCTGTATCCTTGAAGTTCTGGATGAACCGGGCCTTTAACTCGGCCCATGACCCGATGGAATTGGCAGGGAGCCCCTTCAACCAAGTGCGGGCCGTTCCCTCCAACATCATGGGAAATATTTAGCACATGCAGCCTCACTGACATCTAGCAATTCCATGGCCATCTCATAACTCTCAACCCATGCCTCGGGACTTAAATCAGCTGTATAGTTAGGCACCTTGCGAGGACCCTTGAAATCCTTGAGCAGACGCTCATTACGTAGATCAAGTACTAAGCATGGCACGCCCAAATTTATAAAGGTCACACCTGGCTCCACAGAAGTGGTTGGACGAACCGGAGTAGGTTGACGAGCCGCATGTTGTGCCGCCAGCTCGGCCTCTCGACGTGCTCTTTCTTGATCCACTATGTTCTGAGCATCAGCACCTCTGCCCCGCCGGGTTATGTCCATGAGGTGGGTTATGGTTCCGTCCACTGCTTGACATAGCCGGCTCATCAATATGTCTGCTGTAACTTCGGCTCGGGCGAGGGGTGGAGTGAATCATGTCACGACTATAAGAATAAGCCTGCTGCTGAGTCAGTGATGTCTGAAGAAGCTCTCTAGCCCTCCGTGTTTCATGACGCCATCAACCGAGAGAGCCGCCAATCATGACGCCGCAGCGATCATGTTATCCGAAGGGTTAGAATAATGACCCAGTGGCGTCGGCACGTGCTTCGGCGGGTCATTGTTCTGACAAGGCGGGTCCGTCACGCATGGCTGAACCGGCATACCCGTCCCAGGTGCTTCGACCCGGTTTACCCCTGCCGGGTTACTGGTTCCTGCTCCTGGCGTGTTAAAGAGATTTCTTGCCTCATAAACCGATGGTAGACGAGTTTGATGTCTCCTCCTCATAACTTCATTTGAAGCGTTCTGATCTAGCATGAGCCGGTAAGACTGTGACTGAATTCATTGCGCCTGAGCATCCAAAGTAGCCTGCTCCTCAGCCATCCTGATGTTCTCCGCATTTAACTCCTCTTTGGCCTGTGTTATCTCGTCACGCAACTTCACGACCGCCGCATTATGCTGATCTTGATCCGCCGGGTTAACCACCGCTGTTAACAGCGCTGTCAGCTTATCCAGTAAGTCGGTTAAAACCAGAGCCAGCGGGCGCTCAGGGCCTCCTACTCCAGCGGCCGCTGCCGCTTACTACAGTCGATGAGTGTTGCACGGGCTGTGTACCGGCCATGAAGATTGCAACCCGATTCGGCGGCTCACAGGGGTCTGTAATACTGTCGCCATCGGAACAGCCCCCAAGCCGACCCTCCTGTAGTTGATACAATGACTCGGTCTCACCACTGGATGACTCGCATTCAGAATAAACGACGGTCTCACCACCAGATGCCCATCTATCCTCAGGTTCTGCTCCATGGATAAATCCCAAGAAGGCACGATTCATGGTGGACCAAACCCGGGTGGGTCTCGCACGCTGAGCCGTCTCGATGATGTCGGTGCAGATGTCTGGCTCAGGGCCCGGTTCACCGATTGCCGATGAAAACGTGAATTCCGCCGAAGGGGACCCGGTACCCGTACTCAATTGAGCCGGCCTCGGGGCCCCAGCCTACGTCGTCTATGTAGAGCTTGCCGCGGCGACTCTTGGTCATCCGTCCCATGGCGTATCCCTTGATTCCTTTGAAGTTGCCCTCTAAGAACTTGAAACCATCGTGTGATAGCCCCACGGTGGGCGCCAACTGTCGTGGAGTTGTCACGGCAGATGTCCTAGTGTGAGGACTTAGTCGTGGAGCCATCGCAATGAGGTTAGCTTAAAAGGGGTTAATCAGGACAAAGGACACGAGGATTTTATACTGGTTCGGCCCCTTACGGTGAAGGTAAAAGCCTAATCCAGTTGTAGGTGGTATTGCTAGGGTTTCAATGAGCAGGGAGCAAATATGTTAGACCCAGCTCTCGATCTGTTGATTCTTGTCCTAAGTCGTCGCTAGGTCATCCCCTTGTATACACGGGTTGACGCCCTGCGGCCTACAGAGTCCCGGCCGGCTTATACAACGTATCCGGCTCGGTGACCCTTCTTTCCTACCTTACAAAACAAGTATACATACATGGTGGTTTATATCCGTGGGCGTTAAGCCGCCTTCAGGTTTGAGCCCTCTACCAAGCCTATCTATGAACCGCCATATGCTCTTGGGCTTCATTGAGATGAATCGTCATAGGGATGACCCGGCCCCTCCTGGGCGGGTCATACCTAATGGTTATATCCCCAACATCTGGGGTTTGTCCTCTTCCCAGGTGGTGTCATGACGACATTCACGGGAAGCTTCTCAAGACAACTTTTGGGCACCCAAATCTTCTTCAAAGGTGGCCCATTCCTGCAATTAGTACCAATAAACCTGGCAAACACTTCACCATTCTCATTCTTAAATAGCTTATAATTGGCGTCAAAGGATTCATCAATGATAACGGGGTTAGAACAAGTGAAACCAGATAAGGTGGATGGGTCCAATGAAGGGCCCTTTGCAACAACCCATGTGGTTTTGGGGTACTGCTCAAGCTTCCAGTAAGAACCATCAACATTCATTTTCCCCTCGAACTCAATACCCTCTTTCCTAGGGTTTCGGTTCAGAATCTGTTTCTTGAGGACATCACATAATGTCTGATGCCCTTTGAGGCTTTTGTACATGCTTGTTTCAAGCAATGTCTTCAACCTAGAATTCTCATCAGCAATAGTAGTGGTATCCTCAATGGAGGGGTTAGTTACCACATCAGCAGTTGAAGATATTGCAATATCAAAGGCAGTAGAACATTCAGCAATAGAGACAGCATTATCATGCTCAAGACATTTTAAACATGGTGGCACAAAGTCTTCTTGAGCGGAACTGATCTATTGAGCGAGTAGCGAATCGTTCTCCTTTTGAAGATCTTCATGAGATGCTCTTAGTTTCTCGAGGTCTTGCTTCCTTTGAAGATAATCGTAGGAAAGCTTCTCATGAGTGGATGAGAGGGTTTCATGGCGACTTCCATGTTCCTCGTACTTAACACGATGATTTTTTATGTCTTCGATTAAGGACTGAGTTTGATTCATTTCCTCGTCCAACAGGTCATTGCTTTTCTCTAGCAACTTTTGAAAGTGTTCCATAGCAGTTTGTTGTTCAGTTGCAATTTTAGCAAGTGTTTTATAGCTAGGTTTGGATTCACGCTCAGAGTCATCTTCACTGGAGGTTTGAAAGTAAGCATCGCATGAGTTTACCTTGGCACCTCATGCCATGAAGCGGTAGGTCGAAGGAGAGTCGTCCTCATCATCGGCTTCAGCATCAGTGACGTGACCATTGTCTTCGGTGTTGAAGATGGACTTGGCGACGAATGCTGAAGCTAGAGCCAGGCTTGCCATGCCTGAATCAGACTCCTACTCAGACTCCACCTCCGCCTCTTCAGAAGCAGACTCCTTCTCTGAATCCATCTCCTTGCCAATGAATGCACGAGCCTTGCCAGATGAGCTCTTCTTGTGAGATGAAGACTTTGATGAAGACTTTGAAGATTTCTTCTTCTTCTTGTCATCAGAATCATATTCCTTGCTCTTCTTCTTTTTCTTCTTAGATTCCTTGTCCCATTGAGGACAATCAGATATGTAGTGGCCTGGCTTCTTTCATTTGTGGCATGTTCTCTTTTTGTAGTCACAAGAGGAAGCCTCATCATTTCTTGAGATGGATCTTGAAGACTTTCCGAAGTGATTCTTCTTGGATAACTTTTGGAACTTTCTCACAAGCATTGCTAGCTCTTTGCTAATGTCTTCAGGATCACCAGAACTGCAGTCAGATTCTTCTTCAGATGAGGAAACAACTTTTGCCTTCAAAGCACGGGATCGCCCATAGTTGGGGCCGTAGATATCTCTCTTCTTAGATATGAGGAACTCATGTGTGTTGAGCCTCTCAAGTATGTCAAACGGATCAAGATCTTTGAAGTCAGGGTGTTCTTGAATCATCAGGGCCAAAGTGTCAAATGAGCTGTCAAGTGATCTCAGTAGCTTCTTCACAATTTCATGCTTGGTGATCTTAGTGCCACCAAGAGCGCGAAGCTCATTGGTGATATCTGTGAGGCGATCAAACGTGAGCTAGACATTCTCATTGTCGTTTCTCTTGAAGTGGTTGAAGAGATTGCGAAGAACATCAATCCTTGAGTCTCTCTGAGTTGAGATGCCTTCATTGACCATGGACAGCCAGTCCCAGACTAGCTTCATAGTTTCCAGAGCACTCACACGGCCATATTGTCCTTTGGTTAGATGACCATAGATGATGTTCTTGGTAGTTGAGTCTAGTTGCGCGAACCTCTTGACATCAGCAGCGATGACACCTTCACCGACCTTGGGAACGCCTGTCCTGATGACATACCAGAGGTCGATGTCAATGGCTTCAAGATGCATGCGCATCTTATTCTTCCAATAGGGGTAATCAGTGCCATCGAAGACTGGGCACATAGCGGAGACCTTGATTAGCCCTGCAGTCGACATAGCCAAAACTCCAGGTGGTTAAACCGAATCACACAGAACAAGGAAGCACCTTGCTCTGATACCAATTGAAAGTGCTAGTTATTGACTAGAGGGGGGTGAATAGGTGATTTTTATGGAAGTATTCAAAACACGAGGTCTTTGAAGCCAAACAACTAATTGAGCCTATATGATATGCAGCGAATGATGAACTACAGTAGACATGCCATAGTCAAGTAAGCAGTATAGAGAAAGGACGAAGACGAATAGCAGCTATGTAGTGTGGATCGGAATGGAAGACAGTATGAAGACAAACATGTAATAGTCCTCACATAGTGAAGTCAAACAGAATAGGCAAGCGAGCAATGACTTCACGAAGACAAAACTGAAATATAAAGAAGGTAGGGGATAGAACCAGTACCTTGGTGAAGACAAGGATTCGGTAGACCAGTTCTAGTTGCTGTGACAACTGTACGTCTGGTTGGGAGGAGGCTGAATTGAATTTAGAAGATTGTGTCTTCACCTTATTCCCCTTGAGCTAAGGACACCCAGTCCTCGCCCAATCACTCTGGTAAGTCTTCAAGGTAAACTTCTAAACCTTCACAGACTCCATTCACTGGCGATCCACAATGACTCTTGGATCCTCAGAACATGACACATAACCATGTGGAGCATGCATAGTCCTCAAGTGTAACAAGTCTTCAGGTCACGCGGACAGAAAGACTTCAGTGATGCCTAACACTCTTTGTCTCTGGGTGCCTTGGGCTTTGTTCTCGCAAGGATCTGTCTCTCAAAGGCTTCGGAGGTGGGTTGCTCTCAAATGACAAAAGTTGTGCACTAACTCTAAGCAGCCACCAATTTATGGTGTCGGGGGGTGGGCTATTTATAGCTAGGAGGCAACCTGACATGATATGTCTGAAATGACACTAGGTCACTAAGGAACCAACACGTGTCCAACGGTCAAATTTAAAACACACACGGTGGCTTGGCTTGGGCTACAAGCAAAGCCGACTTATCCAACTCTGGATAAGATTTGCTCTCATTACCTTTGCTCAAAGACATAGAATTTTGGTTCAGCATCACTTCAGTCATCTGACTTCGTTCATTTGGAACCCACTTAACAGTATGGTGGTTCCTATGACTCAAGAAAGAAGAAAAGGAAACTACGAAAGAAACTATGTATTCGCACTCCATAGTCTTCAAGTGAATGTCTTCATCGTCATTATCTTCATCGTGAATGTCTTCATGAACCACCATTGTCTTCAATGTCTTCATACATATTTAGGGATCATCTCTGCTAGGTAAACCGAATCAATGAGGGACTACTACCTATGTTATCCTGCAATTCTCACAACACATTAGTCCCTCAACCATGTTTGTCGTTAATACTCCAAAACCAACTAAGGGTGGCACTAGATGCACTTACAATATGTCAGGTTCAACATCTGACCTCAGAAATTGATGAACTACTTTTTGAGCAATTCCATTTATCTCTCTTGAAATATGATGCATCTATGATTGAAGATCTGAAGAGTAGAAGAAGTCAACTAAAGTTTTTCCTGATAGTCCAAGGAGTACATGCCTCTGAAATTCTCCCATTCGCCGCAACCGAACCCAAGGAAAGGTAATCTGTGAGAAACATGGTTTGGATAATGTGAAGAGGCGTGTTGGTGATGGATGTGGATGCCTCAAGCTGCATGTTTACTTCATTTTGATCCAGCGACAAAGAAACATAAACTCCAACACTAGTAGTTGTTGATCCTTGAGATAAACCAGGAACATTTTTACATTTAAAAGCTACAGCAGAATAAAATTTGGCCCTGGAATGCAAAGATCAGATTTAAGTGTTTGACCATACAAAGGAATTTGGATAGTAGGTGTTTAAAGAAGGGTTGGAGCATGGGCTGAAATATCCAACGATAAAGAAAGATAAACTCCAACACTAGTAGTTGTTGATCCCTGAGATAAACCAGGAACATTTTTACATTTGAAAGTTGCATTAGAATAAAATTTGGACCCTGCAATGTAAAGATCAGATTTAAGTGTTTGACCCTGCAAAGGAATTTGGACACTAGGATTTTAAAGAAGGATTAGAGCATGAGGCTGGAAGTGCAGACAATTATTAATAAGACCACAAGGCTCAAGAGACAAAACATTTGCTATAATATTAAGATGGCACTAGTTGGAAAACCCTCATAGGAATAGTTGGTCAGTGGCACAACATAAACATTGGACGCTAACGCTATTTCCGTCAAGTACTACTGGCGTCAGCTCAGAGCATTTAACTGATGTGTGATACGTCTCCAACGTATCTATAATTTTTGATTGTTCCATGTTGTTATATTATCATTCTTGGATGTTTTATAATCATTTTATATCATTTTTTGGTACTAACCTATTGACATAGTGCCAAGTGCCAGTTGTTGTTTTTTGCATGTTTTTTACATCACTGGAAATCAATACCAAACGGAGTCCGAACGCAACAAAACTTTTTGTGGATTTGTTTTGGACCAGAAGACATCCAGTGGGCCGAAGAAGCACCTGGGGCTGCTCCAAGGGGAGCACAACCTACTAGGGCGCGCCTGGAGGCCCAGATGCACCCTGGTGGGTTGTACCCACCTCGGGTGCCCCCTGGACCGCCTCTTTACTCTATAAATACCCCAATATTCCAGAAACCCTAGGGGAGTCGACGAAAATCAATTCCAGCCGCCGCAGAGTCCAAAACCACCAGATCCAACCTAGACACAATCACAGAGGGGTTCACCACTTCCATTGGTGCCTCTCTGATGATGTGTGAGTAGTTCTTTGTAGACCTTCGGGTCCATAGTTAGTAGCTAGATGGATTCCTCTCTCTCATTTGATTCTCAATACAATGGTGTAACGCCCTCGATGCGGCTATATCTCCCACGTGTCGAAGCACGACTTAGAGGCATAACCGCATTGAAAGCAATGTCGCAAGTGAGGTAATCTTCACACAACCCATGTAATACAATAGGGGGAAAAGATACATAGTTGGCTTACAATCACCACTTCACACAAGTACATGAATAAAGCATTACATCACCCAAATACAATCAGGGCCCGACTACGGAGCCAAAATAAAAGAAGAACCCCAAAAGCGACACGGTCCCCGATCGACCCCAACTGGGCTCCTCTACTGAACAAGTGGAACGAAACAACACAAAGGACAAGATCTTCATCGAGCTCCTCCTTGAGCTCGGTTGCGTCATCTGCCCGGTTCAACGGCACCTGCAAGCTGGTTTTGGAAGTATCTGTGAGCCACGGGGACTCAGCAATCTCGCACCATCGTGATCAAGGCTATTTAAGATTATGGGTAAGGGTAAAAGGTATGAGGTGGAGCTGCAGCAAGCGACTAGCATATATGGTGGCTAACATACGCAAATGAGAGCGAGAAGAGAAGGCAAAGCACGGTCGAGAAACTATGATCATGAAGTGATCCTAGAACAACATACGTCAAGCATAACTCCAACACCGTGTTCACTTCCCGGACTCCACCGAAAAGAGACCATCACGGTTACACACACGGTTGATGCATTTTAATTAAGGTCAACTTTAGGTTTTCTACAACCGGACGTTAAAAAATTCCCATCTGCACATAACCGCGGGCACGACTTTCAAAAGTTCAAATCCCTGCAGGGGTGTCCCAACTTAGCCCATGACAAGCTCTCACGGTCAACGAAGGATATTCCTTCTAGCGGGAAGACCCGATCAGACTCGGAATCCTGGTTACAAGACATTTCGACCATGGTAAAACAAGTCCAGCAACACCGCCCGAATGTGCCGACAAATCCCGATAGGAGCTGCACATATCTCGTTCTCAGGGCACACTCAGATTGTCTGAACTTCCGATAGGCCAGCCCAGAGTTTCCCCTGGTGGCCACCGGCGGCTGACAGTTTGGACCAACACTCAGAGGAGCACTGGCCCGGGGGAGTTAAAATAAAGATGACCCTTGGGCGCGCGACCCCCAAGGGAAAAGAAAAGGCTGGGAGGCGAATGGTAAAACCAATGTTGGGCATTGCTGGAAGATTTTTATTCAAGGCGAACTGTCAAGGGGTTCCCATTATCACCCAACCGCGTAAGGAACGCAAAATCCGGGAACATAACACCGATATGACGGAAACTAGGGCAGCAAGAGTGGAACAAAACACTAGGCAAAAGGCCGAGCCTTCCACCCTTTACCAAGTATGTAGATGCATTAATTAAATATGAGGTATTGTGATATCCCAACAAGTAAACATGTCCCAACAAGGAACAACATCTCCATGTTCCAACAGGGAACAAACTTCAATCTTCACCTGCAACTAACAATGCTATAAGAGGGGCTGAGCAAAGCGGTAACATAGCCAAACAACGGTTTGCTAGGACAAGGTGGGTTAGAGGCTTGGTTCAACAACATGGGAGGCATGATAAGCAAGTGGTAGGTATCACAGCAAAGGCATAGCAAAAGAGCGAGCAACTAGCAAGCAAAGATAGAAGTGATTTCGAGGGTATGATCATCTTGCCTGAAATCCCGCAAGGAAGAAGAACGAGTCCATGAAGAAGACAAACGGACGTAGACGCCCGCGTCCTCACAAACGCGACGTTACCGGAACCAACCCGAAGAAGCAAACACCGGAAAGAAGCACACAACATAGTAAACAACCAACACATGAACATGGGATGATATGCGGGATGCGGTATGTGATGCATATGCATGATTTGACAAGGAATGCATGAACCTGGCCTCAACTTGGAAATCCAAGAGTGCCACTGGAAAGGTGAGGTGATTTCGGTTGAAATCGATATAAAGATCACCGGAATCGGATGCACAGTTTGGAAATGGCAAGCAAAACAAATATGGCACCGGTCTGCGATATACAGCAAGTAGCCATCTAAATGCAACAAGATAATTATGCTACAGCACTCAAACATGACAACAAAATACATGGCAGGGATGCACTCAAGATGCTTGACAAAAGATGAACACTGAGCTACGGCTAATTCATCCATTAACAGGTTCAAACAAGCATGGCAAAAGTGCAATTGGTAACCAGATTTCAGACTTAGTGAAATTAACACTTGTCTGGAATTTCAGATCAGGTAGCACACTTTGGAGCATGAAAACTATATGCTACAGGGCCTGAACATGGCAAAGCAAGGCATGGCATGGAGCTACTCAAAGAGCTTAACAAAAGTCCCTTAGTGACCTTGAGCCAAAAGGGATCGGAAAATACATTTGCAAGCATGTGAACATGGCAAAAACATAATCAGATCACAGACTGGGGGAAAGTCAATGGGATCTCGTGGTGCGGGACGGCGCGGTGCAGATCTAGGGGTGGCGTTTGGATCGGGGGCGGGTGGATCTCGTCCCGATCCAAACGGATCCGAGTCGGAGCGGCGCCTAAGAAGAACGCCGGCGACGGGGCATCTCCGGCGAGCGGCGCCGGTGGTTGTGCACGACACCCGAGGCAGCCAGGCGTGGTGGTGCCAGCGTCGGCGAGCGGCGCGCCGGCGAGAGCAGCAGCTAGGGTGGCGGGGCGAAGGATGCGGCGGCGACGCGGCGAAGCGCAAGGCAAGGCGGCGGCCGGCAGCGAGCGAGCAAGGCGGCCGGCGAGCGGGGCACAGCGCGCGGTGGCAGATCGGGCGGGCGTGCGGTGGCGAACGGGCGCGGGGCGGCGGCCCAGATCTGGCCCGGGGCGGGCCGGCCTCGGGCCCCGGCGGGCCGCGACGGGCGCGGAGGAGAGAGAAGGCGGCAGCGCTGATGTGGCGAGACCGGATAGGTCCGGCGCGGTGGCGCGGACATGTCCGGCGTGGGAAGAATTGTCCGGTCGCGAGGAGAGGGAGAGGGTTAGGGTTTCACCCGTGAATTTCGGAGTGGAACACATATATATAGGTAGAGGGAGCTAGGAGAGTCCAAATGAGGTGCAGTTTTCTGCCACGCGATCGTGATTGAACGCTCTAGATGATGGAGAGGGTTTAGGTGGGTTTTGGGCCAAATTGGAAGGGTGTTGGGCTGCAACACACGAGAGGCCTTTTTGGTCCCTCGGTTAACCGTTGGAGTATCAAACGAAGTCCAAATGATACGAAACTTGACAGGCGGTCTACCGGTAGTAACCCAAGGCCGCATGACAAGTCTCTGTCCAATCCGAAAATGTCTAACACCCGCACACGAAAAGAGGTAGAAAGGGACACCGGATGACATAGGAGCGCCGGATTGCAAAACGGACAACGGGGAAAATGCTCGGATGCATGAGATGAACATGTATGCAAATGAAATGCACATGATGACATGATATGCAATGCATGACTCGCAAGCAATGACAAGGCAACAACAACGAATAACTAGAGGACACCTGGCACATCGGTCTCGGGGCGTTACAAATGGTCACTTGGAGATCCATATGATGTAACTCTTTTATGGTGTGTTTGTTGGGATCAGATGAACTTTGAGTTTATGATCAGATCTATCTTTTTATCCATGAAAGTTATTTGAGTTTCTTTGATCTCTTATATGCATGATTTCATATAGCCTCGTATTTTGCTACCTCTTGAGCATGCGTTGGTTTTCCCTTGAAGAGGAAAGGGTGATTCAGCAAAGTAGCGTAAGTATTTCCCTCAGTTTTTGAGAACCAAGGTATCAATCCAATAGGAGACCAGGCGCGAGTCACCTCATACCTACACAAACAAATAAGAACCTCGCAACCAATGCGATAAAGTGATATCTAATAGAGATAATAATAATAATAAGATAAATATTTTTGGTATTTTCATGATATAAATTGAAAGTACAGATTTCAAAATAAAATAGATTGGAAACTTGTATGATGGAGAATAGACCCGGGGGCCATAGGTTTCACTAGTGGCTTCTCTCAAGATAGCATAAGTATTACGGTGGGTGAACAAATTACTGTCGAGCAATTGATAGAAAAGCGAATAATTATGAGAATATCTAGGCATGATCATGTATATAGGCATCACATCCATGACAAGTAGACCGACTCCTGCCTGCATCTACTACTATTACACCACACGTCGACCGCTATCCAGCATGCATCTAGAGTATTAAGTTCACAAGAACAGAGCAACGCTTTAAGCAAAATGACATGATGTAGAGGGATAAACTCATGCAATATGATATAAACCCCATCTTTTTATCATCGATGGAAACAATACAATACGTGTCGTTTCCCCTACTATCACTAGGATCAACCACCGCAAGATTTAACCCAAAGCTAAGAACTTCTCCCATTGCACGAAAGATCAATCTAGTAGGCCAAACCAAACTGATAATTCGAAGAGACTTGCAGAGATAACCAATCATACTTAAAAGAATTCAGAGAAGATTCAAATATTGTTCATAGATAATCTTGATCATAAACCTACAATTCATAGGATCCCGACAAACACACCGCAAAAGAAGATTACATCGAATAGATCTCTAAGAGAATCAAGGAGAACTTTGTATTGAGATCCAAAGAGAGAGGAGAAGCCATCTAGCTAATAACTATGGACCCGAAGGTCTGAGGTAAACTACTCACACATCATCGGAGAGGCTATGGTGTTGACGTAGAAGCCCTCCGTGACCAATGCCCCCTCCGGCGGAGCACGGGAAAAGCCCCCAGATGGGATCTCACGGGTACAGAAGGTTGCAGTGGTGGAATTAGGTTTTCGTGGTGCCCTATGATGTTTTCAGGGTACGTAGGTATATATAGGATGAAGAAGTAGGTCGGTGGAGCCACGTGGGGCCCACGAGGGTGGAGGGTGTGCCCAGGGGGTAGGCGCGCCCCCTGCCTCGTGGCCTCTTTGTTAATTGCTTGACGTCCACTCCAAGTCCCCTGGATCACGTTTGTTCCAAAAATCATGCTCCCGAAGGTTTCATTCCATTTGGACTCCGTTTGATATTATTTTTCTGTGAAACACTGAAATAGGCAAAAAAACAACAATTTGGGTTGGGCCTTCGGTTAATAGGTTAGTCCCAAAAATAATATAAAAGTGTATAAATAAGCCCATTAAACATCCAAAATAGAATATATAATAGCATGGAACAATCAAAAATTATAGATACTTTGGAGACGTATCAAGCATCCCCAAGCTTAATTCCCGCTCGTCCTCGAGTAGGTAAATGATAAAAACAGTATTTTTTATGTGGAATGCTTTCTAGAATATTCTTCAATGTATTTTTCTCTATTGTGGCATGAATGTTCAGATCCGAAAGATTCAAGATAAAAGTTTATTGTTGACATAAAAATAGTAATACTCCAAGTATGCTAATCAAGAAATTATGTCTTATCAAAATACCATAGCCAAAGAAAACTTATCCCTACAAAGTCATATAGTTTGGCCATGCTTCATTTTCATCACACAAAATGCTCTCATCATGCACAACCCTGATGACAATCCAAGCAATTGTTTCATACTTAGCCTTTTCAAACTCTTTCAACTTTTACGCAATATATGAGCGCGAGCCATGGACATAGCACTATGGGTGGAATAGAATATGATGATTGAGGTTGTCTGAGAAGACAAAAAGGGAGAAAGTCGCACATTGACGCGGCTAATCAATGGGCTATGGAGATGCCCACCGATTGATGTCAATGCAAGGAGTAGGGATTGCCATGCAACGGATGCACTAGAGCTATAAATATATGAAAGCTCATCAAAGAAACTAAGTGGGTGTGCATCCAACTCACTTGCTCACGAAGACCTAGGGCATTTGAGGAAGCCCATCATTGGAATATACAAGCCAAGTTCTATAATGAAAAATTCCCTCTAGTATATGAAAGTGACAAAATAAGAGACTCTCTATCATGAAGATCATGGTGCTACTTTGAAGCACAAGTGTGGAAAAAGGATAGTAACATTGTCCCTTCTCTCTTTTTCTCTCATTTTTTCATTTGGGCCTTCTTTTTTTGGCCTCTTTTTTTCGTCTGGAGTCTCATCCCGACTTGTGGGGGAATCATAGTCTCCATCATCCTTTCGTCACATGGGACAATGCTCTAATGATTATCATCACACTTTTATTTTCTTACAACTCAAGAATTACAACTCGATACTTAGAACAAAATATGACTCTATGTGAATGCCTCCGGCGGTGTACCGGGATTGCTATGAATCAAGAGTGACATGTATGAAAAATTAAGCATGGTGGTCGTGCCACAAATACGATGTCAAC
The DNA here is from genome assembly GCF_002162155.2 of Triticum dicoccoides. Taxonomy (NCBI): domain Eukaryota; kingdom Viridiplantae; phylum Streptophyta; class Magnoliopsida; order Poales; family Poaceae; genus Triticum; species Triticum dicoccoides. Next base: position 258,732,799 of record NC_041392.1, read on the forward strand.
TACATGATCATGCAAAGCAATATGACAATGATGATGCGTGTCATAATAAATGGAACGGTGGAAAGTTGCATGGCAATATATCTCGGAATGGCTATGGAAATGCCATAATAGGTAGGTATGGTAGCTATTTTGAGGAAGATATAAGGAGGCTTATGTGTGATAGAGCGTATCATATCACGGGGTTTGGATGCACCAGCGAAGTTTGCACCAACTATCAAGGTGAGGAAGGGCAATGCACGATGCCAAGGAGGCTAGCAATGATGGAAGGGTGAGAGTGTGTATAATCCATGGACTCAACATTAGTCATAAATAACTCACACACTTATTGCAGAAATCTACAAGTCATCAAAACCAAGCACTGCGTGCATGCTCCTAGGGGGATAGATTGGTAGGAAAAGACCATCACTCGTCCCCGACCGCCACTCATAAGGAAAGCAATCAAAGAACACCGCATGCTTCAAATTTATCACATAACGTTTACCATGCGTGCATGCAATGGGACTTTCCAACTTCAACACAAGTATTCATCAATTTCACAATTACTCAACTGACACACCTCTAATATTACCATCTTTATATCTCAAAACAATCTATCAAGCATCCAACTTATCTTAGCATTTAAAATTTATAACCAAAGTGAATTACCATGCTGTTCTAAAGGACTCTCAAAATGATATAAGTGAAGCATGAGAGATCAATTATTTCTATAAAATAGAACCACCGCCATGCTCTAAAAGATATAAGCGAAGCACTAGAGCAAAAATTATCCAACTCAAAAGATATAAGTGAAGCACATAGAGTATTCTAATAAATTCCAATTCATGTGTGTGTCTCTCCCAATAGGTGTGTACATCAAGGATGATTGTGGTAAACTAAAAGGCAAAGACTCAAATCATACAAGACGCTCCAAGCAAAACACATATCATGTGGCGAATAAAAATATAGCTCCAAGTAAAGTTACCGATGGACGAAGACAAAAGAGGGGATGCCTTCCGGGGCATCCCCAAGCTTAGGCTTTTGGTTGTCCTTGGATTTTACCTTGGGGTGCCTTGGGCATCCCCAAGCTTCCATAATCCATCAAATCTTTACCCAAAACTTGAAAACTTCACAACACAAAACTTAAAAGAAAATCTTCGTGAGCTCCGTTAGTAAAAGAAAACAAACCACCACTTCAAGGTACTGTAATGAACTCATTCTTTATTTATATTGGTGTTAAACCTACTGTATTCCAACTTTTCTATGGTTCATAAACTCTATTACTAGCCATAGATTCATCAAAATAAGCAAACAACACACGAAAAACAGAATCTGTCAAAACCAGAATAGTCTGTAGTAATCTGTAGGTTTCGAATACTTATGGAACCCCAAAAATTCTAAAATAAATTTCTGAACGTGAGGAATTTATCTATTAATCATCTGAAAAAATAATTAACTAAATATCACTCTCTAGTAAAAAATGGCAGCAATTCTCGTGAGCGCTAAAGTTTCTGTTTTTTACAGCAAGATCAAAAAGACTTTCCCCAAGTCTTCCCAACGGTTCTACTTGGCACAAACACTAATTAAACACAAAAAACACAACCAAAACAGAGGCTAGATAAATTATTTATTACTAAACAGGAACAAAAAGTAAGGAATAAAAATAAAATTGGGTTGCCTCCCAACAAGCGCTATCGTTTAACGCCCCTAGCTAGGCATAAAAGCAAGGATAGATCTAGGTATTGCCATCTTTGGTAGGCAATTCTTCAATAAGACACCTATAACTCCTAGGAGTTTCTTTCTTTTTATTAATTATCAAACTCCTAGGCACGAAATCAAGAAAATCATTTGTAGCAAAAGGTTCCTTAAGGATAGCGAGAAAGTTGGGGTGAACACTTATGGATTTGAGGTCCGCATTTCCCTTACTAGAAGTTTCACCCTTATTTTTAGGAACATACTTCAATTTTGCAATCTTAGCATTAGAAGGAGTGTTCTTCATGGAATAAAATGCAGACCCTAGGTTGGTAATAATATCCACAATTTTATCAATTCTAGTGAATCTTGATCTATCTTTTCATTAACCATAGGTTCCTTTTCTTTAAAAAATTTAAGAGCAACTCCTACCTTAGATCCGTATTGGCTAATTTGGTTATGGATGTTTCTATCCAAATTTTCAATCAGCTCTATGATGGAAACTTTCTTTTTAATAATTTCAAGTCGTTGCATCATGTGTTCCAAAGTTAAAATAGTTCCATTAACCAAAAGAGGTGGTGGGCCAAACAAATCTATCATAGCATTATAAGAATCAAAACTATGGCTAACCAAGAAATTTCCTCCGGTAATGTTATCAAGAATATATCTATTCCAAGGAGTGATGCCTACCTAAAAATTGCAAAGAAGAACGGAAGTAGATTGCTTCCTAGTAGATCTATTTTGCGCATTGCAAATTCTGTAACAAGCATCTTTTAGATTTTCTCCCTCCCTTTGTTTAAAATAAAGAACTTCATTCGAGGGAGACAAAGAAGTAGATAAAGGACTAGCCATAACGACGAAGCAAGCAGAAAAGAGGCGAACAGAAAGAGAGGGCGAATAAAACTGGAAGGGTGAAGTGGGGGGGGGGGAACGAGAGGCAAATGGCAAATAATGTAATGCGAAGGAGAAGAGTTGTGATGTGTACTTGGTATGTCTTGACTTAGCATAGATCTCCCCGACAATGGCGCCAGAAATCCTTCTTGCTACCTCTTAAGCATGTGTTGGTTTTTTCTTGAAGAGGAAAGGGTGATGCAGCAAAGCAACGTAAGTATTTCCCTTAGTTTTTTAGAACCAAGGTATCAATCCAGTAGGAGACTACGCGCGAGTCACCTCGTACCTACACAAACAAATAAGAACCTCGCAACCAACGTGATAAAGGGGTTGTCAATCCCTTCACGGTCACTTGCAAGAGTGAGATCTGATAGAGATAATAATAATAAGATAAATATTTTTTGTATTTTTATGATATAAATTGAAAGTAAAGATTGCAAAATAAAATAGATTGGAAACTTGTATGATGGAGAATAGACCCGGGAGCCATAGATTTCACTAGTGGCTTCTCTCAATATAGCATAACACTACAAAAAAAATACAATTCCGTGATGATACGTGTTTGTCACAGTAGGTCGCATTTTCTGTCATGCATGTACATCCATGATGATTTTATGACAGAATCAAGATAGTCATACCTGTGCTGTCATAGAAGTGTTCCATGACATTACCAAAATTATCATCACGGAAGTGTCCACTTCGATGACGATAAATCGCGCGTCACAGAAGTGCTTTCGTCAAGGGTGACCGACACGTGGCATCCACCTTAATGGAACACCATTAAGCTATCGGGTCGGGTTTTGGATCCGATAACCCGTTAATAGCCCCGACCAATGGGGATTTTCCACGTGTAAAATCATCATTGGCTGGAGGAGACACGTGTCATGTCCGCGTTGGCACATATGTCACTCATCTAATGGGCGAGACACGCCTATGATATGTTGACACGTGGACCGGCCCATCAAGTTTAAATGGGCCGGCCCAACTAAAGGCCCACAAGATTTTGCGGACCATAATGGGCCGGCCCAGCTAAAGGCCCACGAGATTTTCCGGACCATAATGGGCTGGCCCAGCTAAAGGCCCACAAGATTTTGCGGGCCATAATGGGCCGGCCCAGGTAAAGGCCCACAAGATTTTTGTGTGCCATAATGGGGCGGCCCAGGTAAAGGCCCACAATATTCTTGCGGATCATAATGGGTCGGCCCAGCTAAAGGCCCATGAGATTTCGCCGACATTAATGGGCCAGCCCAGCTGTAGGCCCACAAGATTTTGAGGACCCTAGTAGGCCGGCCCATTAACTGGCTGCCATGTTTTGGGCCAAATGCTGGCCCATATTTGATCCGGTCCATTAATGGCCTGCCACGCTCCGGGCCTAATAGTGGCCCATATGAGATCCGTCCCATTAAAAGCCTACCACGTTCTGGGCCAAATTACGGCCCAAATCAGGTCCGGCCCTTTAAGAGGCTTTGGGCTCAATTATGGCCCATATCAGATTCGGCCCGTCAACTGGACACTATGCTTTTGGGCCCACTTGCTAAAGGCCCACTTAGTAATTCGGCCTGATATTAGTTTTGGCATGTTAAGGGCCCATTTAACATTTCGGCCCTATATTAATTTCAGCTTGTTAAAAGCCCGTCATATAGTTGGGCCTAACTATGGCCCGGTTTGCATCCGGCCTGCTCGCAGCCGATATCTGATTGAGCCAAACAAGGACCGAGACAATTTTGGTGTGTTAAAAGCCCGTGATTTGATTCGCACAATCATGGGTCGGGGTTCATTTCGGGCTGCTGCCGGCCCGTGAGCTGTTCGGCACGTTTCAGGCCCAACCTACATCGTGATTGCATGACGGCCCGATTATGTACCGTAATTTTACGGTTTGGCCGTTTTACTGCGAAGACAGGATATATATACAGTAAAATAACTGCAGCATCATGAATAAGAAAAAACCTAGACTATACAATAAAGAAATTACGGCATATTGCATCCACTGGGCATCAAAGTTCGCCACTATGATAATAAAGCACAAGCAGACAGCAGATTACATACACTGGGCATCAAAGATCGCCACAAGTGCAAATAAACACGCCGATAAAATAATATACAAAACTGACATCACTTCAATAGATTTCAAGAAAGGTTAGCCCTGTTGGGGAGTTGCAGCGCAAGCAGCTGAGCAAGATGATGAGACTGTGCTTGTTCAACACTTATATCTTCCTCACTCTGAAAGATAAACAAGCAGACAGATGACAGGTTTTGCAAGTAAAAGTATCAGTGCTGACAATTCATCACATTTCTTGCTGACGAATAAAGTGACACAGTTTAAAATTGCATTAACACAATATGGTATTGTTTAGGTCAAGATATGGCAGGAAATGACATTGTGAAGGAGTTGGCAGCTTCACGACACCACTGGATTACAGATCAAGAAATCATAAGTATCAATGGTTAGTGTGCTATCAATTTATACCATTTCAGATTGGCAAATAAAGAGACGGTTTAAATAATAGTAGAATGATATGACATTGTTCATAGTTAAGACATTGCAGAATATGACATTGTGCTATAGTGGGTAGGTTCACCACACCACTGGATTACGGATGAAGAACGGAAGCATACATGCAGTGCAAAAGAAGATCATTTGCTCTGTATAGTTTAATTTACATGGTATGAAGAAGGAACTTGGTTGTACAACTGAAAACTTAAATTGAGAAAGGACAAACTTTTGTTTATGAACTACATAATAAACTTTAAACAAGCAATTTGATGCAAACACCAAAAATAAACAGCTGTTGCAGTCATGCCTAACCAAATATATACAACAAAGTTTGAAGGCTTGAGATGGACAAACTCACATTATTGGTGAAGACAGGCTCTATAAAGGCCTTGTCCATGCTGATGGGGGGCAATTCAAGAAGTTTACCACAGAATCTTCTTCAAAAGCATTGCCTTTATTCTACATTTTGTTAAGAGTAAATATAGATGTGATAATATATGAAAAAATGGAGAATATTTAAGATAAGATGAAGAGTGATGCTACATAACCAAGTAGCTATAAATGCAAGTGCAGCGATATAGGCAAAAGGTACAGCCAAGAGCAATGCATGGCTAAACTTCTTCAGTACCAACATTATGGTAAGAGTAAATATAGATCTGATGTGTAGAAAATGGAGGGCAAAGGAAAATAAGCTGCAGAGTGATGGTACATGAACAACTACCTGTCATTATAAGTACACTGATAAAGGACATCATGTACTTACAAGAACAATGCAGAGCTAAAAAAACATTGGCATTGGATATATTCTACACTAATGTAACCATTCATACAGATCAGATAATTTGGAGCGAACAATTGAGAAGCAAGCTATCATGCATACTGCTGTCACATAATGAACTAGGTATGTATGCAAGTACAGTGATATAGGACAACATGTACTAACAAGAGCAAAGCAGCGGGCAGCATATTGGTGATATCCTGTCGTTCTTGTCAAACCGGAATTCTTCTTCGAGCAGATTTCCTGCAAAAAAGATCCGTAAGGCACATGCGAAAAAGTAGAAGTACAAATTGTCATGTGATTTCATAGACAGTACCTCATCCTGGGAATGAGACCAGTGCATAACAAGGTTTTTCCATTAAATGTCTTCTAAATTTAGCACAGGAGACTTCACCGGAAATTCGTTTATAGACTTGCCATCAAAGTGTGATTTCCTCAGGTAACACGGATACTGCTGCAATGCTTCCTTGAAAACCACAAGCAAGCTTTGCTCGTCATGACTATCCAGATTGACCCTCGCCTAGTTACAACAATGTAATGTAAATCATTGATGTGTTCAATCAGCAGAAAACAGGAAAAAATAACCATGAATAATAGCACTTACACGTAAGTTGGATAGGAAGATCTGAAAATGGTGTTTTTCTTCACAATGATCTTCCCATGATGGGAATATATGCACGTAGTTCCTAACAACATTGAAAGCATTGTCTTTTAAACTGGGAATAAATGGAATGGGGTTCCAATCTGCAGGAATTGGTCGTCTCTACAGTTCGGATAGGTCTTCGGCTGGTGGACTTGCTGTACTTTTTGCTGGAGTGGGATTTTTCTGTGGTACAGCTGGTGCTATGGCAAATGAAATCGTTATACCTTTTGCTGGAGTCCAGGTCCTGTGTGGTGGGGCTAGTGGTGTGGCCAGTGAAGTATGGGTACAGTTTGCTGGGGTCGGTCCTACGTTTTGTGTCACTGGTTGTACATCCAATATAAGTGGGGTGTTGTCTGATTTCTCCGGCACCACCACATTTTTCAAGGACTTTGCTGGTGCTCCTTCAGGTTCAGCAATCACCCTCTTCCTTTTTGATGTCTGATGCACAAGAACAACATTTGAGTGGAAAAACATGGTATGATGACAGATGGAATATGTATTGATAATGGATGGGCATGGCATCTCGACATATATGATGAGTAAACTAAGCAGATGGCGGTGCAACAAAGTAGAAGAAATGCAAGACAACATATGCAAGATACCCGCAATAAATAAAACATTACCAAATTAGAACAGGCACCTTGATGGGTGAACAGGACATGCCATCTGCCTTTGACTCCTCGAGGTTAGAATAGTCATTAGGATCATATTCTGAACAAGAATCAATAGGTGGGGAGCGTATGAGTTTCATTGCATCCAGAATGGCACTCAATGCCTTGGTGCCAATTTTGTAAGTCATTGCAGTGTTTAGCTTCAAGAGTGGACTGCTGCTAGTGCGACACAAAGCAGCTACACAGATCATAGTGTAGATATAACGGGAAAACCTTAAGCATCAGAGTAAAATCAGCAAAGTGGAACTTGCTGGAATATATGTGCTAGTATTACCGGTACGGCTAGAAAGTCTTCGGATACCAGCTCTCTTCAAGTGAAGGTGCGGTACTGTTAATATCAGTGTAACTCTCAAAGGCGACACAGCTCCCCGCATTTCCTTGCTATTCTTATAGGATTCAAGTGGGCAGGTCACTACAAATCATATTCCTATGTTTACAAGATCCTATGAATCAAAGAGGCTCAAAGTGTCCATCACAACCGACCGTATAGACCTCTACACTGCAAATGTCCCTGCTCATCTTCTGTACAAGCAACATACTGTACTACTATCATACTGCCTCCGTTCCAAAATATAAGTCTTGGTAGAGATTTTCACTATGGATCACATATAGATGTATCCAAATACATTTTAGAGTGTAGATTCACTCATTTTGCTCCATATGTAGTCCATGGTGGAATTTATACAAAGACTTGTATTTAGGAACGGAGAGAGTACATATTAAAGAAGAACGGAAGAGGAACATGGTAAAGAAGAGCAAGCAGATTTTGGATAATAAAATGTTGCTTGCGTAGTGCCCACACATGATGAACCAGAGCGCATTAAGAATGCAACTCCCAGCTGTCTCTCGACCATTTCAGGCGGTTGGATGAAGATACTACGTCTCCTAACCCTTCTTCTTCCTCGTCTCTGATTCTTCCCATATAGAACATCGCACAGGCGAACTCCGTCGAGCTCTGAAAAATCGACTGGCCCAATTTTGAAATTTAGTCTACTGTGATTTAACTAGTGTGGAATATAAAAGGGGAAAACCATAAGCATTGGGAGCATAGTGTTGAGCGTGCCATGGCGGATCTAAAGGTGCAAACCGGACAAAGGCAACTTCGCAACCAAGACAAGAAATTAGAGTAAAGCAGTGGCGATCTATTTTCTTGCTGCGATAAATAAGTTGAGCAGATACAAAAGAGTACCGCCTCTGGTGCGGCGCCGTGTACGCATCTGCTAAGAATTTGACGGTGCTGCGGTAGCAATGGCTGTCGGTGGCGTGGAAGCAGATCTAGGAGGGTAGACGGTGGCAGCGGGGCGCGGTGGAAGAGACGGTCGTAGGAGCGGCGCCGACAAGGTGGACGACGGCGGGGATGAAGCCAGAGGACGGGATGCAAGGATCCCGGTCCGAAGCCGTGGATGAGAGAGGTCGATCTCTTATAATAGACGGCAACATCAGGGTATCAGCTTCGGCATGGTGGAGGAGGATGGCGGTGGATGGGGTGGCGGACGGCGGCGGATGGAGGAGGGTGGGGTGGAGAGGGTGTTTTGGCGCCCACGGAGTACGAATGGGGAAAAGGGAGGTAGAGAGGAAGGGGGAACCATGTATTCAGGGCGCGCTTGTCTCAAATGCGAGGAAGTTTACAAACTTAGCCCCCGTTTCAAATTTCTACTACATCACAGCAACATTAGTCGGTTGGGGATAGGACGGTAATCTCACATACACCGAATATTTGCCGACAAGAGTTTGTTTTTGGCGCCCACCGTGTATGAATATGAATCAGGGAGGGAGTCAATTTCAGTCGAGGACACACTATGTGTTGGCGCCCACCGTGTATGAATCCGGGTGAGAGGCAGTTACGTCACGTTTGGGTGAAATTACAAACCTACCCCTATCGAAACCTATAGAAATCCAGCAGATAGGCTTTGCCTGGCAGGGATAGACAGTAGTGATTTCCATCTCGCAGATTTTGGTTTCGGGCGGTTACTGCGACTTTCCCCACTTCGTTCAAATTTTGCAGAGTGCACGTTTACCGTGCCAACTCAATTCGAATCACGTTTGTATTCTATTTTTTCGGGCGGGATCCATTTTAAATTGGAATTACATTCTATATACATCATTTTTTATATGTACTTTCAAAAGCACAACAAAGAATTATGCTCCTTTATATGTATAATATGATTTACAAATACAATGATCTCGAAATCTTAAGGTTGAATTCGAAAAAATTTAACCAAATTATGTTCTACTAAAATGTATGGATCAGTAATATCTACATATTAAATAACATAGATGTGCATGAATTCATATGAGTATGCATGTTTAATAGAACAATTTTGGTTCGAGTATGGATTACATGTATCATCATCTCGAATTCAAATATTTGAATCCCTTTTTTGTTCACTCCTTTCATGCCCATCTCTCTCGCATGCATGCTCCTTCAGGTCGCTATCACTCTCTTTTCTCCAGCTCACCCGCACGCTCACTTCATGTTTCTCCTATCCTCGCAAACATGGTCTCTCGACGTCTCCCTTGAGAAGTGTCACACTCTCCCTATCATTATACATTACACGGTTTTCATTATCTCTCACGTCTCTACTGTTCTCTGGTATCACTCGGTACCTAAGCTTTCTTTTTCACCGCCACACACACACAATCTCCACTCGTCTTTCACTTTGTCTTTCTCTCTATGGGATTCTCTCACACACCCTATATGTCTCTACATATGACTCATACCACCAAAATTACTCTCTCTCCTGTAGACACAACATTTGTTGCGGTCTCCTTTTTGTCTCCATCCCAGACTGACATTATTCATTTGTTTACCGATCAGACAACCCCGACTACCGTCTCCTCTCTCTCTCTCACAGACACACACACACAACTCCTGCTTCCACTCCCCTTCCCGACTACCGTCTCTCTCTCACACACACAAAACTCTCGCTTTCACACCCCGACTCGTATTTCTCTCACAAACATTTATCGACTAGCTAGCCTCTAGATAGGTTTATACACCCGCACACTCGTGCTTCCACCATCGCATACATGTCTCTCTCCCGCTCCTTGTATCTATGTAGATTTTTCTTCCCTTCATGAGACACGCCCTCTCGATCATGCACACACACACTATCGCCTCATTTTAAGCTGATACCTATCGCACACACACTCCTTGTGTATTTGTCACACATGCACTCCATCCTCCTCCACTCTCCCTCTCTCTCACACACACATGGGATTTTTGCAACAACTAGCAAGATGCCCATGCGTTGCACGGAGCATCAAGATGCATTTGTATGAGTAGTTTATCTTGTGGGGGAAAAGGATGAACGAGGGAAGGCCTTATTTGCAAATGTGGAGAGGGGTGTGCGTATCTTTTTGCAAAATTGCCATAGTTTCCTTCCTATCCGTCAGATATAGATCGGACGGCCTATATTGCAGGATGGCAGGCACACGATCATCACCGACAATGCTTTTTATAAGAGTAGGGATAAAAAATAGAGTTGGTGATGATGGTGGGCCTGCCATCCTACAATGTAGGTCGTCCGATTTATATTTGACGGATAGGAAGGAAAATATGGCAATTTACCCGCACTCTTCACCACATTTGCAGATAAGGCCTTCCCTCGTTCATCCTTTTCTCCCACAAGATCTTGATGTTCCGTGCAACGCATGGGCATCTTGCTAGTAAGAGTAGAAATTAGACATATACCACTTCTCGAATCTTGAAACCAACAACATTCCTCCCTTATCTCATCAAAACCGCCAAAGGAATATATTTTGAGTGAAACATAACATATTTTTAGTGATATACGTATTTCAAAACTAGACTTTTTTTCTATCAAATCGGTGAATATGTATTAATCTACTTTGATTGTGTGGCAACGCATTGGCACATTGCTAGTAGTTATTATAATTTTTTGGACACCAGACAAACGGTGGAGTACATATACGAAGAGAAGAGGCGCACGCACGCAGTCGGCCTCTCGCTGTCTCGCACACATGAGTGTTACGTAAAGGCGACGTTAACAAATAAACCCTAAAACCCTAGGTGCAGGATTGTTGCATTTGCAGGTACCGAGTACGTGGTGGAGCACCTTTGTAGGAATAGTCAGCTCGCGTGATAATTTGATCCGTAGGAGTTGATGGTCTGGACCACATGTGAACGACTTGGAGCGCGGTGGCTCGCCAGTTGCCACAGATCGAGTATCCACGTTTAAAATATCATTTTTTAGCGGGGTTAAGAGTTCCGATTTTCAATGGCGCGTTATAAGTAGTAAGTAGTTTTTAGAACGATTGGTATGGAGCAAAAATGGAATTCATAGTACTACGTACCTCCTTGGCGTATGGTCGTATGGTTTTTTTGCGATGGAGGTTGTATGGGTTTATGTTGCGAGATGTTGAACCTGGTAGTTCTAGGGCAAATACTATGGTTTAGATTTAGATGCTAGTTTCCAGTAATGAAAATCGGAAGAGGAAACCCTTATTTGCTTAAAAAAACTACTACCTCCATTCTGGTTTACTAGTCCCCATCGTACTTTGGGTCAAAGTTTGTCCATGAATTTTACTTGTAAAATGTGAATGGAAAACGAGATTTTGTTATACCCAAACAAAAAAGGAGTGGAGGGAGTGATTGCTCTGACACGGACGCGACCTCTCATAGCGCAGGCATTGAACCGGCGCGCCGGCCAAGAGGGCCGCACTCGCTACAGGCCCGGCTGAGCACGCCTCTTCGCCGCGTGCAACCAGCTTAAGACTGCTCCACCTGCCTTCATTGAATCCGCGCGTGTGCCGGCAATACGTCCTTCTGCGAGCCGGCAGGCATTTTAGAACACAAAAAATGACTAAAATATAATTAATTTACGCATGGTCTTGACTTGTTGTGCCCGCACTGGTAGCAGGAACTAGTAGAGGATTTTCTTTATTTATAACTCTCCTCACATTTTTTTAGCTTTGAAGTGAATCATGGTTGTGGACATTATGTATGAATGTGCAGATATCTGTGAACATGAGTTTGATGTGGAAGTTGAACGTGGAATGTCGGGCTTGCGCGTGAACTATACCATGTCCAATGCTTCGTCTGTTATTGTTTGGAAAGTAATTGCTGTTATTACATGCCCGAAAAAAACATTTTGTGCCGCATCAGTAGATGCACGGACATCACAATAGGCATGCTGACTGGATAAACATTTGAACCTAGCTATTATGAAGGAAATTTTGTATTGACAACAGTTTTAGATAGCAGGAGACGCCTAGCCTGCTCTGCCTCTGCTACCTTATTTCTCGCTTCTTCCATCTCTTCTTTGGCTTGGGTGAAGAGAGCATCTGATTGCTCTTTTCGCTTCTTCAAGAACTCAGCTACATTCTCAAGGGCTGATGCACGCTTTCTTTCAGCCTTTACTAATGCCATGAGGACACGAACAGCTGACGACTCCACCTAGCTTGTGTGTAATCCAACATCATCTGGGAATTTGCACCTTGTGTCTAATCCAGCATCATTAGGGAAATGGCACCTTGTGTGTAATCCAGCCTCATTTTGGAAACATGATCTTGAAGTTGACCATACTTCCCTCCTCGCAGGAACGGCATCCTGACATGAAGTTACTTCTTTTCTAGATCAATACTCAGAGCAACCTAGATCCATTTAGTAGAAGCCAAATAAACAGAACTCGGAGAAGTGAATTCAAAAGAAAAAATAAAAACAGACTACAAGGTGAGAACACCCACTTCCTACATCAAGCTAAAAACGAAAGCATTAGGACGATTAAGACTCTTCTTATTACACATTGAAGAACACCAAGCTTAAGAGAAACAGAAACTACAACATATACACATCGAAGAACACGAGGCTACACGAAAGTAATTGAAAGGGTGTTACTTACCAAAGCTTGTTTTACAGGTTCGGTGCAGCTCCTCTTTAAATTGCCACTCTCCTTGAAGATGTCCCGAATATCCCGTGTTTGGTCTTCATTGCTCCTTTGCATGTTCGCACTCGTGGTTTTAAAATCTCAACATGGCAAGAAAAATATACTACTAGTAATACTCACGCATCTTGTGGGCAACATTAAAGCACTCGTATGCCATGTTCGAGCATCTCCAACAGAATCGCAACGCGCGGCGCTTTATAAAAGCGTTTACAGTGCTGAGATTGAGAAGTAGATACTAGAGAGTAGAGGATAGTTCTCAGCATAGATAGATAAAAAAAGATAATTCAACTACTCCGCGTCGTCCGACTCCTCCTCGGTGATGTCCTCCTCCGACGTCTGACTGTAGGCGTGTAGATACCGATCGTCGTCGGATTCCCAGGGCGACGCTGCTCCTAGCCTCATGTTGAATTGAGCGTCCGCTTTTCGCCTACACTTGTCCTCGCGATAGGCGACTCGCTCCGCCCTCCTATTATCCCTCTCCGCCCTCCTTTGCGCATAGAACTCGCGCTCGTTGATGATGTCCTACGGGAAGTGTTGGTGCCACAGCGCCATGCCTTCCTCATCCATCTCGACGATGCCGAGACGGTGCTCCCGCCTCCGGTTGTCGCGACGATCCTCGTCGGTGCTAAGCCGCGGCAGAGGCGCGAGCTCCTGCGCCCGCTCCCGCGTTGGCACGTTGGGGAAGTTCAATGTTCTATGAGGCCACCGGAGGCGCCACACCACCGCGTCATACGTGCGGGCGGCCTCGTTGGCGGTGTCAAAATTACCGAGGCCGAGGCGCATCCCGCGGAACCGGATCTCGGCGGATAAGCCGCCGGAGGGGCGCGCACGGACGCCACGGTATCCCCAAGTTTCCCAGCGACGCGGCGGCATGGTGGCGCGGCGGCGGCGAGGCGAAAAAGAGCGGAGAGAGCGGTGGCGAGGCACAGAGCAGGGAGAGAGCGGTGGCAAGGCACAGAGCGGTGGGAGGGCGTTGGATTTTGATAACCCACAAGTATAGGGAATCGCAACAGTTTTCGAGGGTAAAGTATTCAACCCAAATTTATTGATTCGACACAAGGGGAGCCAAAGAATACTCTCAAGTATTAGCAGCTGAGTTGTCAATTCAGCCACACCTGGAAACTTAATATCTGCAGCAAAGTGTTTAGTAGCAAAGTAATATGATAGTAGTGATAACGGTAGCAAAAGGTAACAGTAGTAAAAGCAATGTTTTTGGTATTTTGTAGTGATGATAACAATAGCAACGGGAAAGTAAATAAGCGAAGAACAATATATGGAAAGCTCGTAGGCAATGGATCGGTGATGGAGAATTATGCCGGATGCGGTTCATCATGTAACAGTCATAACCTAGGGTGACACAGAACTAGCTCCAGTTCATTGATATAATGTAGGCATGTATTCTGAATATAGTCATACGTGCTTATGGAAAAGAACTTGCATGACATCTTTTGTCCTACCCTCCCGTGGCAGCGGGGTCCTTACGGAAACTAAGGGATATTAAGGCCTCCTTTTAATAGAGTACCGGAACAAAGCATTAACACATAGTGAATACATGAACTCCTCAAACTATGGTCATCACCGGTAAGTATCCCGATTATTGTCACTTCGGGGTTAACGGATCATAACACATAATAGGTGACTATAGACTTGCAAGATAGGATCAAGAACACTCATATATTGATGAAAACATAATAGGTTCAGATCTGAAATCATGGCACTCGGGCCCTAGTGACAAGCATTAAGCATAGCAAAGTCATAGCAACATCAATCTCAGAACATAGTGGATACTAGGGATCAAACCCTAACAAAACTAACTCGATTACATGATAGATCCCATCCAACCCATCACCGTCCAGCAAGCCTACGATGGAATTACTCACGCACGGCAGTGAGCATCATGAAATTGGTGATGGAGGATGGTTGATGATGACGATGGCGACGGATTCCCCTCTCCGGAGTCCCGAACGGACTCTAGATCAGCCCTCCCGAGAGGTTTTAGGGCTTGGCGGCGGCTCCATATCGTAAAACGCGATGAAATCTTCACTTTGATTTTTTCTCCCCGAAACTCAATATATGGAGTTGGAGTTGGAGTCGGAGAGGCAACAGGGGGCCCACGAGGTAGGGGGCGCACCCTAGGGGGCAGGCGCGCCCCCCACCCTCGTGGAGAGGTGGTGGGCCCCTTGGCCTTCATCTTTTGCAGGTATTTTTCATATTTTTTGAAAAGTTGCTCCATGAAGTTTCAGGTCATTCTGAGAACGTTTGTTCCTGCACATAAATAACACCATGGTAATTCTGCTGAAAACAGCGTCAGTCTGGGTTAGTTCCATTCAAATCATGCAAGTTAGAGTCCAAAACAATGGCAAAAGTGTTTGGAAAAGTAGATACATTGGAGACGTATCAACTCCCCCAAGCTTACACATTTGCTTGTCCTCAAGCAATTCAGTTGACAAACTGAAAGTGATAAAGAAAAACTTTTACAAACTCTGTTTGCTCTTGTTGTTGTAAATATGTAAAGGCAGCATTCAAGTTTTCAGCAAATATTATAACTAACCACATTCACAATAACGCATAGGTCTCGAGTTTACTCATATCAATAGCATAATCAACTAGCGAGTTATAATAATAAATCTCGGATGACAACACTTTCTCAAAACAATCATAATATGATATAACAAGGTGGTATCTCGCTATCCCTTTCTGAGACCACAAAACATAAATGCAGAGCACCTTTAAAGACCAAGGACTGACTAGACATTGTAATTCATGGTAAAAGAGATCCAGTCAAGTCATACTCAATGTAAACTAACAGTAATGAATGCAAATGACAGTGATGCTCTCCAACTGGTGCTTTTTAATAAGAGGATGATGACTCAACATAAAAGTAAATAGATAAGCCCTTCGCAGAGGGAAGCAGGGATTTGTAGAGGTGCCAGAGCTCGGTTTTGAAATAGGGATGAATAATATTTTGAGCGGTATACTTTCATTGTCAACATAACAACCGAGAGATCTCGATATCTTCCATGCTACACACATTATAGGCGGTTCCCAAACAGAATGGTAAAGTTTATACTCCCCCTTCCACCAACAAGCATCAATCCATGGCTTGCTCGAAACAACGAGTGCCTCCAACTAACAAGAGTCCCAGGGGGAGTTTTGTTTGCAATTATTTTGATTTAGTTTGCATAAAGCATGGGACTGGGCATCCCGGTGACCAGCCATTTATCTCGTGAGTGAGGAGCGGAGTCCACTCCTCTTGAGAATAACCCGCCTAACATGGAAGATACAGACAGCCCTAGTTGATACATGAGCTATTCGAGCATACAAAACATGATGTTTATTTGAAGGTTTAGAGTTTGGCACATACAAATTTACTTGGAACGGAAGGTAGATACCGTATATAGGTAGGTATAGTGGACTCGTATGGAATAACTTTGGGGTTTATGGAGTTTGGATGCACAAGCAGTATTCCCGCTTAGTACAGGTGAAGGCTAGCAAAAGACTGGGAGGCGACAATCTAGAGAGCGACAACAGTCATGAACATGCATTAAAATTAATCAACACCGAATGCAAGCATGAGTAGGATATAATCCACCATGAACATAAATATCGTGAAGGCTATGTTGATTTTGTTTCAACTACATGCGTGAACATGCGCCAAGTCAAGCCACTTAAATCATTCAGAGGAGGATTCCACCCTATCATACCACATCATAACCATCTCAATAGCATGTTGGCATGCAAGGTAAACCATTATAACTCATAGCTAAGCAAGCATGGCACAAGAAACTATGATCTCTAGTTGTCATTGCAAACATGTTTATTCATAATAGGCTGAATCAGGAACGATGAACTAATCATATGTACGAAAACAAAAGAGGTCGAGTTCATACCAGCTTTTCTCATCTCAGTCAGTCCATCATATATCGTCATAATTGCCTTTCACTTGCACGACCGAATAGTGTGAATAATAATAATAGTGCACATGCATTGGACTAAGCTGGAATCTGCAGGCATTCAATAAAAAGGAGAAGACAAGGCAATATGGGCTCTTTTGTCAGATAAATAATAATGCATATAAGAGCCACTCCAACAATTTAATCATGGTCTTCTCCTATCGACCCTCAAAGAAAAGAAAAGAAATAAAACTACTTACACGGGAAAGCTCCCAACAAGCAAAAGAAGAACAGGAAATCTCTTTGGGTTTTCTTTTTAATTACTACTACAAGCATGGAAAGCAAACTAATTAAAAGCTACAACTAATTTTTTTTGTTTTTCTTAAGGTTTATTAAGCACACAAGAAGAAAGCATAAAAAAGGAAATTAAACTAGCATGGATGATACAATGAAAAAGTATGAGCACCGAAATCTAGCAATGAGTGTGTGAACATAAATGTAATGTCGGTGAGAAATACGTACTCCCCCAAGCTTAGGCTTTTGGCCTAAGTTGGTCTATGGCCACGGCTGGCCTGGCAGATATCCATAATAGTAGTTGGGGTTGTACTAAGATGAAGAAGAGGAAGACTCCGATTGCCACTGTCTGACAATCATCTCCGGATCCCACTAGTAATTAGACTGTCGAGAAGGATCAACTTGTGGTTCCGGCTATGGCTCCTCGGCTGGTGCAGGGTTCCGGTAGGCGTGAATAGCCTTCAATGGAACAAGGTACGTGCCTGAAGATAAATCAAACAAAGAAGGAGCAGGCAGGGTAATAGTCTCAGGATGATGTTTATTAAAGAACAATTGATATTTAAGCCCTCCTTCCCTATTCTTAACAATAAAATCATGTGCCACCATACTTTTATAATCTAGATAAACACGAGGCAGCACCTTTTCTTCCTTCTCAAAATGCCTAATAGGTATGTTAAAATGTGCAGCTAGGCGTGAAGCATAGATGCCTCCAAAGATGGGGCGCTTGGTAAGGTTCAGACTTAACCGTTTGGCAATAATACCCTCCATACTAAAAGTGTTATCACTGTATAAACCATGGAGCAGAATAATAATATCAGGGATACTAAGGTTTCCATAGTTTCTGCGTCCAATTAAGCAACGACTAGCAAATAATGCAAAGTAACGTAAAACAGGAAAATGTATGCTAGTGATTCGTGCATCGGAAACCTTCCTTGTTTCCCCTACAGTGATAGTATCAATAAACCCCTCCACATCATCATGATGTGGTTCTTCTGTCTTGCCCTCAAAAGGGACTAAACAAATCCAACAAAAATCATAAAGTGACATATCCTTATGCTCATCATATAAATGAAACTCCACCATAGGTGGCGAGTTCCTAGAATGGAAATGAAAGTTTTGCACAAAGGTATTTGTGAGTAAGAGATACTGATCGCATTGGTCATGGAGGAAAGCGGTGAGGCCTTCATTTTTAGCCAATTCATGAAAATATTCATAAATACCGTCTGATCTCAAGAAATCATCGAAAGGCCATTCACATTCCCGAACCTCCGCGGTGCGAGGCAGATTATACTTAGGCTTTGGTGCCTTTTCCTTCGAGCTTTGGCTCGATGAGCCCCTCAATAGTCTCCTCATCATTTTCTGAAAAATTCTGAAATTTTTAGTAACTTCAAAATAAAAGTAAACCAAACTCAATAATATTGATAGCAACTACTTCTACAAGTGCCTAGGGCCTATATCATGCATCAAAACTACTTTTGACCATATAAATTTGACATGCAAGCTCAAGAACAGGGTCACCTAAGCAGCAAAAATTTGCAATGAATAAAGCACTAGAACAAAAACTAATTGGACCAATGGAGGAGTCACATACCAAGGAACGATCTCCCCAAGCAGTTTTGTGAGAGGTGCTTTGAGCAAGGAGATCGAAAATGGCAGCAAAACAAGCTTGGACTCAGGTTTGAGCTGGTTGTTCGTGTTTGGGGGAGGAAGAAGGAGTGTGTGGGTGAAAGGATAAGTGGAGGAGGGCCATCGTGGGCCCACGAGGCAGGGGGCGTGCCTAGGGGGGTAGGGCGTGCCCTCCACCCTCGTGGGCAGGTGGTTGGCCCCCCTGCTGTGTTCTCAGTGCCAAATATTCTCAAATATTCTAGAAAAAATCATATTTAAATTTCAGGGCATTTGGAGAACTTTTATTTTTGGGCTATTTTTATATTGCACGGATAATCAGATAACAGACAGAAAAATATTTACTTTTATTTTATTTAATATAAATAACAGAAAGTAAAACTGGGGTACACAAGGTTGTGCTCTCTAGTTTCATCCATCTCATGATCATCAAAAGGAATCCACTAACAAGGTTGATCAAGTCTTGTTAACAAACTCATTCCGAATAACATGGAACCGGAGAAATTTCAAATAACACTATGTTACCTCAACGGGGATATGCACATCCCCAATAATAAGAATATCATATTTCTTCTTGACAGTAGGAAGAGGGAATTCAAAACCTCCAAATATAATCGATGGAATTTTTCCAATAGAGTTGATACTATGGACTTGAGGTTGTTTCCTCGGAAAGTGTACCGTGTGCTCATTACCATTAACATGAAAAGTGACATTGCCTTTAGTGCAATCAATAACAGCCACTGCAGTATTCAAAAGGGGTCTTCCAAGAATAATAGACATATTATCGTCCTCGGGAATATCAAGAATAACAAAGTCCGTTAAAATAGTAACGTTTGCAACTACAACAGGCACATCCTCACAAATACCGACAGGTATAGCAGTTGATTTATCAGCCATTTGCAAAGATATTTCAGTAGGTGTCAACTTATTCAAATCAAGTCTACAATATAAAGAGAGAGGCATAACACTAACACCGGTTCCAAGATCACATAAAGCAGTTTTAACATAGTTTCTTTTAATGGAGCATGGTATAGTGGGTACTCCTGGATCTCCAAGTTTCTTTGGTATTCCACCCTTAAAAGTATAATTAGCAAGCATGGTGGAAATTTCAGCTTCCGGTATTTTTCTTTTATTAGTAATGATATATTTCATATACTTAGCATAAGGATTGGTTTTGAGCATATTAGTTAATCGCATACGCAAAAAGATAGGTCTAATCATTTCAGCAAAGCGCTCAAAATCCTCATCATCCTTTTTCTTAGATGGTTTGGGAGGAAAAGGCATGGGTTTCTGAACCCAAGGCTCTCTTTCTTTACCATGTTTCCTAGCAACAAAGTCTTTATTATCATAACGTTGATTCTTTGATTATTGGTTATCAAGATCAACGGCAGGTTCAATTTCTACATCATTATCATTACTAGGTTGAGCATCATTATGAACATTATCATTAACATTATTACGAGTTTCAGGTTCATTACCAGATTGTGTTTCAGCATCAGAAATAGAAATATCATTTGGATTCTCAGGCATTTCAACAATAGGTTCACTAGAAGCATGCAAAGTCCTATCATTTTTCTTTTTCTTCTTTTTAGAAGGACTAGGTACATCTATATTATTTCTCTGAGAATCTTGCTCAATTCTCTTAGCGTGGCCTTCAGGATACAAAGGTTCCTGAGTCATTCTACCAGTTCTAGTAGCCACTCTAACAGCATAATCATTATCTTTACTATTCAATTCATTGAGCAAATCATTTTGAGCTTTAAGTACTTGTTCAACTTGAGTGGTAACCATAGAAGCATGTTTAGTAATAAGTTTAAGTTCACCTTTGACATTAGCCATATAATCACCCAAGTGTTCAAGCATATTTGAATTGTATTTCAATTGTCTACCAAAATAAGCATTGAAATCTTCTTGCTTAGCCATAAATTTATCAAACTCATCTAAGCATGGGCTAGCAAATTTAGTAAATGGGATTTCAGCTTTATCATATCTATAGAGATAATTTACCTTTACTACCTGTGTCGGGTTATCAAGACCATGAGTTTCTTCAATAGGTAAAGGATTAAGATCATATGTTTGTTCAACAGGCGGTAAATTAAGACCGTGTACTTCTTCAATAGGAGGTAAATTCTTAACATCTTCAGCTTTAATACCTTTTTTCTTTCATAGATTTCTTTGCCTCTTGCATATCTTCAGGACTGAGAAATAGAATACCCCTCTTCTTCGGAGTTGGTTTAGGAATAGGCTCAGGAATTGGCTCCGGAGGTGTCCAATTATTTTCATTTGTCAACATATTATTCAATAGAATTTTAGCTTCATCCGGTGCTCTTTTTCTGAAAACAGAACCAAGACAACTATCCAGGTAATCTCTGGAGGCATCGGTTAGTCCATTATAGAAGATATCAAGTATTTCATTTTTCTTAAGAGGATGATCAGGCAAAGCATTAAGTAATTGGAGAAGCCTCCCCCAAGCTTGTGGGAGACTCTCTTCTTCAATTTGCACAAAATTATATATATATCCCTTAAAGCAACTTGTTTCCTATGAGCAGGGAAATATTTAGAAGATAAGTAATAAATCATATCCTGGGGACTACGCACACAACCAGGATCAAGAGAATTAAACCATATCTTAGCATCACCCTTTAATGGGAACAGAAATATTTTAAGGATATAAAAGTAACGAGTTCTCTCATCTTTAGTGAACAGGGTGGCTATATCATTCAACTTAGTAAGATGTGCCACAATAGTTTTAGATTCATAACCATGAAAAGGATCAGATTCAACAAAAGTAATTATATCATGATCAACAAAGAATTCATAATCCTTATCAGTAACAAAGATAGGTGAAGTAGCAAAAGCAGGGTCAGGTTTCATTCTAGCATTTAGAGATTGCTTACTCCATTTGGCTAATAACCTTTTGAGTTCATTTCTATTTTTGCAAGCTAAAATAGCGAAAGAATCTTCTTGATCAAAAACATAACCCTTAGGAATAACAAGTGATTCTTCATCATCACTTTCATCAGTATCATCAGATTCAATATTTTCAATTTCTCTAGCCCTAGCAATTTGTTCATCAAGGAAATCACTAAGTGGCACAGTAGTATCAGGCATAGAGGTAGTTTCATCATAAGTATCATGCATAGCAGAAGTGGCATCATCAATAACATGCGACATATCAGAACGAATAGCAGAAGCTGGTGTAGGTGTCGCAAGCTTACTCAAAACAGAAGGCGAATCAAGTGCAAAGCTAGATGGCAGTTCCTTACCTCCCCTCATAGTTGAGGGATAGCTCTTGGTTTTTGGATCTCTTAAGTTCTTAATAATGATAAGCAGATATAAGGTAGAAGTTAATGCACTGCGCCTAAGTGTTTTGGGATTATTTGGTTTTCGTAAGATGACTTACACACCTAGACGGAGGGATTACAATGGTGAGGAATAAACCAGTTAAATCTTTGGTCAACATTTAGCACAAATTACAATGGTGAGGAATAAACCAGGATGGAGTAGTAGTTTAGAAGCCCAAATAAATGAGTGAGGCTCCTTATTGTTACTCTCCACTATGACTAGTCTTTTGGGAAAAGTTGGGGAAGCCGCCAAAAGAACTGGCCCTAGGAGTAGTAGCTAGGGATCGAGTGTGCGAGATGAACCGGAGAAAGTAAATGCAAAGAGACGAAATGCAAAAAAGACGGAGGGATGTGATGGTTGCTTGTCCGTTTATTTTACCAGGCCACTTATTATTGCGAGTGGTTGGGTTTTGTGATATGACGGCTTTACTGTCGCGCCACGAGGGGGTGAGAGGTGAGACTCCCATGCAGCGCCGCCCTCTACACTTGTACTACATCGGTCGTGGTTTATTAGTACCCCATTGAATTTGACTAAAGATTTAACTGACAAAATGTTAGTGCATGTCAACAAAAACTATATCGTTGGATTCGTATTTGAACATAGTTTTGAATGATATAACTTTAGGTGACATGCATCAGCATTTATCATACTATATATAATGTTAGTTCAATTTTTGGTCGTACTAATCTATAGTAGTAAGGTGCCCGTGCGTTGCACCGAAGAGTGAAATGCATTGATCGGGGAGTTGTTTATTTTAACAAAGGATGTGGGGGTCATCTCATGTGTAACGGGTATCGATAGGTTTCTTCGGATATTATTTCATCTCTAGAGCTCACAAACATCTGGGTGAAATAGATAAAAAGGTATCTTTTGCAAACAAAAGTGTTCAACTGTTCAACCTGCATCCAAAACTTGTGAAGAAATAACACTTATTGTGCTTTGCAAGAAATGATCTTTAAGAATTAGTTTTTGAGTATCGATTGTTATACATGTTGGCTACAGATGACATGGCACTTTCTTATAGTCAACAGTTGGCTATACTATTAAGTAATATTAACCATGCCCTTATACACCTAGACGGAGGGATTAAATCAGGATGACTTGCAAGCGGGCAGAGGAGATGTAAGAAATGGTTCATCATAAGTCTTTCACCAGTATTGTAGTAAAAATGCATACATGCAAGATTCTAGACTAAACCATAAACGGATACACTTTTATTCATGTGCAATACTCCAATAGAGCAAGATCCTGCATGGAAGTCTCCACATGCTTAGACAGCGGATTACATTGAGCGAAGACTAATGATCAACATTTAACTTGATAATGCGTATGTCCAGGTGAACCTCCTTGGAGTCCTTGTGCACCGCGTCGGCGGGTAAAGGATGACATGGGCTTTCCAAGTCCACATTGGCGGGATAGTCCCAGCTCCCCAGAGTCCAAGTCCGTTCGATGAGGCCGGTGTCGCCGCCCACGCGACCCGGAGGGGTAGTAACACTGACCACGCACCCGTACATCGGCCTTGTGTCAGTGTCAGCATCAGTGGCGTCGCCCCTGACGCACATTACAGAGACGGGGCGGCGGCCTGCGCGGGCCTTGCCGGTGCCCACGATCAAGAGGAAGACGCTGCCGTCCTCCTCCGAGACTAGCAGGCGGCGGTGATCCTCCAGCGACTCCGGCATGGTGAACGGGTAGCACGTCTCGTACTTGATGTTCTCCGCCAAGGGCCAGCAGTGACCGCTGCATGCATCCGTGAGGTGATGCACCATGTCTGCCAGCGAGACACAAAACGGCATCGGGCACTCATAGCAGTGGACGAAGGGCTCCTTGGAGGCATCGACCAAGCCATCCATGAAACGGGAGTGGCTGTAGGGGACGTTGCGCCAGTTGAATATATGAGCAAGTTACTATGAGATTTAATCCGAATAAGCACAAAATATCATGATGGCTATAATAGAGATGAAACTAATCATGTGGACTAGCATAGTAGTAGGATACAGAGTAGAAACATGAATTCTACCACGATTTCGAACAGGAAGGACAGAAACACATACAGTGCAACGGGAGCAGCACTGTTGGCGTTGAGGTTGTCACCCATGTCCAAACACCACATAGACACGGTCTTTGAGCATGGTTCGTAGTCGTTCCATGCTCGAGCATTGAAGTTTGTAACTATTTTAGATTAGAATATACTACTCCTCCGGTGCTAGTAGTAGAGCAGAGTCCTACTATACTACTCTACTCAAGCAAGTTAGGGCATAGCATTGTAGGGAGTACCAGTACTGTGATCACTCAAGCAAGTTGTCTGGCATTGACATGACCCTACGCTGCTGGTATGTGTCTCGTAAGTCAAGCGGCATGCTGTAGTCATCATCACCTGTCCACTTCCCACAGCACATATTCGCTTCTCCATCTTTGTCCGCACATAATCTCGTCCAATCTTCCATCGCCGCTAAGGCGCCTCCCCCCTCGTCCGATACCCAAGCACTAACAATGGCAGAACCGAGCAGCGTCTGCCGAAAGAATGGCTAGAATTCGCTCCCCAGAGAGGTAATCAAGCTCATTGTTTCGCGTGTGGACAATCTCAGTACCATGCTGCTCACCGCGTGCTCGTCGGGGCTATACCGTTTACTCAAAGCCCTCAGGACGGAGCTTTTTAAGCCAGCTCCTTGCTTGCTGATGCCGCCTGATCTTCAGAAACAGCATGTCACGCAGCATAACGATCGTAGGGTGGCGAGCATCAACCCCCTTGACTGCGATCCAATCCCCGTCAGCCTCAACTACATGAACGGTATGTACTGGGTCAGCATGAACACGTCTTGGATGGTGCTCGTCGACGGTCGCGGCAGCTGGATGCTCATGGAGGTCTACACACGGAGATTGATCCCCCTTCCTTCGATTAACACTGTACTGCTTTGGCACCGCGGCCCAGAATACTCGGAATCTTACAGTATCCAACATTATACCAAGTTTGATTTGCTCAAGGTTGTAATCTGCCAAGTGCCCACAAGATCTACGAATTATAAAGACTTCAGGCTAATTGCGTTCTTCAACCGCGGTCTCGCCTATCTGACGGGTCACTATGGTAAGTGGATAAATCTGCACGTCCATCACAGGATCATACATCCTCCATGGTTCTCTGATGCCATTGAACACAAGGGCTTCATTTACGTTGTCGACTCCTTCTATGGCTGGACGTATTGCTGGCCTACTCCAGTCATCACTACGAACGGATGTTACAGTATGTTACTTTCCTATGATATCATGATGGCTTGCTTATATTACTGTCAACATTTGCTGAAAAAATATTCATGCTCATAACATGTTGTTCTTAAGATTGACTAAATCAAGAGCCCTTTTTTATTTGACTCCAACTTGATATGATGTTGTAGGCCGCCTGGTGTCCCTACCCTTCCTAATCCGAGAACATTTCAAAGAAAAGCGGCATGGCAGTTGCAGGTGGTTCCTGGCTCGATCAGACGATGGCGAAAGATTGATGATTGTTCGCACGTACCGGACGTGTTGTTTCGCGGAATACAATCACTGCAAGGTCTTTGAGCAGGATCCCAGCTTCTCTGGGCCTTCAGGAATTTTTGATTGGAGGCTGGTAAGTAGCCTTGGTACACGCTCTCTGTTTGTCGGACTGAATTATCCGATTAACCAGGAGATGACCGACGGCAAGGATCATGATGGCAGCGCAGTTTCGTTCATTAGGCAAAACTGTGTGTACACAGCGTACCATGCATCTCTGCATGCACCATACCCTGATATGTGCCACCACGCTCTGCAGGCCAAAGTAGGAGAGAGGGTCGCAAGTATCAGACTTGGACCTGCTGGCTGGAGTTTCCCCTGTCAGGCACCCATCTGGTTCAAGCCGTCAGCCAATCTCCATAGCTTAATAAATAGTAACGTCTAACTGAGCCAATTAATTAGATGCGTACACTTGGTGTAGTAGGATCTTTATTTAGTTTGATGCATACACTTGTTCTTTTTTGGTAGCCCTTTTGTAATGATGGCTGATGTTTGGTTTGGAAGAGAGAGTTGTGTCTTCACTCTTCTGGCCTGCTTACTGCTTCTGTTGCACCCCCAGCCCTGGTTGCTGCTGCTGCTATTTTCAATGTACAATCAGTAGTATATTTCGTCTGTTGGTTGACTAAATGTGTTGTTATAACAAAAAACACAATGTTTTGGAAGTCGTTGCATGGTTCGATCCTTTAGTGCCCCGTATCGTACGTAGCGCATACTATTTTTCGTACGGAACACATTTTCCACTTGTTGATAACATGCAGCCCACTGATGAAGGCCCAATAGAGAAGCCCATAATTAACTGGAAGGGAGGCTCTCACATGAATCCGGACCAGGTACACGCTCATGGTCCCCTAAACATAAATAAATAAATAAAGCTAAATGCTCATGCACCAGTTCTTTGGGAAAATAGGTAGCCCGGTATTTCTTTTTGAAGAATACACAAGCTAGGCCTATTTGTTTTCTCTGAATTACTGGGCTGCAAATCTTTCAAGACGAGGAGGGATGCATTCCGGCCTGGCTTAAGAGTATGGTCAATGTCTGTTAAAAGTAATATCAAAAGGGGTTGAAAATTCCAAAAAAATTATAGCAAATGGGATATAAGTTTCTTTTTTTGTTTTTGTTCTTCACTAATATCTTATACGTATTTCATTGGATTTAACATGACATAGTACTAATTTGTTTTAGTATGGCTATTAATTTTTGGATTAAGAATATTTCGTTCCCCAGTAAAAATTTGCGAATTTTCAAAATTTCCCACATATTTAGTTAATTTTTTGAGCCTGGTACTGACCAGAAAATGGCCAGCAATTCTAAAAATGGAAAACGGCTGCAATAAATTCCACATGAATTATAAAATGAGTAAAAATTATAAAAATAATAGCAAATGGGTTGTACACGCCACAGATTTCGAGGCTGACTTGTTGACGCAAGGCTTTGTCATCGAACACACGATTCTAGCAGTAGTGACTGTTGGATGTCCATCCAACGGCCGACGTGCTTCTTCAATCTCTGATCTTCCTGCTCCAGCCGCCTAAAATAGTGCCGGCGGGATTGCCTGCTCCCTCCTCTTGTGGCCTGCTGTGATGCCGCGCGGGCTTCCCCGGCCCACCCTACTCCCTCCGCTGGCCTGGCCGCATGCAATCAACTGCCTCCTTATTACGTGAAAAAAACGATTCCTCCCACTGACATTTGGGGCGCACCGGTTGGGAGGCTGACCTGTGGGCCTACTAAGTTGACGCGTACGCAGGGCTTGTCAACTTAGTCAACAAACGATTCTAGTAGCAGTAACCGTTGGATTTGAATCGAACGGTCCTGCTGCTTCTTTAATCGCTGCTCTTCTTGCACCAGCCGCCCAAACCAGCGCCGGGGAGACCGCCTGCTCCTGCCTCCAGTGGTCGGATGTGCTGCCGTTGAGGCCTCATCGCCCCCTACTACTCCCACCGCTAGCCAGGCCCTGCGGCAACGACAGCCTCACGTCGCAGCCGAACCAGTGAACCCTCGTACTCCTCTCCGCGTGGGCATCCACTGTCGCGTCTTCCCCGGCTCCGCGCCGTCCCCTTCCTAGGCCTCGCCGTCGTCCACCGCCTTGGTGCTCTCGGCGCGGTGTGGTCAACGACATTCCATCGGAAGAGTACTGTATGTGGAGAGGCTGACAGCTGGGTCCACGGCCACAACCCAGTTTTTTTGTGGTTTGCCAAGTAAGTCGCCTTGTCAGGCCTGTTGGGCTGCAAATCTTTCAAGACGAGGAGAGCTTTCATTCGGCTGGCCGAGAAAATGGTCCATCAGTAATGAGAAATGGGTTGTACATTTTTAAAACACATCAAACCGACAATTAGTTTCAAATATCTTTTTTTCATTTCGAGATTTTAAATTACATTAATTTTTATGCGTGGAGAATTTGTTGGATTTTATATTGATATACATTTATTTTTAAAATCAGTTTGAATGTGAGTCGAAATTTCGGGATTAAAAACAGTTCGGACCGCACCGAAATATGCAAAATTTCATATAATTTTTTAACCGTGGCCACAATATGGGATGTAATGCTAACAAAAAGAATATGGGCTCCAAAAAAACATTAATAATTAGCAAATGGGCTATAAATTATTAGAAATAATGGCAGATGGGTTGTATGATGTTTTCCACAGATTTGAGGCTTTCCCAAAAAAAGGTTGACGCACAAGCAGTGACTATTGGATGGCCATCCAATGGCCGTTGTGCTTCTTCAAACTCTGCTCTTCCTGCTCCAGCCGCTCAAACAAGCACCGGCGGGACTGCCTGCTCCCTCCTCCCCGCGGTCGGCTCTGCTGCCGCGCAGGCCTCACCGCCCCATTGTACTCCCATCGCTGGCCTAGCCATCCCTCTACACACCCACACCTGCTGTTATTCTCCGGCGACGGCAGACAAACCAGTAAACCCTCGTACAGTCGTACTCCCCTCCACGTGGGAAACAACTGCCGAGTCTTCCCTGCCTCCGTGTCGTTCCCTTCCTAGGCCTCGCCGTCGTCCACTGCCCTGGTGCTCTCAGCGCGGCCTGGTCAACATGGTCAACGACCGACATGCATCTGAAGTGGACTGTACGTGAAGAGGCCGACAGCTGGGTCCACGGCCGCACGCAAGGGAATGCCTCCTTATTACGCGCAAAATAATGATTCCTCCACCTGACATCAGGGACCCACCGAAAGGGCCTCTGTATTTCGCAAAAAAATGTTACCGCCGCTGACACCTCGGACCCACCAGCTATATCTTCGCACGCAAGGAAGTGCCTCCTTATTACGCACAAAAAAATGAATACTCCCCCTGTTAGGTGGGACCCACTATAGTGGTAGGCTGACTTGTGGGCCTACTAAGTTGACGGGGACGAAGGGCTTTGTCAACTTAGTCAATATGCACGATCTAGCTCCAGTGACCGTACGATGTCCATCCAACAGCCGTAGTGCTTATTCAACCTCTGGTCTTCTTGCTCCGTCCGCCCAAACTAGCATCGGTCGTGCCTCGTGCTCCTGCCTCTCGTGGCCGGCTGCGATGCGGCAGAGGCCTCACCGCCCCCTACTACTCCCACCGCTGGCTAGGCCATCCCTCTACTCACCCACACCCCCTGTTATTCTGCGGCAATGGCAGCCTCACACCGCAGCGAACAAGTGAACCCTCGTACTCCTCTACGCGTCGGCATCCACTGCCGCGTCTTCCCCGGCTCCGTGTCGTCCCCTTCCTAGGCCTCGCCGTTGTCCACCGCCCTGGTGCTCTCGGCGCGGCGTGGTCAACGTGGTCAAGGAATGGCTTCCATCGGACGTGGACTGTACGTGGAGAGGCTAACAGCTGGGTCCACGGCCGCAACAAGGAAGTGCCTCCTTATTACATGCAAAATAATTATTCCTCCACCTGACAATGGGGACCCACCGGACGGGCCACCATATTTCGCGAAAAAAACGTTTCCTCCCTGACTGTTGGGGCCCACCAGCTACATCTTCGCACGCAAGGAAGTGCCTGACAGTCGGGACCCACCTGGTCGAAGCGTATGTAGCGTTGTCATTCTGGTTGTGAACGTGTACGTACATATATACTGGTGGATGTAGAGGCGCGCATGTGTCGTACTAGAGGCACACACGTAGCATGTACACGTACGTACAGCGGCCAGGGTGCAAGAAACAAAATACGGCCACGTATGTGTACATACGGGCGGGGTCTCGAACGCCTACTCGCGCATACGTATGGCCAGGGCTCATGTACATGGCTGGGTCGGAACGGAGAGACTGCGTCGTCGTCGTGTTCATGGGGAGGCAACGGAATGCGTCGTGTTCATGGGGAGGCAACGGAATGCGTCGTGTTCATCGAGAGGCAACGGAATGCGTCGTGTTCATCGTGAGGCAACGGAACGCGTGGGAGCCAACCGACTGGGTCGGAACGGAATGCGTGGTCATGTTCATCGGGAGGGCTTGGGCAGAATAGGCGATGGAAACGAGGCCTGGCGTACCGCAAAATGGAGGAAACGGACCTCCTACATTCGCAACGGGGTCCTGTTGATCTGGAGGGGTGTGGCGTACCGCAAAACAGAGGAAACAGACCTCCTACGGTCGAAACGGGGGTCCTGTTGATCGGGAGGGGTGTGGCGTACCGCAAAACGGACGAAAAGGACCTCCTACGGTCGAAATGGGGGTCCTGTTGATCGGGAGGGGTGTGGCGTACCGCAAAACAGACGAAACGGACCTCCTACGGTCGA
>NC_041392.1:258763732-258780708 GCF_002162155.2 Triticum dicoccoides
CGATCGGCTTCAGTTAGCAGCAGTAGCGAAGGAATTGCTCGATCGGGTTTAGTTAACAGCCATCAATCGATCGCTCGGGTTCAGTAACGCGTAGCCTGCAGTGCAATCGCTCGGGTTCAGTTAGAGCCCAACGCCTCGCTCGTGTTCATTTAGAGCCAACGCCTCGCACACACGCGCGTACGTGTACGAGAGAAACGTGCATCGCTCGGACCCCGACCTCCCACCGTAACCGGGAACTCCCCAAAATTTTCCTCCCCCTCGCTTCTACCATGGTTTTTTCCGTCATGGTCGGCCCAAAGAATGTCATGCAGCTGCGTCTCCGGCCCAACCAGGACGAAAAGCCCATTTTCTGTCATGATTTTTGTCATAGAAGTAGGAGCCCACCACATCTATGATGATACCGGGTTTTGTCACAATTATCGTCATAGAAGTGTCATATGTATGACAGAAAAAAAAATTGTTCGGCCCAAAATGTCACAGATGTGTCTTTTTTGTAGTGTAAGTATTATGGTGGGTGAACAAGTTACTGTTGAGAAATTGATAGAAAGCGAATAATTATGAGAATATCTAGGCATGCTCATGTATATAGGCATCACGTCCGTGACAAGTAGACCGACTCCTGCCTGCATCTACTACTATTACTCCACACATCGACCTCTATACAACATCCATCTAGAGTATTAAGTTCATAAAAACATAGTAGCGCTTTAAGCAAGATGACATGATGTAGAGGGGTAAACTCATGCAATATGATATAAACCCCATCTTTTTATCCTCGATGGCAACAATACAATACGTGCCGTTTCCCCTACTGTCATTGGGATCGAGCACCGCAAGATTGAACCCAAAGCTAAGCACTTCTCCCATTGCAAGAAAGATCAATCTAGTAGGCCAAACCAAACTGATAATTCGAAGAGACTTGCAAAGATAACCAATCATACATAAAAGAATGTAAAGAAGATTCAAATATTGTTCATAGATAATCTTGATAATAAACCCACAATTCATCGGATCTCGACAAACACACCGCAAAAGAAGATTACATCGAATAGATCCCCAAAACAATCAAGGAGAACTTTGTATTGAGATCCAAATAGAGAGAAGAAGCCATCTAGCTAATAACTATGGACCCGAAGGTCTGAGGTAAACTACTCACACATCATCGCAGAGGCTATGGTGCTGATGTAGAAGCCCTCCATGATCAATGCCCCCTCCGGTGGAGCGCTGGAAAAGGCCCTAAGATGGGATCTCACGGGTATAGAAGGTTGTGGCGGTGGAATTAGGTTTTCGTGGTGCCCTATGATGTTTTCAGGGTATATAGGTATATATAGGAGGAAGAAGTAGGTCGGCGGAGCCACGAGGGGCCCACGAGGGTGGAGGGCGCGCCCCCTGCCTAGTGGCCTCTTCATTTATTGCTTGACGTCCACTCCAAGTCCTCTAGATCACGTTTGTTCCAAAAATCACGCTCCCGAAGGTTTCATTCCGTTTGGACTCCGTTTGATATTCTTTTTCTGCGAAACACTGAAATAGGCAAAAAAACACAACAATTTGGGCTGGGTCTCCGGTTAATAGGTTAGTCCCAAAAATAATGTAAAAGTGTATAAATAAGCCCATTAAACATCCAAAACAGAATATATAATAGCATGGAACAATCAAAAATTATAGATACGTTGGAGACGTATCATATTTCTTCTCCGATATTTGGGTTTTGTTTGGCCAACTTGATCTATTTATCTTGCAATGGGAAGAGGTGCTTTGTAGTGCGTTCGATCTTACGGTGCATCATCCAGTGACAGAAAGGGAACCGACACGTATGTATCATTTCTACTAAGGATAAAACGGTGGGGTATATTTCTACATAAATAGATCTTGTCTACATCATGTCATCATTCTTATTGCATTACTCTGTTTCTCCATGAACTTAATACACTAGATGCATGTTGGATAGCGATCGATGTGTGGAGTAATAGTAGTAGATGCAGGCAGGAGTCGGTCTAATAATCTTGGATGCGATGCCTATGTAATGATCATTGCCTAGATATCGTCATGATTATTTGAAGTTCTATCAATTTCCCAACAGTAATTTGTTTACCCACCGTTTGCTAATTTTCTCGAGAGAAGCCACTAGTGAAACCTACGGCCCCTGGGTCGCTTTCTCATATTATTTGCCTTTGCGATCTATTTTATTTGCCTTTTATTTTCAGATCTATTAAACCAAAAATACAAAAATACCTTGCTGCAATTTATTTTATTTGGCGTTCGATCTATCAATATTTACTACTCTCTCACGTCCGTTTGCCAATTTCTGGCGCCGCTACCCGAAAGGGATTGACAACCCCTTCTACACGTCGGGTCGCGAGTATTTTTTATTTGTGTGCAGGTGATGTTTACGTATTGTTGCTTGGTTCTCCTACTGGTTCAATAACATTGGTCTCATCACTGAGGGAAATACCTACCGCCGCTGTGCTGCATCATCCCTTCCTCTTTGGGGAAATACCGAAGTAGTTTCAAGCCACATCAATATGGTATAGTTAGTGGCATTCAAAATCTAGCAGACATCTGTAGTGCACGGAGCCCACCAGTCTAGCCAGTCAGGAAGTAGTACAATCGCTGGAAAAGGAACACGTAGGTAGTACTTGTGATACTATAGGCGTGAAACGAAGTTTGGTTTGAAATTAGTGGCATCGGCCCATGTGTTAGCGCCACAATTTAATGAAGCTCGAAACATCGACCTAATGCCCTGCAAGACACACAAGATATGTAGCACTTTCATGGAAGTATCTCAATTAGTCCTCGTGCAATCGAAGAGAATAAGAGAGTATTTATATTAGCGCTTCAGTCACACATAAGGTGTCATAGTTCTTATGTGAAGTAACTACCCGTGATTCTGTAAATATTGTTACTATCTTGGTGGACAAATAAATCAGTGATAAGAACGATAGGCTTGTAGTAACAACGATAAAAAAACTTGGAAGTAAATAACATAGACTTGAAAATAGAGTTGTTTTTCTTGCAATGGAGAAATTAGGCGCGGAGAGATTTCAGGTAATACCAGTTACCTTGTATCGTGTTCGTAGTGTTTTATATGTTTGCTCTGTAGGCAGATCACCCTAAGGTCATGGAACTCCTCCTAGAAGGATTACATCCCACTTTATGGTCCTACTTCGCTGTTGCTACGCATGGTCTTCTCTACAATTAAGGTCCTCAGATCAAAACCAAGCAGTAATTATAATGGATCGGCATTATTTCATATTGTCTTTGGTCCTCATAGATGTCTTCACCTGTCACATCAGAGGTCACAGATTTCCCAAGCAATATGTGTTAACCGTGTAGTTCTTGAGATCATGTTGCCTCGGCCATTAAATTGGACAACACACATAGAGTTCACCAAAGTAGAACAACATACTAGACAGATCATAAGACTATGATACGTCTCCAACGTATTTATAATTTTCTATTGTTCCATGCTATTATATTATTTGTTTTAGTGTTTTATATGCATTAATATGCTATTTTATATTATTTTTGGGATTAACCTATTAACCTAGATCCCAATGCCAGTTTCTGTTTTTCTTCATTGTTTTTGAGTTTTATAGAAAAGGAAGATCAAACGGGGTCCAAACAGAATAAAGCTTTCGCGATGATTTTTCTTGGACTAGAAGACACCCGTAGGACTTGAAGAGGGGTTAGAGGAGTCCCGAGGGGCCCACAAGCCCTCAGGGCGCGCCCTAGGGGGCGCCCCTGGCTTGTGGGAACCTCGGGAGTCCCCCAACCCTAATCTTTGCACTATAAATTCCCAAATATTCCCAAACCATCAGAGGCATCCACCAAAATACTTTTTCGCCACCGCAAGCCTCTGTTCCCATGAGATCCCATCTTAGGACCTTTTCCGGCACCCTGCTGGAGGGGGGTTCGTGTTGGGGAACACAGTATTTCAAAATTTTACCTACGATCACGCAAGACCTATCTAGGAGATGCATAACAACGAGAGGGAAGAGTGCGTCTACGTACCCTCATAGACCAAAAGTGGAAGCGTTTAGTAACGCGGTTGATGTAGTCGAATGTCTTCGCGATCCAACTGATCAACTACCGAATGCACGGCACCTCCACGATCTGCACATGTTCAGCTCGGTGACGTCCCTCAAACTCTTGATCCAGTTGAGGACGAGGGAGAATTTCATCAGCACGACGGCATGGTGACGGCGATGATGAAGTTACTGGCGCAGGGCTTCGCCTAAGCACTACGACGATATGACCGAGGTGTGAAACTATGGAGGGGGCACCGCACTTGGCTAAAAGATCAACTTGTGTGTCTATGGGGTGCCCCCCTCCCACGTATATAAAGGGGGAGGGTGTAGGAGGCCGGCCAAGGGTGGCATGCCCAAGGGGGGGGGTCCTACACCAAGTAGGATTCGCCCCCCTCCCCTTTCCTACTTCCACAAGGAGAAGGGGGAAGGAGTAGGAGAAGAGAAGGAAAGGGGGGCCAGCCCCCCTAGCCCTAGTCCAATTCGGTTTGGGCTAGGGGACGCGCGCCACTCCTTGGCCTGCCTCCTCTCTTCCACCATTAGGCACATGAGGCCCAATAACTTCCCGGGGGGTTCCGGTAACCCCCGGTACTCTGAAGCTCATCTGAAACGACCCAAACCATTCCGGTGTTCCAATTTAACCTTCCAATATATGAATCTTTATGTCTTGACCATTTTGAGACTCCTCTTCATGTCCGTGATATCATGCTGGACTCCGAACAACCTTCGATCATCAAATCACATAAACTCATAATACAAATCGTCATCGAACGTTAAGCATGCGGACCCTACGGGTTTGAGAACTATGTAGACATGACCGAGACACATCTCTGGTCAATAACCAATACCAAAACCTAGATGCTCATATTGGTTCCTACATATTCTACGAAGATCTTTATCGGTCAAACCGCATAACAACATACGTTGTTCCCTTTGTCATCGGTATGTTACTTGCCCGAGATTCGATCATCGGTATCATCATACCTAGTTCAATCTCGTTACCGGCAAGTCTCTTTACTCGTTCTGTAATACATCATCCCTCAACTAACTCATTAGTCACATTGCTTGCAAGGCTTATAGTGATGTGTATTACCGAGAGGGCCCAGAGATACCTCTCCGACAATCAGAGTGACAAATCCTAATCTCGATCATGCCAACTCAACAAACACCATTGGAGACACCTGTAGAGCATCTTTATAATCACCAATTACGTTGTGACGTTTGGTAGCACACTAAGTGTTCCTCCGGTATTCGGGAGTTGCATAATCTCATAGGCATAGGAACATGTATAAGTCATGAAGAAAGCAATAGCAATAAACTAAATGATCATAGCGCTAAGCTAACGGATGGGTCTTGTCCATCACATCATTCTCTAATGATGTGATCCCGTTCATTAAATGACAACACATGTTTATGGCTAGGAAACTTAACCATCTTTGATTAACCAGCTAGTCAAGTAGAGGCATACTAGGGACACTCTGTTTTCTATGTATTCACACATGTACTAAGTTTCCGGTTAATGCAATTCTAGCCTGAATAATAAACATTTATCATGATATAAGGAAATATAAATAACAACTTTATTATTGCCTCTAGGGCATATTTCCTTCAGTCTCCCACTTGCACTAGAGTCAATAATCTAGATTACACAGTAATGATTCTAACACCCATGGAGTCTTGGTGCTGATCATGTTTTGCTCGTGAGAGAGGCTTAGTCAACGGGTCTGCAACATTCAGATCTGTATGTATCTTGCAAATCTCTATGTCTCCCTCCTTGACTTGATCGCGGATGGAATTGAAGCGTCTCTTGATGTGCTTGGTTCTCTTGTGAAATCTGGATTCCTTTGCCAAGGCAATTGCACCAGTATTGTCACAAAAGATTTTCATTGGACCCAATACACTAGGTATTACACCTAGATCGGATATGAACTCCTTCATCCAGACTCCTTCACTGGCTGCTTCCAAAGCAGCTATGTTTTCCGCTTCACACGTAGATCCTTCCACGACGCTCTGCTTAGAACTGCATCAACTGACAGCTCCACCATTCAATAAAAATATGTATCCGGTTTGTGACTTAGAGTCATCCGGATGAGTGTCAAAGCTTGCATCGACGTAACCGTTTACGATGAGCTCTTTGTCACCTCCATAAACGAGAAACATATCCTTAGTCCTTTTCAGGTATTTCAGGATGTTCTTGACCATTGTCTAGTGATCCACTCCTGGATTACTTTGGTACCTCCCTGCTAGACTAATAGCAAGGCACACATCAGGTCTGGTACACAGCATTGCATACATGATAGAACCTATGGCTAAGGCATAGGGAATGACTTTCATTTTCTCTCTATCTTCTGCATTGGTCGGGCATTGAGTCTGACTGAACTTCACACCTTGTAACACAGGCAAGAACCCATTCTTTGCCTGATCCATTTTGAACTTCTTCAAAACTTTATCAAGGTATGTGCTTTGAGGAAGTCCAATTAAGCGTCTTGATCTATCTGTATAGATCTTGATGCCCAACATATAAGAAGCTTCACCGAGTTCTTTCATTGCAAAATTCTTATTCAAGTATCCTTTTAGGCTATCCAGAAGTTCAGTATCATTTCCGATCAGCAATATGTCATCCACATATAATATCAGAAATGCTACGGAGCTCCCACTCACTTTCTAGTAAATACAGCCTTCTCCAAAAGTCTGTATAAAACCATATGCTTTGATCACACTATCAAAGCATATATTCCAACTTCGAGAGGCTTGCACCAGTCCATAAATGGATCGCTGGAGCTTGCACACTTTGTTAGCACCTTTAGGATCGACAAAACCTTCTAGTTGCATCATATACAACTCTTCTTTGAGATGTCCATTAAGGAATGCAGTTTTGACATCCATTTGCCAAATTTCATAATCATAAAATGCGGCAATTGCTAACATGATTCAGACAGACTTAAGCATCGCTATGGGTGAGAATGTCTCATTGTAGTCAACTCCTTTGAAAGGATCGATATGGTTGACTAGAGGGGGGTGAATAGGCAACTAACAATTTTTAGCTTTTCTTTAGCAATTTAAACTTTGCATCAAAGTAGGTTGTCTAGATATGCAACTAGATGAGCAACCTATATGATGCAACACGAATAGGAACACAAGCAAGCAAGATATATGAAACAAATAAGCTACACAAGTAAAGGCACAAGATAACCAAGAGTGGAGACGGTGGAGACGAGGATGTGTTGCCGAAGTTCCTTCCCTTTGAGAGGAAGTACGTCTCCGTTGGAGTGGTGTGGAGGCACAATGCTCCCCAAGAAGCCACTAGGGCCACTGTAATCTCCTCACGCCCTCACACAATGCGAGATGCCGTGATTCCACTATTGGTGCCCTTGGAGGCGGCAACTGAACCTTTACAAACGAGGTTGGGGCAATCTCCACAACTCAATTGGAGGCTCCCAACGACACCATGAAGCTTCACCACAATGGACTATGGCTTCGCGGTGACCTCAACCGTCTAGGATGCTCAAACACCCAAGAGTAACAAGATCCGCAAGGGATTAGTAGGGGGGAATCAAATATCTCTTGGTGGAAGTGTAGATCGGGGCCTTCTCAACCACTCCCGAGCAAATCAACAAGTTTGGTTGGCTAGGGAGTGAGATCAAGCGAAAATGGAGCTTGGAGCAATAATGGAGCTTTTAATGGTGGAAGAGGTGAGTCAACGGGGAAGAAGGAGACCCCTTATATAGTGTGTGGAAAAGATCCAACCGTTACCCACCAACCAGCCCGCGGCCAGCGGTACTACCGCGCCTGGCCAGCGGTACTACCGCAAGGCCGCGCGGTACTACTACTTGCAACCAAGCGGTACTACCGCACGGC
Organism: Triticum dicoccoides; assembly: GCF_002162155.2. NCBI lineage: Eukaryota > Viridiplantae > Streptophyta > Magnoliopsida > Poales > Poaceae > Triticum > Triticum dicoccoides. Next base: position 258,771,616 of record NC_041392.1, read on the forward strand.
AGTGCGGTACTACCATACCAACCCACAGTACTGCCGCGACCCCAGCACAGAAACAGACGCAAAGCTGGGGGCGTTACTTCCGCACGCGCGGTACTACCGCGCCCCCCATGCGGTACTACCGCAAGGCAAAAGTCCCAGCCAGGGGGAAGGGGAACTTCTGTGCCTACTTCCGCAAAAAAACGGAAGTACCAAAAACCCGACACAGTAGTACTGCCGAGGGGCGGTACTACTGCCTGACCGCATAGCGCGGTACTACCGCACGGTGAAAGCGGTACTACCGCGGCAGGTGCGGATGTAAAAAATTACATCCGCTCCTACTACCGCGAAGGGGCGGCACTAGCCTGGTGGGCAGCGGTAGTGCGGCTCCAGGGGAGCGGTACTATCGCGCCACCGCGCGGTACTACCGTGGATGCCTACGGTACTACCGTTGATCCAGGAGCAGTACTACCGCAACCACAACAGCAACCAGTCACAGGAGGCAGGAAAACGGAGGAAGCTCCAAGGAAGAAGGAGGGGATAAAAAGGAGACGTGTACGTGATGATTCCACCCAAACCTTTCCAACGCGGACCCCCTCTTAATAGTACGGCTTTCCTATGACTCAAATCCACCAAAAAGAAACGTAGAAAAGACGCCGTCTTCGTCAGTCTTCGAGGGGCAGCCAATCGTCTTGTGCCTAGCAAAGAAGTGTCTGGAATACTCATGGCACACGATTAGTCCGCAAATGCGTTGTCATCAATCACCAAAACACTTAGGGATAAATATGTCCTTACAATCTCCCCCTTTTTGGTGGATTGATGACAAAACGGGATTTGCACAAAGAAAATACTATTAAGTAAATGCAAACCCCTCCTCTATCACTAGACAAGATAGTACAAACATAAGATAACTAAGATAGATAGAGTGCATATGTCTTACACCATATGGAGGATAGGTCGAAGGCACAAACCAAACAAAAGCAAACGAGGCAAACGAGGTCCAAACGACAAAGCAAACAAACACACCAAGCACGACACAATGCAAATCCCTACACTCTCTCCCCCTTTGGCATCGAGACGCCAAAAAGGCAGAGAGGACACCTACACACACGGGGTGGCTCAGGCAGAGAACTCGTCCCACTGCTCCTCGTGCTCCTCGTCAGACTCAGCGGCGGGGATAGGCTCCTCGAGGTCATCCTCTGAACTGGTCCACTTCTAGCCCTGCTTTGACATCCAGGCAGCCTCAGGTGTGATGACGTCCTCAGACCCGCCAGACACATCCTCTCCAAAGAGCCTCATCACCTTCTTGTCACAGCGGCGACTCTCCTTGTCAGTCACGTGAGCCCTGTACTGTCCCTTCGCCTGCATGCAGAAGAGAGTCTTCATCTTGTCCTTCAGCTTCTTGGCCCATGACGGCTCAGAGGAAGAAGTGGTGGACCTAGCAGCACGGTCCTCAGCAGCAGTCTTAGCAGCAGCAGCCTCCCCCTCACTAGCAGCCCTCCTAGCAGAAGATGCCTCAGCACGGGTAGTGGTGTTGGCCCAGTTGGGCTTGACGCGGAGGCTGATGGACTCATGGCGAATTCAGTCTGGAGCAAGGAACTCATCACCTGGATACGTCTTCTCCCAAGTGGTGGAGAGCAGCAGAAATAGGTACGATCCATAGATAGGTACCTTGCGAGTGAACACCGCAAACCGAAGCTCACACCACATGATGTGTGAGACATCAAGTGGTTGAGTCTGAGAAGAACGTGCCTCTGCACACAATAGCAACATGTCCACTAGATATGCATGTACCTTGTCCTTGTCGCCAATGCGTGGGAATAGAGTGTTGCGGAAGATGCGATGCATGATATCCAGAAAGGAGTTCAACACCCAAGATGACTTGCCATTGGGGAGTACCTTCTCAACAAGGAAGGGCTGAAGCTGGTTCTTGTTGGCAGACTCAGAGTTGGCATGGGGGCGAACGCCAACGGGGGTGTGAAGCCCGTCATCAGGAATGTGCAGCAGATCCATGAACTCTTTCCATGTAGCAGACAGCTGATGGCCATTGGTCATCCAGGTCATCCTCCGCTCCTCCCCGGGATGAAAGTACACTGAGGCAAAGAACTGACAGATGAGCTCAGGGTCATAGTCAAGGTGAAAGGACATCACCGGCTCAATAGCAAACTGCTCCACCAAGTCCAGAGCCTCTCCAAAACAGTCACGAAACTTGTCCTTCCGCAGGTGATGCATGTCTATCCACTTGACATCCACAAAGGTATTCTGCTTGTTCTTGATCACATCCAGATAGATGAGAGCCTGTTGCTTGGTCCAGAACAACTTGGTGCCTCTGAGGATAGCCCGAGGATTCACATAGGGATTGATCTTCCGGCGCTCGACATACTCAGTGGTTGAAATCTCGTCCATGCCCTTAGCCAGTTCCTTTTGCTTGCTGGCAGTGGTCTTGACATTGCGCTTGGGGGCATTGGAGCCCTCTGGGGCTTCATCTTGGGGTTGTGCAGACGCTTGGAGCCAGTGTCACGACTGGGATTGGAACGGCGAGGGCCACCACCTGAGACACAGAACGCAGAAACACCCACAACAGCCAGGAGAGATTAATGCAAAGACCACAACAAAGCAAGGGAAACAAGCAGAAAGCACACATGATAAATGCCTAGAGAGAGATTTGATCCCTACGGTAGTACTGCCAAGAGCTGCGGAGCTAAGATAGTAGTATGTCTCTTAGACGTGGTAGTACCATGCAAGATCATGGTAGTACCGGGTGTAGGAGCGGTAGTACGACCTTAGCCCCGCGGCCGGCGCGGTAGTACCGCGTCTGCAGAGCGGTAGTACCGCACGGTACGGTAGTACCGCACCTGATGGGCGGTAGTACCGCAAGAGCGGTAGTACCGCACATCGGGCATGGTAGTACCGCACCGCGTCAGATCTGAACTGGTTCAAATCTGAAAAAGCCCGCGAAACCACGGCGGTACTACAATTGGACAAAGCTACCACAAGACAGCATATCAAGTATGTTTCCTACGCATCACGACTCTCCTACATCCTACTCTTGCATAGATTTGGCCTACAATCTCAAGAACGACAAGTTTCTCCCCAAAAACCTAGAAGCAAGAGAACAGCCAAGAAAAAGAGGGATTTGGGGAAAAACCTTGGTCCATGGCAAGAGGAAGTGGTGGGGAACAATCCCACCGGTCGGAATCTGAGGAGAGTGGCCGGAGACGGAGATCCGGCGAGGGCCTCCGGCGCCGTTCTTGAGAGGGAGAGACGTGGAGAGAGAGACAATGAATGGGTATGGGGAGTTGGAACTCCCCTGCCCGAGTCATAACCCCCACGCGCCCTTGACGGCGTGGTAGTACCGTACCCAGACACGGTAGTACCGCACGGCGCGGTACTTCCGAAGTACCGCACCAGAGCGGTAGTACCGTGCTGTGGCGTGGTAGTACCGTGCCTCCCAATGCGGTAGTACCGCGCTCAGACGCGGTAGTACCGTGGGCTCAAGAAGATGCACGTTTCGAGCACGAAAAACTAGATCTTTGCACAAACCACTCTGAGCCAACACGACACCACAAGACCACGCAACACACAAAACCAGAAAGGCACACGACAAATGAACCAACCACGAGACACCACCTCTCCAAAAGAGAGGGCGGTGGCCGTAGCCACCTATGTTTGAGTCAATTGGTATGGCACCACGAAGAATTATCCTTGGGTCCATGACCAAAACTCGTCTTTGAAGCACAAGTACCATCAAACATGGCTAATGTGAAAGACTTGATTGATTTATGCATAATGGGGGAGGGAGAGTTCATTGAGAGAACATCACTCCCCCTATGTCCATGCCTACATATAAATAGGACAACACGTTGAGTATGGTGGGGTGTGCAAGGGTTCAAACAACATTGCTCGAATCGATGATATTTAGCTCATGCCTTAACTTGTGAAATCTTGCTTCATCCAAGGGCTTCGTGAAGATATCTGCAAGGTTATCATGAGTGTTGACGTAGTTGAGCTCGATCTCTCCTCGCCTAATGTGGTCCCGGATGAAGTGATACCGGATCTCAATATGCTTCGTCTTGAAGTGTTGCACCGGGTTGAGAGAGATCTTGATGGCACTTTCATTGTCACACCAAAGAGGCACTTTGTCACAAGTGAAACCGTAATCCTTTAAAGTTTGCCTCATCCATAAGAGTTGTGCACAACAACTACCGGCCGCCACATACTCCGCTTCGGTGGACGAGAGAGACACACAACTTTGCTTTTTGGAAGACCAACTTACCAAAGAGCAACCAAGGAATTGGCACCCTCCGGAAGTGGACTTCCTATCCACTTTGTCCCCCGCCCAATCGGAATCGGAGTACCCTACAAGCTTGAAGTTTGATCCTCTTGGGTACCATAAGCCAAAGTTTGGGGTATGAGCCAAATATTGAAAGATTCGTTTGACCGCCACATAGTGACTTTCCTTAGGTGCGGCTTGAAACCGTGCACAAATTCCCACACTCAACATGATGTCCGGTCTAGATGCACAAAGGTAAAGCAAGGATCCAATCATGGAACGATATACCTTTTGATCCACCACTTTACCATTGGGATCTAAGTCAAGTTGGCACTTGGTGGGCATTGGAGTGGAGGCCGGCTTGACGTCACTAAGCTTGAATCTCTTGAGCATGTCTTGAGTGTATTTGGATTGATTGATGAAGGTTCCTTCTCTTCTTTGCTTCACTTTGAACCCTAGAAAGAACTTCAACTCTCCCATGGAGGACATCTCGAACTTTGAGGTCATGAGAGCGGCAAATTCCTCATTGAAAGCTTTGTTAGGAGAACCAAAGATAATATCATCAACATATAATTGGCACACAAACAACTCCCCTTTGACCTTCTTAGTAAAAAGAGTGGGGTCGATTAGCCCAACTTCAAAACCACGGTCTTGTAACAACTCGGTAAGGTGGTCATACCACGCACGTGGGGCTTGTTTAAGGCCATAGAGTGCCTTATCGAGTTGATACACATGATCGGGAAAGTAGGGATCCTCGAACCCGGGGGGTTGCTTGATGTAAACCAATTCATTAATTGGACCATTAAGAAAAGCACTCTTCACATCCATTTGTTGTAACTTAAAGTTATGATGAGAAGCATATGCAATCAACATGCGAATGGATTCAAGACGAGCAACGGGAGCAAAGGTCACCGTAGTCGATACCCTCGACTTGGGAGTAGCCTTGTGCTACCAAACGAGCCTTGTTGCGAATGATAATCCCATGGGCATCTTGCTTGTTCTTGAATATCCACTTGGTTCCAATGACATTGTGGTTCCCCGTTGGCCTTCGCACCAATCTCCACACTTTGTTGCGCTCGAAGTTGTTGAGTTCTTCGTGCATGGCATTGAGCCAATCCGGATCTTCTAGCGCCTCATAGACCTTGTGGGGTTCCACACAAGAGACAAACGCGTGATGCTCACAATAATTTGCTAATTGTCTACGAGTGCTTACCCCCTTTCTTAAGCTTCCAAGCACATTCGTCATGAGATGATCCTTGGTGGAGAGCTTGGAAGCAACCTTGGCGGCACGACGCTCTAATTCCTCCTCGGTGGTGAGTTGAGGAGCGGTTACTTGATCATATTGAGTGCCGTCATGAACTTGTTCTTGATCTTGAACTTGCTCGGGGGAGAGAACTTGACCTTGGGCATCACTTGGTGTGTCAACACCGTCTTGAGTATGATCTTGCCCTTGGTCTTGTTCATGAGGTTGAGGGTCTTCACTTTGTTCTTCGGAAGCATGTGGGCCTTGGGTTGGTGATGGCTCCACTTGAGTGGAGCATTGTCCTTCTCCTTCGGCCACAAGGGGTTCCTCAATGGGTAGGATGAAACCAACACCCATTCTTCTTATGGCTTGAGGAGGAATTTCATCACCTACATCACAAGTGCCACTTTGCTCCACTTGGGAGCCGTTATTCTCATCAAACTCCACGTTGCACGTCTCCTCAATAAGTCCCGTGGATTTATTGAGGACACGGTAAGCATGAGAGTTTGTAGCATAACCAACAAATATGCCCTCATAAGCTCTAGCCTCAAATTTAGACAACCGAACACCTTTCTTGAGAATGAAACACTTACACTCGAATACCCGGAAGTACTTGAGGTTGGGCTTGTTACCGGTGAGTATCTCATATGGAGTCTTGTTCAATCCCTTGCGGAGGTAGAGCCGATTTGATGCATGACACGCGGTGTTGATGGCTTCGGCCCAAAAGTTGTACGGAGACTTGAACTCCGCCATCATGGTCCTTGCCACATCCATCAACGTCCGGTTCTTCCTCTCCGCAACACCGTTTTGTTGAGGGGTGTAGGGTGCGGAATACTGATGCTTGATTCCCTCGTCACTAAGAAACTCATCCAAGGTGTAGTTCTTGAACTTGGTGCCCTTGTCACTTCTTATTGTCAAGATCTTTGCATTGTGTTGACGTTGTGCTTCATTTGCAAAGTCAATGACGGTTTGTTGGGTCTCGCTCTTCCTCTTGAAGAAATACACCCACGTGTACCTTGAGTAGTCATCCACAATCACCAAGCAATACTTCCTACCTCCAAGACTATCGAAGGATGGAGGCCTAAAGAGATCCATGTGAAGGAGCTCCAAAGGCCTCTTTGAATAAATGATTGTCGTGGGAGGGTGAGCCTTCTCATGTAGCTTTCCTTTAATACAGGCATTGCAAGCACGATCTTTAGCAAAACTAACATTCGTTAGTCCACGGACATGGTCCCCCTTGAGGAGACTTTGCAAAGATCTTATATTGACATGGGCTAAACGGCGATGCCAAAGCCATCCCACATCAACTTTAGCCATTAGGCATGTCGCGGTCTTAGTGGGTCGCTCCAAAAAGTTAATCACATATAGACCGTTCTCGACATGCCCAACAAAGGCTACTTTAAGAGTCTTGCTCCACAAGAGGGCCACGGTATCGATACCAAAGAAAGTGGCAAAGCCCATGATAGCAAGTTGACGAACGGAAAGTAAATTGTATGCAAGGGACTCAACAAGCATGACCTTCTCAATCGTGAGATCATGAGAGATGACCACCTTGACAAGTCCCAATACCTTAGAAGATGAGGCGTCACCCCACTCTACATTGGTGGGCATAGATGGAACCTTGTGCACGTCCACCACCAAGTCCTTGCTTCCGGTCATATGATTTGTAGCTCCGCTATCGAGCAACCATGATCCCCCACCGGAAGCAAACACCTACAAGAGATCAATGCTTGGTTTTAGGTACCCATTTTGTAATGGGTCCTTTGATGTTAGTAACAAGGGTTTTTGGAACCCAAATAGACCATTCAATGTATTCATGAAGAGAACCAACAAATTTGGCATAAACATGCCCATCACTAGCACGGCATAACACATAAGAAGGGTTAAAATCGCCGGCTTTGTTGAGAGGGGTGGCATTGCCCTTCTTGACATTGTTCTTCTTCTTCTCCTCGGGGGCACTCTCTCCCTCCCTCACAAAGGTTTGCATGAGGGGAGGAGGTCGTTTGGTCTTGTCATTCTTCTTCTTGTTCTTGGAGTCGGGCACGTACCCAACCCCTTCCTTGGCCACACCTCCCTTTTGGTTGATCAAGAGGTCGTTGAGGTTCTTCTTGCCTTGTATGCAAGTCGCAAGACCTCTCTCAAGTTGCTCCTTCAACTTCGCATTTTCCTCAACAAGATGTATATGCTCACAACACGGGTTAGTAGCATTTTCATTATCAATTAAAACCATATGAGGAAAAGTTGCTTTCTCCTTAGTTAGCTTCACTTGGAGTTGATCATGAGACTCCTTGAGACTAGCGTGAATACCCTTCAAGGCCTTGTGGGCCTTGTCAAGTATATCAAACTCCTCTTTGAGTCTAGCAAGATCAACCCCGAGTTTGGCCTTCTCAGAATTTAGCACACGAGAAATAATGAGGGCATGATCATAATCTTTCTTTAACTTAGTATGATCAACGTTGTGTGACTCCTCAAGAGCCAAACAAAGACCATTCTCTTCCTCAAGAGCATTGAAAAGATCCGAAATCTCATCGGCATAGTCACGAGTATGCCCTTACATCTTAGAGATGGTGTCTTCGTGAGCCTCGATCATGTCATTGGCCTCACCCAGTTGTTTCAAGAGAGCAACAAAGTGCTTCTTGGATTTTCCCTTGATTTTGCCCATAAAGGCCTCAAACTCGTTAGCCTCCACATTAGCTCCCTCAAGTTCATTAATGCTATCCATTGGGGAAGGATGATTAATGATGGTAGGTTTGACGTTGGAGGTTACCTTGTTTGTGGCTTTAGCCATGAGGCACTTGGCGGTGATGCTCTCATTGGGTGAGTCGAAGAGAGACACCCGTGACGTTGTTGCAATGGCAATGGAGGCCATGGCAACCGACTCGTCATCTTCATCATCATCATCATCCTCATTGTACTCTTTCTCAAAACAAGACAACAAGACAATGATGATGAACGAATCAACGTTCAATTGAAGTGCAACCTGGATCCTGAAGATCGTATTAGTCTGCGTTACCCTTCACCTTACCCTACGCTTGAATCTCGAGACGAGATTCTTGTTTAGTGGGGGTGAGTTGTCACATCCCTAGCTACTGGTAGTGCTCTAGGCTAGCTTCATGTGTGCATCATGTCTATATTTTCGAAACTTGAACTGAGGAATTTTGGAAGCCTCAAAAACTTAAATAAAAGAGGGGCAAAAACCCTAGAAATCTCATTCATTGCTCCAAAATGCTCTTCTTAAATGTTTGATAATTTTTGGTAAGGGTTCTGGTCCCAACCAAAATATTGAACATTTAAGGAATTATTTTTGGGACTTTGGATTTAATTCATTAGCTATTTGAATTTGAATTATATTCATATAATTAGAATATAATTTTCAAATACCCCTGAAATATTTTATAAGCTTTTGGAAGAGTCCATCTAGCAATATAAAATATTCAGAGGAGTTTTTGGCATTGTTTGAATTATTTTAAATTCAAAACAGTGACAAAATAAATTAAATAAAACAAAACAGAAATAAAAGACAGAGAGAGAGAAGGAAGTTACCTGTCAGCCCACCCGGCCCAAACCTACCTGGCGGCCTAGCTGGCAGGCCCAGCCCACC
>NC_041392.1:258781279-258828923 GCF_002162155.2 Triticum dicoccoides
GCAGGCGCGTGGCCGGAGCGCGCGGGCACACGCCCAGGCCACCTCCTGCCTCTCTGCCTGTCTCCCCGTCGCCCTGAGGATGCCACGCACCCCCCTGGACCGCTCTCACTCTCCCCCATTCCTTCTTCTCTCTTCTCTGGCTCTCTCACTCGCGCGACCGAGGACCGCCGTCGCCGCTGCTCGTCGCAGTCGTAGACACCATCATCGTTCCACCCCACCAGAGTGACCAAAGGCTCCGCCTCGACGCCCCCGACCTCTCCATGGAGCTACGCAACGCCGGGAGCCCTGCATCGCCGCCCACGTCGCCGTTCCCCTCCTCGGCCACCGGAGATCGTCGCCGTCGATTCGCTGCACTCCGGCCGCCCCCGAGCCCACTAACCCTCCCTGCAGCTCCGCGGTGAGCCTTTGACCCGATTCCCCCTCTCCCCGTGCCCTATCTCCCTCTCTAGCCGCCGTTCACAACGAGCCGAGAGCTCTTCGCCGACGGCCATGGCGCCGCCGCGGCCATAGTTGCTGCCGCCCGTGTTTGAGCACGTGTCTGCGCTCAGCGAGATCCCAGGAGCCCAGAACAAGCATCCGTTCGTCCTCTCGTCAACCGTAGCCTCATTTCCGTCGAGGTCCGAACCTCGGCCGCCGCCGCGAGCTCGATTCCGGCGAGCCCGTTCGACCTCAGCCCCTCCCGCTTGCCTAGATGGATGCGGCTGAGCGCCAGCTACGCGTAGATGATCGTTGCCGCTGTTTTGGTCGCCGGAGGACGTTTCCCGAGCCCCTCCGCCGCGTCTGGACTCGCCGGCGGCTAAACGCCGGCGACCGTTGACCCTTGACCGGCGTGGGTTGACCCACTGCCCGGTTTGACCCTCCCCTCTCTCTGACTGACGTGTGGGCCCAACCCCCCTGTTTAATTAGTACCAGGTTAAGTTAGTGTTAACTAACTTAGTTAAGTAGATAGGACACTGACATGCGGGCCCAGGCTCTAATTAAACTTAGGTTAGTTAACTGTGTCACTGACGTGTGGTCCCCACACGTCAGGTTTGACCTGGACCCGCCCTGTTGACCTGATGACGTCAGGGTGAGGTCATGCTGACGCAATATTCATTTTCTGGAATTTAGTTTATTTTATTATATTCAGGAAATTCCAGAAAATAGCTAAAACTTCTAAAAATCATAGAAATTCAACCGTAACTCCAAATTAAATAATTTATATATGAAAAATTATCAGAAAAATTCAAGGAATCCATATGTACCATTTTCATGCATGATAGAACAACTTATAGCTGCTGTTTAGCACAAATCAATTAGATGGCATTTGAATAATCACATATGGAGTTTAAATTTGAATCTTGTATTCAAACCAACTTCATTTAATCTGTTGCTAGTTGCATTAGCTCAAAACACATTCATTTTGCCATGCCATGATCATGCATCATATTGTGCATTGCATTGATTGTGTTCCCTTCTATGTTGCCGGTAATTGTCCCCTCTCGATAGACGTGATACCGATGATGTGATCGTTGACACTGATGAAGACTCAATGCTATCTTCAGAAGTGCCAGGCAAGCAAAACCCCCTTGTTCATTCCGATACAATCCTACTCTCTCGCTCCTGCTCTCTTTTACTGCATTAGGACAACATCGATTCATCTGTTACTTGCTGCGGTAGCTGAACCCCTTTATCCTTTGCATGACCTGTCATTGCCACAGTAAATAGATGAAACCCACTAGCATGAGTCGGAGTTGTTTGAGCCCTGTTGTGCCTACTCATTCACGCTTGTTTGTCATGCCTGCTACTGCTTAGAGTTGAGTCAGGTCTGATTCATCGAGGATGAATCAGAGGTGTGTGAACATGTCCTACTATGTGTGAACACGATTTGGTAAAAGGTGTCGGTGAGAGGCCATGTAGGAGTACATGGTGGGTTGTCTCATTGAAGCCGTCCTTAGGAACTGAGTTCTGTGTTTGTGATCCATGATTCAGCTACTACCATGCATTGTGCCCTGAAATATGACCCCGCTCGACTTCTTATTCACCCTAGTCCTCTGTCCAGGAGTTGCAAGTAGTTTCTGGTGTTTGTAGCTTACTGGAGGCCGTGGACAGCGCTGACCGTAGGGGTGGGCTGTGATGCGGTAGGTACGTGGCACGGTGTACCGGATGCCCGTTTGGTATCTCGGGAACCCTGTTCACATCGTTTGGGGCTGTGAGCGAAACTCCGGCCGGATCTCCTCATGGATGGAACCCGAATAGGCGATAAACCTGGACTAGAGACTTGAGTGTTTAGGTAGGTCGTGGTCTACACCCACGTCGGTTTTCGCTTGAAGTCTGCCGAGCACATGTCGTGTGCAGACGCTAAGTGGTGGAAACATGTATGAAGAAGTACACCCCTGCAGGGTTAACATCATCTATTCGAATAGCCGTGTCCGCGGAAAAGGACTTCTGGATTGCTTATATCAGTTCATAGACAAGTGAAAGTGGATACTTTAAAATGCGCAAGATAAGCGTGAGTGCTATGGATGGCGTTCTCGTAGGGAGACGGGAGCGGATCCATAGTGGTGTATTGATATGGTGAATATGTGGACTCGTGTGCGCCACCTCAAAAGAGTCGCTTGCAGTCGTAGTTTAGGATAGCCACCGAGTCAAAGCTGGCTTGCTGCAGTTAAACCCCACCATCCCCTTGTTGAAAATGATGCATATGTAGTTAGTTCTGATGTAAGTCTTGCTGGGTACATTTGTACTCACGTTTGCCTATTTTATGTTTTGCAGAGAGATTTCGGTCTCGCTAGTAGTACCGCGTGGACTTCGACGTTTAGCTTGTTACCTCAGCTACGATCTTGTGCCCTCGGCAGGATGTGATAGATAGTCAGGCTTCTCAGCCTTTTTCAGTTATAGATGTCTGTACCCAGACATGATAGCTTCCGCTTGTGCTTTGATTTGTATGCTCTGAATGTTGGGTCATGAGACCCCTGTTTGTAATATCTCGCTCCTCGGAGCCTATTGAATAAATTACTTGAGTCGTAGAGTCATGTTGTGATGCCATGTTGTATTTGCACATATCGAGCATATTGTGTGTATGCTATTGAAATGCTTGGTATGTGTGGGATCTGACCATCTAGTTGTTTATCTTTAGTAGCCTCTCTTACCGGGAAATGTCTCCTAGTGTTTCCACCGAGCCATGGTAGCTTGCTACTGCTCCGGAACACTTAGGCTGGCCGGCATGTGTCCTTCTTCGTTCCTGTGTCTGTCCCTTCGGGGAAATGTCACGCGATGAATATCGGAGTCCTGTTAGCCCGCTACAGCCCGGTTCACCGGAGTCCTGCTAGCCCAGTGCTACAGCCTGGATTCACTCACTGATGAACGACACGTTCGATGCTGGGTCATGAATGCCTGTCCCTGTAAGTCTGTGCCACTTTGGGTTTACGACTAGCCATGTCAGCCCGGGCTCCTTATCATATGGATGCTAGCGACACCGTCATATACGTGTGCCAAAAGGCGTAAACGGTCTCGGGCTAAGGTAAGGCGACACCCGTGGGAATACCGTGCGTGAGGCCGCAAAGTGATATGAGGTGTTACATGCTAGATCGATGTGGCATTGAGTCGGGGTCCTGACAGCGTTGGTATCAGAGCTTGACTGCCTGTAGGATTACCAAGCCAAACTGATCGAAGTTGAGTCTAGAAATTCTTTAGTTATATAAGGGAATTGATTGTGGGATGGAACGTAAGGCTCTTTTTACTCCTTTACCTCATGCCCTTCTGATCTGAGTCATCTTATCTTTCCTACGGGGATTAAGAACTAGGCTATCTATTCTTTCTATCAGGATCACGTGTTACTAATCTGCAGACTTGTAGGATTGATGGTTCTAAGCTTGAGTTCAGTTTCTACTTCCGTATGTTAATTGTTGATCTCGAAACCTTGATATTGTGCTTCTGAGTGGCTATGCCACCATTTTGTAGCATGTCTCCAATCCTTTGAGCATTTACAGCCGTTATGCTATCGGAGTCATCCCAGGTTTCTAAATAGTCCGATGCATTTGCAAATCCCTTCCTTCTGTTTCCGATGTGCCTTTGGTCAGATTAATCACACAAATTAGTGAGTTGAGGTACTTTATTGCCTCGACATATATGTTGGAATAATTATTATGACCCTAGGTGTTTTAGGGAGTCACCTAGTAATCTAGCAACGTTTTGTGTTCCCAGTGTGAAGATTCTGGCCTTTATTATCGAAAGCATCCTGTGATGCCATTTAGTTAGTAGGCATTCTATTCCTGGGTTCTTGAACCCGAGATTCACTCTACTTACTTCATGTTGATAGTGTTTGCTAGTCCCTTTAGGATAGTAGTAACCTTTGCGATAGTCCTCGAGGTTCGTGGTACATCCTTCTTCCAATTACCATGAACCATTCTTGGCAGGAGTTCTTCTGAACCAAAAGATGACAACAAGAGTGCTGTCGATGAGTTCTCCATGCTATATTGTGACTCTGCCAGCTCAACCCTTCTGCATGGGTTATCCGGAAGAATTATGTTGAACTTGGTTCGACATACTAGTCTATGCATCCACAACTCAGAAAGTTATATGTTCCTTTGAGATGTTCTCTTTAGTTGCATTCTGACCCTCGTCTATCAATTGATAGTCAAGAGTATGCGTGCGTTCGTTTATCGATGCCTATTACTCTTGTGGTCCGTCAAGCCATTCTATCGCGGAATGACTAGGAGAAACAAACTCCAGTACCTCTTCCATATCTAGGATTGGGTCAAAACAATTGTACTCCGCAGATCAAAATGCCAATCCAGCTTTTGCTCTGTTCTACCTTGGAGTATTACCATCTTTTATATCGGGATTGTTATAGGAATTGCACACCATCCTATGAACTCTTGGTACAGTGATACTTTTGCCATCATTGTTCATTCCTTGGTTCCTGTGTTATTGTAACCGGAATGCCGACAAATGAATCATGGCGTGTGAAATCAATACTGCTAGCAACTCTGTTGCTTGGTAGTTAAAGGATAATAATTTCATTCTTAGCGTGTTGGTTCTTGAATCATCATTCTAAGACTGATCGTGCTATCTAGTCCTTATTTCCGGTGCACCCTTCGATCAATGAGTTAGGATTGTGTCAAGTCCTCACTCATTTGATCATATCATCTTGCCCTGAAAAGCAAGATTGTTCTCGAGCTTAGTAACATATCGGTGGTTCGTGATTTTCCGAATATCTTCTCGAAAGTATCACCAGGTTGTCACCTGACTGTTATGTTAAGCTCGTGATCAAGTTGGTTTATCCTGTAAACCACCCTTTCTCCAAGAATCCGTGTTGGATACCCCTGAGCTAGTTGGTTAAGCTATGCATCAACTTGGAGAGTTGGAAGATAGAAGCTTGTCCGATATAGTTCATTATAAGGGATGTCTTGTATGTGTGTTGAAGAAAGTTGATATTTTCATCGACTGAACCTCGTGATCAGTTAATGGACCTATCATTTTATCCAACCTTTGATTGGAGTATGGGCTATCATCCAATCAGACCAGAACCAACGATATTCGTAATGTTGTCTTACTCGTGGTTGATCCCTCGAGTATACACCATTATATCTTTTGGGTCTGACCTATGCTATCACTTGTTCACTTAACTATGGAATTCCTTTTAAAGGGAAACCCGGAAGAATTGTTGTTGAGCCCATTGACAACATCCTTATCTCCTCCATGATTTTGTTGAACATTAAGCTAGTGTTGGAAACTTTCGAAAGCATTTCTTCATGCTAACTCATGAAGTATTTGTTTGATGAAAGGAGTGACTTCCTCTTATACACGTGCATTTGGTGAAAGTTGCCGCCGTGGACTCGAGAAAGTCAATGTTGCTTCCTCTGGAATCATCCCAAGTCAGTCATGCATACGTGCGAAGTATTCTGTGGTCTGGAGACTTGCAACCTTCATTCCATATGTGTTCCGAGCACACCAAGCCACTGATTGAGTTGTTCAAAGATAAAGGAGTCTGTCCAAGGTGAACTCTTTGGACTTCCACGCGTGGAGACTTCGATGTCATTAATGATGGTTCCCCACCTGAACTCGGTAGTGTTTTATTATAAGACTACCACGTGGTCATGTTTGTCTGGGACAGCGTGTTCACATGTTTGTAGCAGAACCAGCTCATGTTTTGGAGCTTACTATCGTAGTTCATCTCCCGAGAATCCCGCAACGTCATCCTGTCGATTTGTGTTGCAAACTTTCGTTTTTCTTCCTAGACTCGATGAGTCTGGAATATCCTGACACCAACCAGATCTGAATCTCAGGCAGATATGATGGTTTGGAACATTTCCCAAGAACTATAATATCGGTCCCTCAGAAACCGGTAAAGTGGATGTCATGGCCAACACACCCCGCCGGGAGACCTAATATTATAATATCTTGATTGAGGAAGTTGTCCACCTCCCCATAGGAATTTCGTAGGATTTACTCCCTAGTTGCCCCTATGGATTTTGAGATCCCGAAGTCCGACCTTTTACTTGATGTTCTAGATATCAAACCATATCTATGAATGGGTTACGCTAGCACATCAAGGAGAACATTAGAAGCGGAGTGCTAAATGTCTCTCGGTCGATCATCCAGATTTTGTTTCCTTGGCCTCGCCAAGGTGAAATCTAAGAAGGTGTTATCTTCCTTTGCATCGGCATCTTCCACCGGTATTCATCATGGTAGTAAGTTGTGTTGCCAGAATCCTTGACACGGATATTGGTAAAACCTTGATGATTATGGAAATGCTCAAGTTCTTGAGAGCACGCACAAGCATTAGGTGTTACCATCGGCACTAGCTAGGTTTGCTCTCAACTTCCTCGGTTATGCTATAACTTCTCAACAGTGGATTCACTCTCTATTGTTGGGTTCTTCCCCAGTTACCAGAATCATTCCCAGCATTTGCATTTTGTTCCCAGCTTGCACCGCCAATGTGCCATTCTACCACGGGTCTCTTCCATTTCCGGTGGTAAGCAAATTCATCCATTACGTTGTCTTCAACAAGGTAATCCACATCATCCAAGTCCGAGTATGCCATTCTACCGACCCCCTCCAAATGATCGCTCGAGAATTGCCTTAGGCTGGTTTAAAGAGTTTCAATGATCTCTGAATCAAAAGTAATTCTTTTTGCCACTTAAGGGGATATCTCTACGAGTCACCTTCCCTAAGGTGTATCGTTATGGTATCATGGCAACTCAACTCCTCGCTACGTTGACAATCGATTACCACCTTCTTAAGCGTGAAATTGTTGTCTACCTAGTGAACCTTCGTCATCCGTTTCTTTCCACCCCTCTTGATGTGTATCTCGTGTCTCAACCCGAGAGATGGTTCTATGTCTCATTCCGTGAGTTAATCCTGAGTTGTTCGATCTTCGAGGAGATCGATCCTTCTAGAGTTTTCCTTCCCTCTTCTTGTCATGTTAGTTGGAGTTCTCAGAACAAGACGACAAGACAATGATGATGAACGAATCAACGTTCAATTGAAGTGCAACCTGGATCCTGAAGATCGTACTAGTCTGCGTTACCCTTCACCTTACCCTACGCTTGAATCTCGAGACGAGATTCTTGTTTAGTGGGGGTGAGTTGTCACATCCCTAGCTACTGGTAGTGCTCTAGGCTAGCTTCATGTGTGCATCATGTCTATATTTTCGAAACTTGAACTGAGGAATTTTGGAAGCCTCAAAAACTTAAATAAAAGAGGGGCAAAAACCCTAGAAATCTCATTCATTGCTCCAAAATGCTCTTCTTAAATGTTTGATAATTTTTGGTAAGGGTTCTGGTCCCAACCAAAATATTGAACATTTTTAAGGAATTATTTTTGGGACTTTGGATTTAATTCATTAGCTATTTGAATTTGAATTATATTCATATAATTAGAATATAATTTTCAAATACCCCTGAAATATTTTATAAGCTTTTGGAAGAGTCCATCTAGCAATATAAAATATTCAGAGGAGTTTTTGGCATTGTTTGAATTATTTTAAATTCAAAACAGTGACAAAATAAATTAAATAAAACAAAACAGAAATAAAAGACAGAGAGAGAGAAGGAAGTTACCTGTCAGCCCACCCGGCCCAAACCTACCTGGCGGCCTAGCTGGCAGGCCCAGCCCACCACTTCCCCCCCCCCTGTCGCCTTCCTCCTCGCGCCAGTAGGCGCAGGCGCGTGGCCGGAGCGCGCGGGCACACGCCCAGGCCACCTCCTGCCTCTCTGCCTGTCTCCCCGTCGCCCTGAGGATGCCACGCACCCCCCTGGACCGCTCTCACTCTCCCCCATTCCTTCTTCTCTCTTCTCTGGCTCTCTCACTCGCGCGACCGAGGACCGCTGTCGCCGCCGCTCGTCGCAGTCGTAGCCACCACCGTCGTTCCACCCCACCAGAGTGACCAAAGGCTCCGCCTCGACGCCCCCGACCTCTCCATGGAGCTACGCAACGCCGGGAGCCCTGCATCGCCGCCCACGTCGCCGTTCCCCTCCTCGGCCACCGGAGATCGTCGCCGTCGATTCGCTGCACTCCGGCCGCCCCCGAGCCCACTAACCCTCCCTGCAGCTCCGCGGTGAGCCTTTGACCCGATTCCCCCTCTCCCCGTGCCCTATCTCCCTCTCTAGCCGCCGTTCACAACGAGTCGAGAGCTCTTCGCCGACGGCCATGGCGCCGCCGCGGCCACAGTTGCTGCCGCCCGTGTTTGAGCACGTGTCTGCGCTCAGCGAGGTCCCAGGAGCCCAGAACAAGCATCCGTTCGTCCTCTCGTCAACCGTAGCCTCATTTCCGTCGAGGTCCGAACCTTGGCCGCCGCCGCGAGCTCGATTCCGGCGAGCCCGTTCGACCTCAGCCCCTCCCGCTTGCCTAGATGGATGCGGCTGAGCGCCAGCTACGCGTAGATGATCGCTGCCGCTGTTTTGGTCGCCGGAGGACGTTTCCCGAGCCCCTCCGCCGCGTCTGGACTCGCCGGCGGCTAAACGCCGGCGACCGTTGACCCTTGACCGGCGTGGGTTGACCCACTGCCCGGTTTGACCCTCCCCTCTCTATGACTGACGTGTGGGCCCAGCCCCCTGTTTAATTAGTACCAGGTTAAGTTAGTGTTAACTAACTTAGTTAAGTAGATAGGACACTGACATGCGGGCCCAGGCTCTAATTAAACTTAGGTTAGTTAACTGTGTCAGGTTTGACCTGGACCCGCCCTGTTGACCTGATGACGTCAGGGTGAGGTCATGCTGACGCAATATTCATTTTCTGGAATTTAGTTTATTTTATTATATTCAGGAAATTCCAGAAAATAGCTAAAACTTCTAAAAATCATAGAAATTCAACCGTAACTCCAAATTAAATAATTTATATATGAAAAATTATCAGAAAAATTCAAGGAATCCATCTGTACCATTTTCATGCATGATAGAACAACTTATAGCTGCTGTTTAGCACAAATCAATTAGATGGCATTTGAATAATCACATATGGAGTTTAAATTTGAATCTTGTATTCAAACCAACTTCATTTAATCTGTTGCTAGTTGCATTAGCTCAAAACACATTCATTTTGCCATGTCATGATCATGCATCATATTGTGCATTGCATTGATTGTGTTCCCTTCTATGTTGCCGGTAATTGTCCCCTCTCGATAGACGTGATACCGATGATGTGATCGTTGACACTGATGAAGACTCAATGCTATCTTCAGAAGTGCCAGGCAAGCAAAACCCCCTTGTTCATTCCGATACAATCCTACTCTCTCGCTCCTGCTCTCTTTTACTGCATTAGGACAACATCGATTCGTCTGTTACTTGCTACGGTAGCTGAACCCCTTTATCCTTTGCATGACCTGTCATTGCCACAGTAAATAGATGAAACCCACTAGCATGAGTCGGAGTTGTTTGATCCCTGTTGTGCCTACTCATTCACGCTTGTTTGTCATGCCTGCTACTGCTTAGAGTTGAGTCAGGTCTGATTCATCGAGGATGAATCAGAGGTGTGTGAACATGTCCTACTATGTGTGAGCTAAGTGTGTGAACACGATTTGGTAAAAGGTGTCGGTGAGAGGCCATGTAGGAGTACATGGTGGGTTGTCTCATTGAAGCCGTCCTTAGGAACTGAGTTCTGTGTTTGTGATCCATGATTCAGCTACTACCATGCATTGGGCCCTGAAATATGACCCCGCTCGACTTCTTATTCACCCTAGTCCTCTGTCCAGGAGTTGCAAGTAGTTTCTGGTGTTTGTAGCTTACTGGAGGCCGTGGACAGCGCTGACCGTAGGGGTGGGCTGTGATGCGGTAGGTACGTGGCACGGTGTACCGGATGCCCGTTTGGTATCTTGGGAACCCTGTTCACATCGTTTGGGGCTGTGAGCGAAACTCCGGCCGGATCTCCTCATGGATGGAACCCGAATAGGCGATAAACCTGGACTAGAGACTTGAGTGTTTAGGTAGGTCGTGGTCTACACCCACGTCGGCTTTCGCTTGAAGTCTGCCGAGCACATGTCGTGTGCAGACGCTAAGTGGTGGAAACATGTATGAAGAAGTACACCCCTGCAGGGTTAACATCATCTATTCGAATAGCCGTGTCCGCGGTAAAGGACTTCTGGGTTGCTTATATCAGTTCATAGACAAGTGAAAGTGGATACTCTAAAATACGCAAGATAAGCGTGAGTGCTATGGATGGCGTTCTCGTAGGGAGACGGGAGCGAATCCATAGTGGTGTATTGATATGGTGAATATGTGGACTCGTGTGCGCCACCTCAAGAGTTACTTGCAGTCGTAGTTTAGGATAGCCACCGAGTCAAAGCTGGCTTGCTGCAGTCAAACCCCTCCACCCCCTTGTTGATAATGATGCATATGTAGATAGATCTGATGTAAGTCTTGCTGGGTACATTTGTACTCACGTTTGCCCATTTATGTTTTTGCAGAGAGACTTCGGTCTCGCTAGTAGTTCCGCTTGGACTTCGACGTTTAGCTTGATACCTCAGCTACGATCTTGTGCCCTCGGCAGGATCTGATAGATAGTCAGGCTTCTCAGCCTTTTTCATTTATAGATGTCTGTACCCAGACATGATAGCTCCCGCTTGTGCTTTGATTTGTATGCTCTGATTGTTGGGTCATGAGACCCCTGTTTGTAATATCTCGCTCCTCGGAGCCTATTGAATAAGTACTTGTGTCGTAGAGTCATGTTGTGATGCTTCGTTGTATTTGCACATATCGAGCATATTGTGTGTATGATTGAAATGCTTGGTATGTGTGGGATCTGACTATCTAGTTGTTTATCTTTAGTAGCCTCTCTTACCGGGAAATGTCTCCTAGTGTTACCGCTGAGCCATGGTAGCTTGCTACTGCTCTGGAACACTTAGGCTGGCCGGCATGTGTCCTTCTTCGTTCCTGTGTCTGTCCCTTCGGGGAAATATCACGCATTGAGTACCGGAGTCCTGTTAGCCCGCTACAGCCCGGTTTACCGGAGTCCTGCTAGCCCAGTGCTACAGCCCGGACCCACTTGCTGATGACCGACACGTTCGAAGCTGGGTCATGGATGCCTGTCCCTGTAAGTCTGTGCCACTTTGGGTTTACGACTAGTCATGTCAGCCCGGGCTCCTTATCATATGGATGCTAGCGACACTATCATATACGTGAGCCAAAAGGCGCAAACGGTCCCGGGCAAAGGTAAGGCGACACCCGTGGGGATACCGTGCGTGAGGCCGCAAAGTGATATGAGGTGTTACCGGCTAGATCGATGTGACATCGAGTCGGGGTCCTGACAGTGTTGGTATAGAGGCCATGTAGGAGTACATGGTGGGTTGTCTCATTGAAGCCGTCCTCAGGAACTGAGTTCTGTGTTTGTGATCCATGATTCAGCTACTACCATACATTGGGCCCTGAAATATGACCCCGCTCGACTTCTTATTCACCCTAGTCCTCTGTCCAGGAGTTGCAAGTAGTTTCTGGTGTTTGTAGCTTACTGGAGGCCGTGGACAGCGCTGACCGTAGGGGTGGGCTGTGATGCGGTAGGTACGTGGCACGGTGTACCGGATGCCCGTTTGGTATCTCGGGAACCCTGTTCACATCGTTTGGGGCTGTGAGCGAAACTCCGGCCGGATCTCCTCATGGATGGAACCCGAATAGGCGATAAACCTGGACTAGAGACTTGAGTGTTTAGGTAGGTCGTGGTCTACACCCACGTCGGTTTTCGCTTGAAGTCTGCCGAGCACATGTCGTGTGCAGACGCTAAGTGGTGGAAACATGTATGAAGAAGTACACCCCTGCAGGGTTAACATCATCTATTCGAATAGCCGTGTCCGCGGAAAAGGACTTCTGGATTGCTTATATCAGTTCATAGACAAGTGAAAGTGGATACTTTAAAATGCGCAAGATAAGCGTGAGTGCTATGGATGGCGTTCTCGTAGGGAGACGGGAGCGGATCCATAGTGGTGTATTGATATGGTGAATATGTGGACTCGTGTGCGCCACCTCAAAAGAGTCGCTTGCAGTCGTAGTTTAGGATAGCCACCGAGTCAAAGCTGGCGTGCTGCAGTTAAACCCCACCATCCCCTTGTTGAAAATGATGCATATGTAGTTAGTTCTGATGTAAGTCTTGCTGGGTACATTTGTACTCACGTTTGCCTATTTTATGTTTTGCAGAGAGATTTCGGTCTCGCTAGTAGTACCGCGTGGACTTCGACGTTTAGCTTGTTACCTCAGCTACGATCTTGTGCCCTCGGCAGGATCTGATAGATAGTCAGGCTTCTCAACCTTTTTCAGTTATAGATGTCTGTACCCAGACATGATAGCTTCCGCTTGTGCTTTGATTTGTATGCTCTGAATGTTGGGTCATGAGACCCCTGTTTGTAATATCTCGCTCCTCGGAGCCTATTGAATAAATTACTTGAGTCGTAGAGTCATGTTGTGATGCCATGTTGTATTTGCACATATCGAGCATATTGTGTGTATGCTATTGAAATGCTTGGTATGTGTGGGATCTGACCATCTAGTTGTTTATCTTTAGTAGCCTCTCTTACCGGGAAATGTCTCCTAGTGTTTCCACCGAGCCATGGTAGCTTGCTACTGCTCCGGAACACTTAGGCTGGCCGGCATGTGTCCTTCTTCGTTCCTGTGTCTGTCCCTTCGGGGAAATGTCACGCGATGAATATCGGAGTCCTGTTAGCCCGCTACAGCCCGGTTCACCGGAGTCCTGCTAGCCCAGTGCTACAGCCTGGATTCACTCGCTGATGACCGACACGTTCGATGCTGGGTCATGAATGCCTGTCCCTATAAGTCTGTGCCACTTTGGGTTTACGACTAGCCATGTCAGCCCGGGCTCCTTATCATATGGATGCTAGCGACACCGTCATATACGTGTGCCAAAAGGCGCAAACGGTCCCGGGCTAAGGTAAGGCGACACCCGTGGGAATACCGTGCGTGAGGCCGCAAAGTGATATGAGGTGTTACATGCTAGATCGATGTGGCATTGAGTCGGGGTCCTGACACTCTTCTTGCACAACCAAAGCCTTGGGAGGAGTCTTCTTGGTGAAGTTGTTCTTGTTGGGGAATGACTTGGCCTTGTCCTTTCGGATGAGTTTGCCACCATTGTCTTCCCTCTTCTCATACAGGCATTCCGCAACGAAATGACTCACGTTGCTGCAATTGTAGCAAGTCCTTACACATTGCTTGCCCCTTGTGCCACTCAAGTTGTTTTTGCTAAAATTGGGCCTCGAGTTTTTCTTGCTCCAAAATTGCCTTGAAGCAAGTGCCATGTGTTCATGATATCGGGGTTGCTCTCCTCTTCTTCCTCTTCTTCTTCCACGGTGAGCTTGGCCTTCAATGCAAGGTTAGGCTTCTTTGCCCGTTGAGAATGGAGCACCGCATTGTCGGCGGTCTTGTCCAAAATGTTCATGGCCACAAACTCATCCAACACTTCGCTTGAGGTCAAAGTGTGGAAGTCCGGTCTTTGACGAATGACGGAGGACATGGCCTTGTGGTAGGGCATCATTGCCTTGAGGAATTTACGCTTGATCCAATTGTCATCCATGTCCTTGCTCTCGTGATCTCGTAGTGAGACCGCGAGTTTGGTTACTCTCCGATAAAGCTCATGAGGTTCTTCATCTTCCTTCATTGCAAACTCATCGGCCTCATCTTGTACCACTTCATAGTTGGAGCATTGAATGCTTGCACTTCCCCGGTAGAGAGACACGACACAATGCCATGCATCTTTGGCCAAGGCGAAGGGACGAAGATGAGGTAGGTCTTCGGGTGGAATTTCATCTTGAATGATGAAGAGAGCATTCTCATTGAATTGATTGTCCGCGGCTTCTCGAGGAGTGAAGTTGCTTGACTCATGTGGATAGAAACCTTCTTCAATGATTCTCCAAAGGTTAGTGTTCACATGATTTAAATGACGTTTAAAGCGGTAAACCCAAGAATCAAAATCTTCATTTTTCACAATCTTAGGGGGAGGACCGGCATGATTCAAATGAGTGGAAGGAACCGGTCCACCATAAACAAGTGGTGGTTCCACATGGGCAAAGATGCCGGTGCCATTCTTGCCACTAGAAGAATGAGCCTTTTCACTACTAGCTTCCCCCTTGTCGGGGATAGCATCCGACACCTTGATGGCGGGATCACCCACTTTCAACGGTGCGGTGGATAGTTTAAGCCCCTCAAGAAATTTAGTAAACATGCTTTCAACTTCGGTCGTCATGGAGGTTTTCAATGTCTCCAAGGCCACATTGAACTCCTCACGAGAGACCGAAGTTCCCCCATCGCCCGTAGACGAGATAGGATTCACACCGGAGTGTTCCTCCGCACCGTCTACGGTATCAACCATACTGTTTGGACGGTAAAGTCCTTAATAAAGAGACGAGGCTCTGATACCAATTGAAAGGATCGATATGGTTGACTAGAGGGGGGTGAATAGGCAACTAACAGTTTTTAGCTTTTCTTTAGCAATTTAAACTTTGCATCAAAGTAGGTTGTCTAGATATGCAACTAGATGAGCAACCTATATGATGCAACACGAATAGGAACACAAGCAAGCAAGATATATGAAACAAATAAGCTACACAAGTAAAGGCACGAGATAACCAAGAGTGGAGACGGTGGAGACGAGGATGTGTTGCTGAAGTTCCTTCCCTTTGAGAGGAAGTACGTCTCTGTTGGAGAGGTGTGGAGGCACAATGCTCCCCAAGAAGCCACTAGGGCCACCATAATCTCCTCACGCCCTCACACAATGCGAGATGCCGTGATTCCACTATTGGTGCCCTTGGAGGCGGCAACTGAACCTTTACAAACGAGGTTGGGGCAATCTCCACAACTCAATTGGAGGCTCCCAACGACACCATGAAGCTTCACCACAATGGACTATGGCTTCGCGGTGACCTCAACCGTCTAGGATGCTCAAACACCCAAGAGTAACAAGATTCGCAAGGGATTAGTAGGGGGAATCAAATATCTCTTGGTGGAAGTGTAGATCGGGGCCTTCTCAACCACTCCCGAGCAAATCAACAAGTTTGGTTGGCTAGGGAGTGAGATCAGGCGAAAATGGAGCTTGGAGCAATAATGGAGCTTTTAATGGTGGAAGAGGTGAGTCAACGGGGAAGAAGGAGACCCCTTATATAGTGTGTGGAAAAGATCCAACCGTTACCCACCAACCAGCCCGCGGCCAGCAGTACTACCGCGCCTGGCCAGCGGTACTACCGCAAGGCCGTGCGGTACTACTGCTTGCAACCAAGCGGTACTACCGCACGGCAGTGCGGTACTACCGTACCGACCCACGGTACTGCCGCAACCCCAGCACAGAAACAGATATAAAGCTGGGAGCGGTACTTCCGCACGCGCGGTACTACCGCGCCCCCCATGCGGTACTACCGCAAGGCAAAAGTCCCAGCCATGGGGAAGGGGAACTTCCGTGCCTACTTCCGCAAAAAAACGGAAGTAGCAAAAACCCGACACAGTAGTACTGCCGAGGGGCGGTACTACTGCCTGACCGCATAGCGCGGTACTACCGCACGGTGAAAGCGGTACTACCGCGGCAGGTGCGGATGTAAAAAATTACATCCGCTCCTACTACCGCGAAGGGGCGGCACTAGCCTGGTGGGCAGCGGTAGTGCGGCTCCAGGGGAGCGGTACTACCGTGGGCACAGCGGTACTACCGCGCCACCGCGCGGTACTACCGTTGATCCAGGAGCAGTACTACCGCAACCACAACAGCAGCCAGTCACAGGAGGCAGGAAAACGGAGGAAGCTCCAAGGAAGAAGGAGGGGATAAAAAGGAGATGTGTACGTGATGATTCCACCCAAACCTTTCCAACGCGGACCCCCTCTTAATAGTACGGCTTTCCTACGACTCAAATCCACCAAAAAGAAACGTAGAAAAGACGCCGTCTTCATCAGTCTTCGAGGGGCACCCAATAATCTTGTGCCTAACAAAGAAGTGTCTGGAATACTCATGGCACACGATTAGTCCGCAAATGCGTTGTCATCAATCACCAAAACACTTAGGGGTAAATATGTCCTTAAATCCTTGAACTTGTCGAAAACCTTTCGCAACAAGTCGAGCTTTTTAGACAGTAATATTACCGCCGGCGTCAGTCTTCTTCTTGAAAATACATTTATTCTCTATGGCTTGCCGATCATCGGGAAAGTCAACCAAAGTCCACACTTTGTTCTCATACATGGATCCCATCTCAGATTTCATGGCCTCAAGCCATTGTGCGGAATTTCGGCTCATCATCGCTTCCTCATAGTTCGTAGGTTCGTCATGGTCAAGTAACATGACCTCCAGAACAGGATTACCATACCACTCTGGTGCGGATCTTACTCTGGTTGACCTACGAGGTTCGGTAGTAACTTGATCAGAAGTTTCATGATCATCATCATTAGCTTCCTCACTAATTGGTGTAGGAATCACTGGAACTGATTTCTGTGATGAACTACTTTCCAATAAGGGAGAAGGTACAGTTACCTCATCAAGTTCTACTTTCCTCCCACTCACTTCTTTCGAGAGAAACTCCTCTAGAAAGGATCCATTCTTAGCAACGAATATCTTGCCTTCGGATCTGTGATAGAAGGTGTACCCAACAGTCTCCTTTGGGTATCCTATGAGGACACATTTCTCCGATTTGGGTTCGAGCTTATCAGGTTGAAGCTTTTTCACATAAGCATCGTAGCCCCAAACTTTAAGAAACGACAACATGGGTTTCTTGCCAAACCACAGTTCATATGGTGTCGTCTCAACAGATTTCGATGGTGCCCTATTTAACGTGAACGTAGCTGTCTCTAAAGCATAACTCCAAAATGATAGCAGTAAATCAGTAAGAGACATCATAGATCGCATCATATCTAATAAAGTGCAGTTATGACGTTCGGACACACCATTACGATGTGGTGTTCCAGGTGGCGTCAGTTGCGAAACTATTCCGCATTGTTTCAAATGAAGACCAAACTCATAACTCAAATATTCACCTCTACGATTAGATCAATAAAACTTAATTTTCTTGTTACGATGATTTTCCACTTGACTCTGAAATTGTTTGAACTTTTCAAATGTTTCAGACTTACGTTTCATCAAGTAGATGTACCCATATCTGCTCAAATCATCTGTGAAGGTCAGAAAATAATGATACCCGCCGCGAGCATCAACACTCATCGGACCGCATACATCAGTATGTATTATTTCCAATAAGTCCGTTGCTCGCTCCATTGTTCCGAAGAACGGAGTCTTAGTCATCTTGCCCATGAGGCACGGTTCGCAACTATCAAGTGATTCATAATCAAGTGATTCCAAAAGCCGATCAGCATGGAGTTCCTTCATGCGATTTACACCAATATGACCTAAACGGCAGCGCCACAAATAAGTTGCACTATCATTATTAAACTTATATCTTTTGGCTTCAATACTATGAATATGTGTGTCACTACTACCAAGATTCAATAAAAATAGACCACTCATCAAGGGTGCATGACCATAAAAGACATTACTCATATAAATAGAACAACCATTATTCTCTGATTTAAATGAATAACCGTCTCGCATCAAACAAGATCCAGATATAATGTTCATGCTTAACGTTGGCACCAAATAACAATTATTCAGGTCTAAAACTAATCCTGAAGGTAGATGTAGAGGTAGCGTGCCGGTTGCGATCACATCGACTTTGGAACCATTTCCCACGCGCATCGTCTTGCTACCTCTTGTGCACTGCGTTGGTTTTCCCCGAAGAGGAAGGGATGATGCAGCAAAGTAGCGTAAGTATTTCCCTCAGTTTTTGAGAACCAAGGTATCAATCCAGTAGGAGGCTACACGTGAGTCCCTCGTACCTGCACAAAACAAATAAATCCTCACAACCAACACAAATAGGGGTTGTCAATCCCTATAAGGCCACTTACGAGAGTGAGATCTGATAGATATGATAAGATAATATTTTTGGTATTTTTATGATAAAGATGCAAAGTAAAAAAAGGCAAAGGAAATAGCAATGGAAATAATTAAGTAGTAGGATATTAATATGGTAAAGATAGACCCGGGGGGCATAGGTTTCACTAGTGGCTTCTCTCGAGAGCATAAGTATTCTACGATGGGTGAACAAATTACTGTTGAGCAATTGATAGAATTGAGCATAGTTATGAGAATATCTAGGTATGATCATCTATATAGGCATCAAGTCCGAGACAAGTAGACCGACTCCTGCCTGCATCTACTACTATTACTCCACTCATCGACCGCTATCCAGCATGCATCTAGAGTATTAAGTTAAAAACAGAGTAACGCCTTAAGCAAGATGACATGATGTAGAGGGATAGACTCATGCAATATGAAGAAAACCCCATCTTGTTATCCTCGATGGCAACAATACAATACGTGCCTTGTTGCCCCTACTGTCACTGGGAAAGGACACCGTAAGATTGAACCCAAAGCTAAGCACTTCTCCCATTGCAAGAAAGATCAATCTAGTAGGCCAAACCAAACTGATAATTCGAAGAGACTTGCAAAGATAACCAATCATACATAAAAGAATTCAGAGAAGATTCAAATATTATTCATAGATAGACTTGATCATAAACCCACAATTCATCGGTCTCAACAAACACACCGCAAAAAGAAGATACATTGAATAGTTCTCCACAAGAGAGGGGGAGAACATTGTATTGAGATCCAAAAAGAGAGAAGAAGCCATCTAGCTACTAACTATGGACCTGTAGGTCTGAGGTAAACTACTCACACTTCATCGGAGAGGCTATGGTGTTGATGTAGAAGCCCTCCGTGATCGATGCCCCCTCCGGCAGAGCTCCGGAACAGGCCCCAAGATGGGATCTTGTGGATACAGAAAGTTACGGCGGTGGAATTAGGATTTTGGCTCCGTATCTGATCGTTTGGGGGTGTGTATATATAGGAGGAAGGAGTACGTCGGTGGAGCAACAGGGGGCCCACGAGGGTGGAGGGCGCGCCTGGTGGGGGTGGGCGCGCCCCCCTACCTCGTGGCCTCCTCTTTTCTTTCTTAATGTAGGGTCCAAGTCTCCCGGGTCTTGTTCGTTGAGAAAATCATGTTCCCGAAGGTTTCATTCCGTTTGGACTCCGTCTGATATTCCTTTTCTTTGAAACCCTAAAACAGGCAAAAAAATAGTGATTCTGGGTTGGGCCTCCGGTTAATAGGTTAGTCCAAAAATAATATAAAAGTGGATAATAAAGCCCAATAATGTCCAAAACATTAGATAATATAGCATGGAGCAATCAAAAATTATAGATACATTGGAGACGTATCACGTCACCTCATCCTTAGCCAATCTTCACTTAATTTGTAGCCACTGTTTTGAGTTGCAAATATGAGCAACAAAACGAGTATCAAATACCCAGGCGCTACTGCGAGCATTAGTAAGGTACACATCAATAACATGTATATCAAATATACCTTTCACTTTGCCATCCTTCTTCTCTGCTAAATACTTGGGGCAGTTCCGCTTCCAGTGACCAGTTCCTTTGCAGTAAAAGCACTCAGTCTCAGGCATAGGTCCAGACTTGGGTTTCTTCACTTGAGCAGCAACTGGCTTGCTGTTCTTCTTGAAGTTCCCCTTCTTCCATTTACCCTTATTCTTGAAACTGGTGGTCTTGTTGACCATCAACACTTGATGCTCCTTCTTGATTTCTACCTCCGCGGCCTTTAGCATTGCGAAGAGCTCAGGAATCGTCTTATCCATCCCTTGCATATTATAGTTCATCACGACGCTCTTGTAGCTTGGTGGCAGTGATTGAAGAACTCTGTCAATGACACTATCATTAGGAAGATTAACTCCCACTTGAGTCAAGTGGTTGTGGTACCCAGACATTCTGAGTATATGTTCATTGACAGAACTATTCTCCTCCATCTTGCAGCTATAGAACTTATTGGAGACTTCATATCTCTCAATCCGGGCATTTGCTTGAAATATTAACTTCGACTACTCGAACATCTCATATGCCCCATGACGTTCAAAACATCGTTGAAGTCCCGATTCTAAGTCGTAAAGCATGGCACACTGAACTATCGAGTAGTCATCAGCTTTGGTCTGCCAGACGTTCATAACATCTGGAGTTGCTCCTGTAGCGGGCTTTGCACCTAGTGGTGCTTCCAGGACGTAATTCTTCTGTGCAGCAATGAGGATAATCCTCAAGTTATGGACCCAGTCCGTGTAGTTGCTACCATCATCTTTTAACTTAGCTTTCTCTAGGAACGCATTAAAATTCAAAGGAACAGTAGCACGGGCCATTTATCTACAACAACATAGACATGCAAAATACTATCAGGTACTAAGTTCATGATAAATTAAAGTTCAATTAATCATATTACTTAAGAACTCCCACTTAGATAGACATCCCTCTAGTCATCTAAATGATCACGTGATTCATATCAACTAAACCATGTCTGATCATCACGTGAGATGGAGAAGTTTTCAATGGTGAACATCACTATGTTGATCATATCTACTATATGATTCACGCTCGACCTTTCGGTCTCAGTGTTTTGAGGCCATATCTGCATATGCTAGGCTCGTCAAGTTTAACCTGAGTATTCTGCTTGTGCAAAACTGACTTGCACCCGTTGTATGTGAACGTAGAGCTTATCGCACCTGATCATCATGTGGTGTCTCGGCACGACAAACTGTAGGAACGGTGCATACTCAGGGAGAACACTTATACCTTGAAATTTAGTGAGAGATCATCTTATAATGCTACCGCCGTACTAAGCAAAATAAGATGCATAAAGGATAAACCTCCCATGCAATCAATATAAGTGATATGATATGGCCATCATCATCTTGTGCTTTTGATCTCCATCTCCAAAGCACCGTCATAATCACCATCGTCACCGGCTTGATACCTTGATCTCCATCGTAGCATCGTTGTCGTCTCGCCAACTATTGCTTCTATGACTATCGCTACCGCTTAGTGATAAAGTAAAGCAATTACATGGTGATTGCATTTCATACAATAAAGCGACAACCATATGGCTCCTGCCAGTTGCCGATAACTTTTACAAAACATGATCATCTCATACAACAATTTATATCATCGCGTCTTGACCATATCACATCACAATGTGCCCTGCAAAAACAAGTTAGACGTCCTCTACTTTGTTGTTGCAAGTTTTACGTGGCTGCTACGGGCTTCTAGTAAGAATCGTTCTTACCTACACATTCAAGAACCACAACGATTTTTCGTCAAGTGTGATGTTTTAACCTTCAACAAGGACCGGGCGTAGTCAAACTCGATTCAACTAAAGTTGGAGAAACAGACACCCACTAGCCACCTGTGTGCGAAGCATGGTGGTAGAACCAGTCTCATGAATGCGGTCATGTAATGTCGGTCTGGGCTGCTTCATCCAACAATACCGCCGAATCAAAGTATGACATGCTAGTAAGTAGTATGACTATTGTCGCCCACAACTCTTTGTGTTCTACTTGTGCATATAACATCTACGCATAGACCTCGCTCGGATGCCACTGTTGGGGAACGCAGTATTTCAAAATTTTACCTATGATCACGCAAGATCTATCTAGGATATGCATAGCAACGAGAGGGGAGAGTGTGTCTATGTACCCTCGTAGACCGAAAGCGGAAGCGTTTAGTAACGCTGTTGATGTAGTCGAACGTCTTCGCGATCCAACCGATCAAGTACCAAACACATGACACCTCTGCGATCTGCACATGTTCAACTCGGTGACGTCCCTCAAACTCTTGATCTAGTTGAGGCCGAGGAAGAGTTTTTTTAGCACGACGGCGTGGTGACGGTGATGATGAAGTTACCAGCGCACGGCTTCACCTAAGTACTATGACGATATGACCGAGGTGTGAAACTGTGGAGGGGAGCACTGCACAGGGCTAAAAGATCAACTTGTGTGTCTATGGGGTGCCCCCCTCCCACATATATAAAGGGGGGAGGAGGAGGCCGGCCAAGGGTGGCACGCCCAAGGGGGGAGTCCTACTCCAAGTAGGATTTCGTCCCCCCCTTTCCTACTTCCACAAGGAGAAGGGGGAGGAGTAGGAGAAGAGAACGAAGGGGGGGGCGGCCCCCTAGCCCTAGTCCAATTCGGTTTGTGCTATGGGGGCGTGCGCCACTCCTTGGCCTGCCTCCTCTCTTCCACCATTAGGCCCATGAGGCCCAATAACATCCCGGGGGGTTCCGGTAACCCCCGGTACTCTGAAACTCATCTGAAAGGACCGGAACCATTCCGGTGTCCGAATGTAACCTTCCAATCTATGAATCTTTATGTCTCGACCATTTCGAGACTCCCCATCATGTCCGTGATCTCATCTAGGTCTCCCAACAACCTTCGGTCATCAAATCACATAAACTCATAATACAAATCGTCACGGAATGTTAGGCGTGTGGACCCTATGGGTTCGAGAACTATGTAGACATGACCGAGACACATCTCCGGTCAATAACCAATAGTGGAACCTGGATGCTCATATTAGTTCCTACATATTCTATGAAGATCTTTATCGGTCAAACCGCATAGCAACATACGTTGTTCCCTTTGTCATCGGTATGTTACTTGCCCCAGATTCGATCATCGGTATCATCATACCTAGTTCAATCTCATTACCGTCAAGTCTCTTTACTCATTCCATAATGCATCATCCCAAAACTAACTCATTAGTCACATTGCTTACAAGGCTTATAGTGATGTGCATTACCGAGAGGGCCCAGAGATACCTCTCCGACAATCGGAGTGACAAATCCTAATCTCGATCTATGCCAACTCAACAAACACCATCGGAGACACCTATAGAGCATCTTTATAATCACCCAGTTATGTTGTGACGTTTGATAGCACACTAAGTGTTCCTCCGGTATTTAGGAGTTGCATAATCTCATAGTCATAGGAACATGTATAAGTCATGAAGAAAGCAATACCAATAAACTAAACGATCATAGTGCTAAGCTAACGGATGGTCTTGTCCATCACATCATTCTCTAATGATGTGATCCTGTTCATCAAATGACAACACATGTTTATGGCTAGGAAACTTAACCATCTTTGATTAACGAGCTAGTCAAGTAGAGGCATACTAGGGACACTATGTTTGTCTATGTATTCACACATGTACTAAGTTTCCAGTTAATACAATTCTAGCATGAATAATAAACATTTATCATGATATAAGGAAATATAATAACAACTTTATTATTGCCTCTAGGGCATATTTCCTTTAGTTCGATCACGGAGGGCATCTACATCAACCTTGCTGCCCTTCCAATGAAGTGTGAGTAGTTTCCATAGACCTACGGGTCCATAGCTAGTAGCTAGATGTCTTCTCTCTCTCTCTCTCTATGATCTTCAATACCATGTTCTCCCCGATGTTCTTGAAGTTCTATCCAATGTAATATTCTTTTGCGGTGTGTTTGTCCAGATCTGATGAATTGTGGAGTTATGATCAGATTATCTATGAATATTATTTGAGTCTTTTCTGAACTCTTTTATGCATGATCAAATATCTTTCTATTTTTATTTGAATTATCACTTTGGTTTGGCCAATTAGATTGGTTTTTCTTGCAATGGGAGAGGTGCTTAGTTTTAGGTTCAATCTTGTGGTGTCCTCACCCAGTGACATAGTAGGGATAGCGAGGCACGTATTGTATTGTTGCCATCAAGGGTAAAATGATGGGGTTTTCATCATATTGATTGAGTTTATCCATCTACATCATGTCATCTTACTTAAGGCGTTACTCCGGTCTTATGAACTTAATACTCTAGATGCATGTTGGATAGTGGTCAATGTGTGGAGTAATAGTAGTAGATGTAGAATCATTTCATCTACTTGACACAGACGTGATGCCTATATTCATGATCGTTGCCTTAGATGTCGTCATAACTTTGCACTTTTCTATCAATTGCTCAACAGTAATTTGTTTACCCACTGTATGGTTTCTTTCAACAGAGAAACCTCTAGTGAAACCTATGGCCCCCGGGTCTATTTTCCATCATATATTTTCAAATATATAAACCAAAATCCAAAAATACCTTGCTGCAATTTATTTATTTTTTCTTTAGTTTGCTCTTTTATTTATCTTTTATACCTATCTCTATTAGATCTCACTCTTATTCGTGACCGTGAAGGGATTGGCAACCCCTTTTTCGCGTTGTGTGCAAGTGTTTGTTAGTTTGTGCAGGTGCATATATTGGAGACTTGCTTGTGTCTCCTACTAGATTAATACCTTTATTCTTAACTGAGGGAAATACTTATCTCTACTTTACTGCATCACCCTTGGGAAAAATCAACACAAGCTCAAGAAGTAGCAGGAAGAATTTCTGGCGCCGCTGCCGGAGAGGTTCTACATCAAGCCTACCAAGTACCCATCATAAACTATCATATCTTGCACTTAAATTATTTGTTATTTGCCTCTCATTTTCCTCTTCCCCACTTCTAAAACATTTTCAGAAAATTACAAAAATATTTGCCTTTTTATTCGCCTTTCTTTCGTTCGTCTTTTCATTTGTATTTTGTTTGCTCGTGTGCTAGATTGCTTGCTTTGCCACGTTGTATCAAGAAAATACCAAATTGTGTGACTTTTCCAACACTAATAATAATGATTTTATTAGTACTCCGATTACTCCCGCCACTAGCGTGGAATCTTATGATATTAATGCCGCTGTGTTGAATCTTGTTATGAAAGAACAATTTTTCGGCCTTCCTAGTGAAGATACCGCATCCCATCTAAATACTTCCGTTGAATTGTGTGATATGCAAAAAAAAGATATGGATAATGATACTGTTAAATTGAAGCTATTTTCGTTCTCACTACAAGATCGTGCTAAAACTTGGTTTTCATCTATGCCTAAAAATAATATTGATTCATGGAACAAGTGTAAAGATGGTTTTATTTCCAAGTATTTTCCTTCCGCTAAGATCATCTTTCCAGTTTACTACCCTGCAATCAATTCGCAAAAAAAGAAAAATACTAGCTACCCTGCAATCTACATGCTGCAACCAATGCAAAATACTAGTGGCTGGGGCGCGCCCTGGTGCCTCCTTTGCGTGACTGGGTGTACTAATCTTGTTGTATTATTTGTTAACGTTTGTGTGCAGTCCAAATGAGCGCCAATTGCTTAAAAGGAAATACACTTAACAGAACTGCAATATTAGAGTGTTCAGCCATAAAACATAGCAAGCAGAGCAAGCTAGCGGGTCTATATTAACAGAAGCACATGAGACACGTCCAGCGGTTGAAATCAAAGATGAACATCTTCCAAAAGGTGGATGATCTTCAAAAGGGAGGCAGAGTATGTCGGATCATCAAAACAAAGGCATATCAAGTCTTGGAGAGAGACTAAACACGACACATGGATCATATGTATAGCCGGTAGCTGATGTCAACGGTGGTGCGGCTAGAGATAATGCATAGTGAGAGAGGCGACTTGCACTTGAAATGAAGGCGCGGGTGTCACCTAACAAAGCACCTATGAGGGTAAGCTTACATCAACATTTATGAAGCAACAAAACTTTGAAGTATATTTGGTTTTTCACTTCTGATTCAGAAAAAACTAATCCCATGATGCTTTGTTTATAATATTTGTAAGAGATCAAAGCTTGGAACTGGATCATATGATCCTAACAGGATATGTCCATTCTATTTCATCATTCTCCCAATATTTGCTCGCTTACTGACAACAAAAATATTTAGATAAGAAACTGCATGTGCTAGCAACTGTTGCTTCCTATCAGTTGAGGTGCAGTTCTAGCTACACACCACATAATGAATTTGAGTTATTAATGGCAAAGAACCTACAAATAAGCTACACGAAGTCAATGGTTAGCCTCAGATCAATTACAGAGGCAAAAGCTTTCAACCAGGAGCCATTGTAATTAAAATGAACTTGTTTTTTTGTCTACAGAACTTAAAGAAACTGACCACACAATATAGGAGAAGGCATCTGCAAGGAATGGCTCTATCTACAGGTGAATCAAGCAGTGAGCTACACACAGAAATAACAAAGTCTTATCTATCTTCAAATTTGAGGCTGGAGCATATTAACTATGACAGACCACTTCAGAAATAATTCTCCATTTCTATCTATATGACCTACTCGGTTTAAGAAAAAGAGCATTCAGATTAGATCAATATTAGTTCTATGTAAATATAAAAATCTAGCAAAGTCCTTGGTGGTTTGTACATGTTATTAGATGGTACCATGGCATGTGGGTTCAAGGTACACATAATTTATAAATGGTTATAATAATAAGATTCTAATCTTCACACTAATTTGTAAATGTTTGTACATGGTAGCACAACAGATTAGAATCAGGCCTCTTATTATTGAAGGTAGGTGTGAGACAGATATGATTTTCTCCTTATATTACATCATTCCTTGCAGTTTGAGGGAAATGTATGTCTCCAGTAAAGCATAAGCATATACTACAAAGAAACTAAGAGTCCATGGTGGCATTCTGTAATTCCCACGACGTGGCTATATCTCCCACGTGTCGAGGCATGACTTAAAGGCATAACCGCATGGTGGTTTTGCCGCAAGAGGGTAATCTTCATGCAATCCCATGTACTGAATAAGAAAGGGATAAAGAGTTGGCTTACAATCACCACTTCACACAAATAACAAGTTAAACATACATCATCCAGAGTACAATCAAGGTCCGACTACAGAACCAAAATAAAAGAAGACAACCCCAAATGCTAGATCCCCGATCGTCCCAACTGGGCACAACTACTGATCATCAGGAAACGAAACATGGTAACGACCAAGGTCCTCATCGAACTCCCACTTGAGCTCGGTTGCATCACCTGCACTGGTATCATCGGTACCTGCAACTGTATGGAAGTATCCGTGAGTCACGAGGACTCAACAATCTCACACCCACGAGCAGGGACGAAGCTAGGAAAAAAGATCGATGGGGTCATGTACATGGCACTGGGTTCATCCTTCTATAAATATTAGTGATTAGTACAAAATTAGTGAAGGATTTTCAAATTTCATTGGGGTCAATTGACCCCAATGCCTATAAGGCAGCTCCGTCCCTGCCCACGAGATCAAGACTATTTAAGCTTATGGGTAGGAGGTGGTAATGAGGTGGAGCTGCAGCAAGCGCTAAGCAAGTATGATGGCTAACATACGCAAGTAAGAGTAAGATGAGAAGCTACACAATGGTCGTGAAGCTACAAGTGATCAAGAAGTGATCCTGAAACTACTTACGTTCAAACATAACACAAAACCGTTTTCACTTCCCGGACTCCACCGAAAAGATACCATCACGGCTACACATGCGGTTGATTCATTCTAATTAAGTCAAATGTCAAGTTCTCTACAACCGGATATTAACAAATTCCCATCTACCACATAACCGCGGGCATGGCTCTCGAAAGTTTATACCCTGCAGGGGTGTCCCAACTTAGCCCATCACAAGCTCTCACGATCAACGAAGGTTATTCCTTCTCCCAGAAAGACCCGATCAGTCTCGGAATCCTAGTTATAAGACATTTCGACAATGGTAAAACAAGACCAGCAAGACCGCCCGAATATGCGGACAAATCCCGATAGGAGCTGCACATATCTCGTTCTCAGGGCACACCGGATGAGACATCCTACGATTAAAACCAGCCCTCAAGTTTCTCTGAGGTGGCCCCGCAGTCTACTCAGTTCGGACCAACACTTAGAGAAGCACTGGCCCGGGGGGTTAAATAAAGATGACCCTCGGGCTCGCGAAAACCCAAGGGAAAGTTATAGGTTGTTAGGCAAATGTAAAACCAATGTTGGGCCTTGCTGGAGGAGTTTTATTTAAAGCGAACTGTCAAGGGGGTCCCATAACCCCAACCGCATAAGGAACGCAAAATCAAGGAACATAACACCGGTATGACAAAAACTAGGGTGGCAAGAGTGGAACAAAACACCAGGCATAAGACCGAGCCTTCCACCCTTTACCAAGTATATAGATGCATTAATTAAATAAGTGATATTATGATATCCCAACAAAATCATGTTCCAACATGGAACAACCTGCAAGACACCTGCAACTAGCAACGCTATAAGAGGGGTTGAGCAAAGCTGTAACATAGCCAAACAACGGTTGCTTGGAAGGTGGGTTAGAGGCTTCACATGGCAATATGAGAGGCATGATAAACAAGTGGTAGGTAGCGCGACATAGCGATAGAGCGGACAACTAGCAAGCAAAGATAAAAGTGATATCGAGGGTATGGTCATCTTGCCTGAGATCCCGCTAGGAAGAAGAACGAGTCCATGAAGAAGACAAACAGACATAGTCGAACGAAACCTCACAACTCCGGAACGAAACCGAAGCTAACGAGAGAAGCAAACCGGAAAGAAGCAAACAACATGGTAAACAACCATCACATAAACATGGCACGATGCACAACCAAGTATGATGCATGTCCGGTTTAAAGAGGCATGGCATAGCAAGGCAATTTGCAACAAACAAAACTACAAGTTAAGTGGAGCTCAATATGCATGACTTATTTAGTTCTCTCCCGTTTATGTACCCAACAATATTAAATGTTATTAAACATGACAAGAGGTGAAGCATAAGAAAACTACCTATCTACGCAATTTAAATGAGGCCGGAAGCAACAAACAACAATTCCGGAAAGTCCCCATATGAAATATTTGAATTTGGTATTGTTCTGCCCTAAACACAATTTTAGAGTTATTAAACATGAAGAGTAATGCCACCATGTTAAACTATGCATTTTTCTAGACAAGATGCATATAAAGTTTATTAAATTTCAAATTACGATTATTTAGTTATGAATTAAGCCATTTTAACATGCCATTTATGCAAATTTAAACAAACAACATTTTTAAACATTTTAAACATGGATGAAAGTGGCATATTATGAAACTAGAGGAAAATCTAAGCATTTTACATATATAGTTTGTTTAAATTGGATGCATGCATATTTAGTTATTAACAATGCAAAACAGTGGCATTTCTGTAAATAAGAATGCATTGGAAAATGCTAAAATACACAAACTGGGAAAAAATATGCACGGGCCGGATTGCAGCAACCTGCAGCGGCCCAGGAGGACTTGGCCCGAGTGAGCGCAGGCAAGGGTCGAGCCACTGGGCTAGGCTCTGAGTGTTTGAAACATGGGAGGCGGGGTTCCTTTTGAACCAGTACAAAGCGGAAGCTGGCTTCCTCTTCGTTGCGAGAGAAGAAGGCGACGACGCCGGCGAGCAACGGCGGAGCAGCAGAGCTCAGGATGTGACAGCGGGGTTGCGGAACAGGGGCACGGTGAGGCTGCAAGGGCGCGGGAACAAACGGCTGCTACTAGCCGGTGTCGTGCGCGTGCGCGAGCGGCAGAACAAGGGCTTCGAGAATGAGCTCGAGCAGGAGCTCATCTCGGCCGCGACAGCGAGGCACGGCGAGGCGCTGGCTGTGTGCATGAGCACGTGTGTCACGCATCATGCAGGAGCACAGAGGCGGACAATTGCGGGGAGAGTTGCGGTACGCGCGCGGGCATGCGCAAGCAGGAAACAGAGAGAGAACAGAGGAGCACACCGGCGCGTGCGAGCAGGACAAGGGCAAGCTCGTCGGAGGAAACTCCGGTCAGCAAAAGCCACGACGGAGGGGCGCGATCGATGCACGAGACAAACCCGCACTCCCACGTGCCACCCGCGACACCGAACGGCGACAAAGACATCGTCGGCGTCGGGAGGACAGAGGTGGCGGAGACCAACCCAACACGGCGAACGGCGGGGTGAAACAGGTAACTAGCTGGAAGAAAAACGCACCTACAGAGGATCCTAAGCCTAGCAATGCAAGGAAATGGGCAGGAGGCCACCGGAGGACTCCGGCGACAATGACGCGCAGCGACA
Organism: Triticum dicoccoides; assembly: GCF_002162155.2. Taxonomy (NCBI): domain Eukaryota; kingdom Viridiplantae; phylum Streptophyta; class Magnoliopsida; order Poales; family Poaceae; genus Triticum; species Triticum dicoccoides. The sequence goes on from NC_041392.1 coordinate 258,811,562, forward strand.
TGCGAGGTCGGGAAGGAATCGGGAGGGACAAGACGCAAACGAGCAGGACAAAGGCATGAGGAGGATCGGGTGCTCACCACGGCGTGCTTGGCTTGCCAAGAGGTGGTCGGAGACGGTCGGAATCGAGGAAGAAGCAGATCGGCCGCAGGGGAAGAAGACGAAGTAGAGGAAGAAGAGGACGTCGTGGAAGAAGACGATTGCGTCGCCCTTGTCCCCATCTGGCTCCTGATCTGCTTGTAGTCGAAGGAGACTCCGTCGGGGAGCCGACCAGGAGCGAAGACAACGACGGAGGAGGGCTATGGCTGCGGCGGAGCCATGAGAGTGCTTCAGAAGCTCTCTAGGTGGAAGGGGCAACGACTATGGCGACGTGGCTTGGACCTACTGGGTGGCGGCGGCGCGGAGAGGGAGAGAGGGAAACCCTAGGGCGCGGGGCTGCGGTCTTTAAAGGAGGGGAGGCGCGAGTCCGTAGCTGCCCTCGTGGCCATGTGCCTCTGGTCGAGGAGTTTTACTGTGAGAGGGAAACGAGCGAAGGAGGAGGAAGCACGGTAACGAAGGGAGGCTGACAGACAGGCCCCGCGTGGGAGAAAGTGGCTGGCGGCGAAGGAGCTGCTGCTGGGCCGCGGCACTAGTGGGCTGGAGGATGATGCTACTGGTGCTAGAAGGCTGGGGTCCAGGTAAAGCCCATCTCCTGTTACTTTCAAATCTCTGTTTATTTATAAATAAACAAATAAAAGAAGGGAAAAGACCAAGGTTTCTAGAGAAGAATAAGGAGGAAGTAAAAATATTCTTGGGCTCCTGGATTTATGAAGGATTTTAATAAAATGGTTTGGGCATTTTTAAGGCTAGAAAAATAATTCACGTTTGAATTAAATTCAAACTTGAGACATTTTTGAACGAAACCAAAACACATCCAAATGAGCTGAAATTTGGAGAGGTGACTATTGGCATCATTTGGGATTTATAGGGAAAGGCTGAACATTTTCCTGAACAGGAAAAATGTCACAAGAAAATATAAATGGAATAAAGAGGAAAGGAAAAGTTAGATGGGATAGGAACTTGGGTGAACTTGATGAATGGCTGTGGGTATGTGCATGGTGAAGAAATGAGGTGAAGATAAGAAGAAGAGGGTTCACACAAGAACACACAACAAAATTTAAATATGCAAACCAAGGTATGATGATCATGGCATAAACATATAGGAATGAAATATGCAAAACAATTATGATAATGCAACAAACATAAAAAAAAACACGACAACAACTACAATAAATGAAAGGCAACTGAGCATCGGTCTCGGGGCGTCACACATTCAGAATAATAAGAAAAATATAATGAAGAACAAAACTTACTAACCTGAAAGCAGCCACATATGGTATAATTGTTCCATATCGAATGCTGAAAAAAATCATCTTATTAGCTATGGAAGTTCAACAATTGTAAATATAGTTCATTTTAGTAATGTAATACCCAGAAAAAAAACATCAGCACTGTCCAAACCCATCATTTCACCTCTCATTTTCAATGTTAAAAGCATGGACTGCACAAACTGCTGTCTTAATACAGCTCTCATTGCACAAGAAAATTAAGAACATGGAGATAGGAGAAGATGTAACCAGTGCATGGTCCATCTCAACCCTCGATGAAGAACCACCAAGCATACTTGAACAACCAAGAAACAAGTGAAGCGGAAGCTCGAGGTAGGAATCATTCAAAATCTGCACCATATGTGATATTAAATGTGTATATCCACGAGGAAATAAGCACCGGCAACAAAAGAGGAATGAATTGAGAGTACCTTGCTTTCAGGATTAGCAGTTTTAACACCATTCGTTGATTGAGCCATGAAACATTGACCAAAACTTGATCGACTGCGCCTACAAGCACAACACGCACGCCACACAACACAAGGGGAAACACCAAATTAGCGGTCAACAAGCCATCTCACTACAATATACACATCAAACCCAATCCAATCGGTGCAACGAAAGATTCAAAACCCACTCACCATGTCATCGCCATCAAACCTCTGAGAACCATTTGTAGAACCTTGCGGCGGTCGGTTGTCTCACCATCCTCACTCCTATAACAGCGACAACGACAACCATTAACAATTTATAACTATTTTGAATTAGACAAAAGGGGTTGGCAGCCCCCAGATTTAGGAGTGCAGGTTTAATTAGCGTTCATCTCAAACAAAGAAATATTCATGGCTTCCTTACTTAACTTGTGCTAGAGTTGCAAATGGAAGTTGATGGTCCTTACGTTGCCAGGAAGAACAAGGCGATGATGTTAGCAAATTAAGTGCAGCTCTAGCACCCTGTGCATGAAATGTATCATGTATCAAACCATCAATTAACTGCCGAAAAACATAAATGTACCATGTGAAGATATAATAACTTCACGAGCGAACTCAATGAGTGTGAACCAACAGAGTGTGGATCACCACAGATTCTGCAGTCAACAACCTTCAGGACAGAGAGAAAATAGCTTCACATATTCTCAGATGGTCAGCATTAGGCAAACACAGGAGATTATACAGATAATTGCATTATGAAATACTCTATAAAGAAGTAAATCACAATATGCTATTATGCTTGCAAGTAATTTTTCTGTAACAGTCTTGCCCCTATTTGATTTTTGATGACTAAAGATATGTAAAATGTACGACACAGAAAATAGAGAAATCATGTTGATGAATAAATTTATAGAGTATATAACCACAGTTACTAAAACAAATCAGAATAGTATCACGTCAAGTTGATCCGAGAAGGTGGTTAAATAGACTAACATGTCTGTGTACCATTTCTCGTTTCTAATTTTAGCACAAGTCAATTCGTCATGATACAATGGATACACACACACATAGTATACTCTACCTAGTCTCAGTCATCCAAAACTGAACCAAAATGTGCTGCACACAGAGTTTGCTCTAGTTTCAGCCATAGCATCTAAGACAGGAGTTTAACCAAAAGGAGATGTGTACAAACTGAAACAAAGCATAATCAAAATGTACAAACTGCAGTTGATGTTCAGATATGGGAGTAGATGGGGAGACGGGAAGCTCACCATGTTGGTGTTGCGTGGAAGGTAAAGAGGGATGTTGGTCTGCTCCTCTGGCCGCTCTACCTGCAGAGATGAGACGAGACGAGACGGCGTCTTTGTCCACCGCCTCATCCCCACGCGGCCACGCCATTGTCACACCTGGCCACTTGGCATGTGTGACCTGGCAACCCTGCGGGTGGGACCCTTCCCGGCGTGTGCGTGTGTGGGTCGCGTGAGTATTTAGCTGGCCACCTGTGGCTGGTGTGGGTATGCGATGTGACCAGTTCAACTCTCACCTAATCTTCCCTCTGCAAGAAAAGTTCATCTTCCTCCCCAAGTCTCGCTCACCCCCTCTCTCGATCCCCTCCCTCTCTGGTTCGTTACAGTTGGTAATCAGAGCCAAAATCGCCCCAAATTTTTTTCTCCCACCGCGCTGGTTGCAGATCGGTAACATCCACCGCGCCGGTGTGTGCTGCTCCGGCAAGCTCACCCGAAATCCGTCACGGGGTTCGATCTCCTCCAAGCAAGGCGACGGCGCCCTCCAAAGCTTCGGCGGCGACGCGTCAGGTGCTGGCCGCCATGGACGAGGGCAATAGCAACATCACCAAGATGCTCGAGTCCCTCCTCGCCAAGATGGACGAGCAGAAGGCGGTCCACGACAAGCAGATCGAGATTCAGGCCGCCTTCAACGCGCAGATCTCGCAGGACGTGCGCGGCCTCGCCAGACAGATCGATCTGACGCAGGCCGACGTCGATGCGACTCGCAAGACGATGGAAGGCTCGGCATCGCAATCGGGGTCGGTCACCACCGTGTTGCACCAACCCGCCGCTCCGCAACAACCCCCACCACCACCCCCGCCGCCTCCACACTCGCCGCGCGTGGCCACCGAACAGGGCCGCCAGGCGACCGCCCACGCGCGTCTCGGGGACCATCGACCCCCGTTGATTCCGGTGCCTCCACAGGGCGGACTCGCTGCTCCGGCTGCCGCTCCCTCCCCAACAGCGGACCATTACGGCAACGACTTCCACAAGCCACCGAAGCACGACTTCCCTCGATTCGATGGCTCCACTCCGTACCTGTGGCTGGATCGCTACCTGGCGTACTTCAAACTCTACAAGGTCGCACCACACAATTGGGTGCCCACCACGGCGCTGTACATCAAAGGCCAAGCAGCGCACTGGCTGCAGGCATTTCGTCAAACACATCGCGGCATCACCTGGGAAGTATTCACGTCCGCCGTGCTCGAGGAGTTCGGTGCCGACGAGTTCGAGGTGGTCATGCACAAGCTGCTGCAACTCCGTCAGACGGCCACAGGAGCCGAGTACCGCGCGGTGTTCGACGAGCAAATGTACCACCTGCTCGCGCTCGATCCGTCCATCAACACCAAGTTCTTCGTCACCCAGTTCATCCTGGGCTTGAAGGACGAGCTACGCACCCCGGTTCGTCTGCAGGCGCCCTCGAGCATCACCAGGGCGTCGGTGTTGGCACGCATTCAAGAGGAGGAACTGGGCACGACGCGCGCGCGCCCACGCATCACACCAGCGGGGCGACCCCCACCGGCGGCGCGCCACAACAACCACGGGCGGCCGCGCCCAACCACGCCCCCACGGACGACTACGCGCGCGAGCGGCAACTGCGCGACTATCGCCGCGCCAATAATTTGTGTTTCAAGTGCGGCGACCGCTACTCGCGGGAGCACCGGTGCGCTCAGCCCGCCCAGCTGCTCACCATCAGCATCGGGGATCACGGCGAGGTGCTCTCCGACGACACCATCCACGCTCTGCAACTTCTCGACGACCCTGGACCGGTCGCGCAGCCGCCCACTCCTGCTGGGGACGCTCCCGAGTGCTGCCTCCTCTCGTCGCACGCTCTGGACGGCACGGACTCGGCGACCACGATCCGCCTGCGCGCACTGGTGGGCAACCAGGTCATGCTGCTTCTCCTGGATTCGGGCAGCTCGCATAGCTTCGTCAACAAGTCTTTTGTTGATCGTCTCGGGTTGAAGACAGAAGAAATGTCGCGCGTGGACGTGCGCGTCGCCAACGGTGACCGTCTTTCCTGCAACCGCATCGTCCCCGAGCTCAAGTGGCGGATGCAAGGGCACATGTTCGCCACTCCGATGCGCGAACTGGACATTGGCGCCTACGACGGCATCCTTGGCATGTACTGGCTCGCCCAGCACAGTCCCATGACCTTCCACTGGCAGGACAAATGGGTCAAGTTCACTCACGAAGACGAAGAGGTCACGCTCCGGGGCATGCCCACGAAGGCATCCACCACCCTCAAGGCGATCAAACCAGACAAGTTGCGCAAGATGATCGCGGGCAACGACGTGTGGGCGATGGCCATGGTGGACACTTGCGGCCGCGCACCACCACCGCGGCGTAAGTGCGCCAGTCAGACGCCGCTCGCTGATCTGTTGGAGGAGTTCGCCGATGTGTTCACGGCGCCGCAAGGGCTTCCCCCACACCGGCAGTACGATCATGCCGTCACACTGGGTGAGGGCGCGGTCCCCGCGAACACGCGTCCGTACCGCTACTCGCCGCTCCAGAAGGACGAGATCGAGCGCCAGGTCAAGGAAATGCTCGACGCCGACCTGATCACGCACAGCGTGAGCCCGTACGCCGCGCCGGTGCTGCTGGTCAAGAAGAAGGACGGCACCTGGCGGTTCTGCGTCGACTATCGCCGCCTTAATGACGCGACCATCAAAAACAAGTTCCCCTTTCCCATCATCGACGAGTTACTCGATGAGCTTGCTAGTGCCGCGGTCTTCTCCAAACTGGACTTGCGCGCCGGCTACCATCAGATCAGGATGCGCGAGGAGGACGAGCACAAGACAGCGTTCAAGATGCACCACGGACATTTCCAGTTCAGAGTCATGCCGTTCGGCCTCACGAACGCGCCAGCCACGTTCCAGTGCCTAATGAACGCTATATTTGGTAAGTACGTGCACAAGTTTGTGATCATCTTTCTGGATGACATTCTTGTCTTCAGCGAAACCATGGCGGAGCACCTGGAGCACCTGCGCATCATCTTCGAGCTCCTTCGCGCACACCAACTCTACATCAAGGAGTCCAAGTGCACGTCCGCCGCGGATCACATCGACTACCTCAGCCACGTGATCCCCAAGGAGGGTGTGGCCACAGACAAGGAGAAAACGAGCGTGATGGAGCAATGGCCGACGCCGGCGAACGCCACCGAGCTGCGTGGGTTTCTGGGCCTCACCGGCTACTACAGAAAATTCGTGCCACACTACGGCATCATCGCCAAGCCGCTGACACAGATGCTCACCAAGAAAGGCTTCGCCTGGACGGAGCAAGCTCAAGCGGCCTTCGAGCAGCTCAAGACGGCGATGGTCACCACGCCCATGCTCACGCTCTCCGATTTCGACAAGCTGTTCTCGATCGAGACGGACGCGTGCGACACAGGGGTGGGCGCGGTGCTCGTCCAGGAAGGCCACCCGGTCGCCTACTTCAGCAAGGCCTTGGGGTGCGCAACCAGCAACTGTCGACGTACGAGAAGGAGTTTCTGGCGGTGATGATGGCGATCGACAAATGGCGCCCGTATCTGCAACGCGGCCCCTTCGACATCCTTACGAACCACAAGTCCCTCTGCAACCTGGGCGAGCAGCACCTCGAGACCGAGCTGCAACGCAAGGCCATGGCGAAACTGGTGGGACTGCAATTCCGGTTTTAGTACAAGCGGGGACTGGACAATGGCGCGGCCGATGCCTTGTCGTGCGTCGGCAAGCAGCTCGACCTGGCCGCGCTCTCGACGTGCCAGCCAGCATGGATCCAGGAAGTGCTCAACTCATACTCCACGGACCAAGATGCCCAGGATCGTCTTCAGAAGCTCGCCCTGGCCAGCCCGGACGAGGACGGCTACGAGCTGCATCGCGGCGTCATTCGACGCCAAGGTCATCTGTGGATCGGCGCCAACACCGTGCTCCGCACCAAGCTCATCACCGCGCTCCACAACAGCGCCGTGGGTGGCCACTCCGGCGTCACGGCGACGTACCAACGCGTGAGCAAGCATTTCGAGTGGCGTGGCCTGAAGCGCGGCGTCGAGGAATTCGTGCAATAGTGCGCGATCTGTCAGCGGGCGAAGCACGAGCACTGCAAGCCGGTCGGACTCCTGGCCCCTCTCCCAGTACCTACCGCGCCATGGGAGGATCTCACGATGGATTTCGTGGAAGGGCTACCCGTGTCGGACGGCGCGGACACGATCATGGTGGTGGTGGATCGGTTCACCAAGTTCGCCCATTTCGTGCCCCTGCGCCACCCGTTCCACGCACCGCAAGTGGCGAAGGCCTTCTGGGACAATATGGTGAAGCTCCACGGCATTCTTGCGTCGATCGTCTCCGACCACGACAAGGTGTTCACCAGCAACCTGTGGAAGCAACTGTTCGCCGGAGCAGGCACCAAATTGCTCTACTCCACCGCGTACCACCCGCAGACAGACGGCCAGAGCGGGCGCGTGAATCAGTGCATGGAGATGTATCTCCGGTGCGCGGTGCACGACGCGCCGCGCCAGTGGCGTCGCTGGCTGCCCATGGCCGAATTCTGGTACAACTCGACGTTTCATGCCTCGCTCAACTGCACCCCCTTCAAGGCGCTCTATGGGCGGGAGGCCAATCTGGGAGCGACATGGACTGGGCGGCGCACACGGAGCACATCCGCGCCCAGCTGGAGCGCGCTCAGCGCCGGTTCAAGAAGCAGGCAGATCACAACCGCACCGAGCGCCAGTTTCAGGTCGGCGAGCAAGTGCTGCTGAAGCTGCAACCCTACACGCAGCGCTCGGTCATCAACCGGCCCTGCGCCAAGCTCGCCTTCAAGTTCTTCGGCCCGTACACCGTCCTCGAGAAGATCGGCCTCATGGCGTACAAGCTCTCCCTGCCGCCCGCGAGCCAGGTGCATCCGGTCTTCCACGTATCCCAGTTCAAGCCATTCACGCCGGACTATATGCCGGTGTACGCAGAGCTGCCGCGCGTGCCGGACCTCTCCGTGTCGACGACGGCACCAACGCAGCTGCTGGAACGGCGCATGATGAAGCGCGGGAATGTTGTCATCGTGCAAGTCAAGGTGCAGTGGGGCGAAGGAGCGTTAGCCGCCATGACATGGGAGGACTGCGAGGTTCTCCGGCAGCGGTTTCCGGCGGCAGCCATTTGGGAGGACTCGGAGCCAAGCTCCCAGGAGGAAGCTCAGTCTTAAGGGGGAGAGAATGTCACACCTGGCCACTTGGCATGTGTGACCTGGCAACCCTGCGGGTGGGACCCTTCCCGGCGTGTGCGTGTGTGGGTCACGTGAGTATTTAGCTGGCCACCTGTGGCTGGTGTGGGTATGCGATGTGACCAGTTCAACTCTCACCTAATCTTCCCTCTGCAAGAAAAGTTCATCTTCCTCCCCAAGTCTCGCTCACCCCCTCTCTCAATCCCCTCCCTCTCTGGTTCGTTACAGCCATCTCCTTCAACGCACGCACGCACGCACGGAGAAAATGGATTTCATTGTGGGCTGCTCCTCCCATGGCCACCCTCCGCCTGCTGGACATCATCTCGTTCTCGCACCCCGGCCTGGAGCGCTTTGGTTCCGTCTCGACCGGCTCGTCCACGCTGTGCACGCTCAGCCTTGACGGGAGGGGAGTGGGCAGTGGCGACGGTGAAGTCAGGGAAGGAGGGCGTCGCGGGGAAGTGTCAGCCCACATGGTCCTTCACCAGTGGGTGGTTCCCGGCATCGCCCTCTTCCGGCAAGGCCACCCTGCATCTCCTCGTGTTCACCATCTCCCGCAACGGTGGCGCGGCGCGTCGAGCAGCCGGCCACCGCGAGGAGGCCGCTGCACGGACCCGACGCTCCAACTCCTCTTCGTCTTGTTCGAACAATGCAACCGCGGCGAGGAGATCCGTGACCGACGAGGAAAGACACAAAGGAGGGAGGCTGGTGGCACGGGGAAGAGGAGGGGCTCGGAGTAGGTGCGGCGGCGCGAGGAGAATTGAGGGAGATGAGAGGAGAGGAGGCGGCGGCATCAAAAGCGAGAAGGGGCTGGTGCGGAGACCCCGGGCTAGGTCTTGCCCAATTGCGTCTGCCCCTTTTTACCTATTCTTTTTTTTTCTCTTGCTAGCACAGTAAAAATGACTTTTACCTATTCTTTTCTTTTTCTCTCTTGCTAGCACAGTAAAAATGACGAGGTGGAACACGCAAGGAGACGCCATTCACGCGACCCTTATTGTGTTGTATGTTGTATTGCAATGACTCAGCCAAGGCAACAAAATTGGACGTGATGACTACTCTGTGTATCTATCTACACTTGGCAATTGCCATGCTTGCTAATCTCAAACTTGTGCATCCGTTCTCATTGTCCATCTGGTCTGGTTAGTTGGTGGGTAGGCTCCCACATATGCCTCGGTCATCCATCCTCTCATAGAAAAGCATGTACGCCTCGCACCCGAGAACTTCTTCCAGGGGGACTTCCTTGATGCCGCGATCGCTTGCGCAAACCCATGAGGAAGAACCACTGCTCTGCTGCTTGCGACCTGCCCTCACATAAGCAACATAGTGCCCTATACTCAAGGCGTGGCCACGGTGCTCAATGACACCAACTAGACGATAGCTGGAGTTACCTTTGTCCTGGGAACTGAAGAGTAGAAAAAGGTAATAAATAGTTAGACCAGATGCAAGGAAATCTAAAGATTAAGCTGGAGTACCAACAATGCAACGTCTTTCTTCAAACAACAAACTGGACATTTGTTAACAAGAAAGCTCTATCAGATTAACAAAATAATATGGTGTATCTCAAGTGACTGATTACATACTTACTAATCATAACTCTTCTTGGAAATAAAGGCTCATACTAGTTCTCAACAGGCCATTCAAAGATGTTAGGTTTGTATATATATAAATAATATAATATCCATCCAATTGCAATTCTATAACCAGAACTATACTTAACAATCCAAACTTCAAACAGATTTTTCCCGGTTAGGCATTTCAAGGCACCTACTAATCACCTACAGGCCAAAAATGTTATACACTACACCAAGGTGATGATAATATAATCATAACTTGGTCAGTGATACTGATACACTGCCAAGGTGAATAGAGTTTGTACTCGACGGCCTGGACATCTGATACATATTCCAATATGGTATCCTATACCAAAAAAGAAAAAATAACAGTTTCAATGGCACAGGGTTCTGGTGATCTGCTCCATATCAGGCTGTCAGTACACACTCAAATTATGCTGATGCCTTCAGACGATTCAGTTAAGCTTGCAATTATCGTGGCCTGACAAGTACGAAATGCTAATCTGAACCAAGAAAAAAATTGTAGTCTGAACCTGAACCTATAAAATACTCCCACCGTCCCAAAATAAGTGTCTCAACTTTGTACTAACTCTAGTACAAAGTTGTACTAAGCTTGAGACACTTGTTTTGGGACGGAGGAAGTAGTTTACAAACTTACATATAAATTCCTGAAGTCTGACATATTTTTTTGTGTTCAAAACCTTCATTTCTGTAACCTGCAATGCCTATTTTTGAAGAGAAGGAATACTCCTAAAGCTTTGTAGAAGCAAACTATGACACAAAATAGTTGCTGGATTTCTAAAGGTAAGGACTTAATGGAACAGAAATAAAAGAACAGTCTTAGAAATTGCTGTATAGAACTATCAGAAGTCGGTACCTGGGGTCCATGAACGGTCCTGCATCAAGAATCTCCTTAAAGCTCACATGCCCTCTCTCTTTAGAAAGAGCATTGGTGAATCTCTTCAGTTGAATGGTTAACACAGGTGGCAGCTTAGCAATCAATTGTATTTGAAAACCACCAGTCTCATGTTTCTGCTCAATTCGGTTTTCTTCCACTTGTTGCGCACTATGATCATCCAGCTTTACCTGCTTCCCACTGCCTTGATTTTGGTCGCTGGTATCCTGACTATCCTGGGCACTCAGCAGGTCAGTCTGTTTATCAGTTGGAAAGGAACTAGGTGTAGCTTCCTGAACAACTTCATGACTTTTAGATTTTTTATTGGTAGTGCTGCAAGAGGCCGAGTTCTTTTCATCATAGCTCATCCCTGAAGTGATTTCTTCACTAATTCTGTCTTCAGAAAGAATAACTTGATGATGTGCATCTGAACCATGTGTTTGTCTATTTGGAGAAGTACAATGTACCGACAAGCTATTCAAATCATTAGATCGTTCACTTGGGCATGTTTTCCCGTCTGATAATTCAGTCTGGTCTCCTTCAACTGCTCGATTTACATTGGTACTTGCTATCATCGGTTCACCATTTTCACTTCCATTTGTTCTCGGCAGCTCAACAACCTTGGAACAGTTATCACATTTCCATCCCATCGGACAATAGCAAAGAAGTGTCAAGCAGTCCTCGAGCGATGCAGCAGAGTTCATATGTACTGCCTCATCATCAGTAATATCACTGCTCTGAGCTCTCCCCTTGTCTTCTGTAGTAAGTTCTACTGAGTAAGTGTTCTCCTTGGCTTCTATATCAACAAGTGGAGGTGGACCAGTACCTTCTGGACTGTGAGGATCTACTATTGATTCATCCATCCGTTCAGTGTCATCAAACAAGTTAGGAATGAAATCAAGAACTTTTATTGGCACTTCAATGATCTCTCGTGGGACATTGTTTTTCTGAGTCTGCAAACGACCGTGGGCAACATCCTCCACTTCAGTAGAATCTGCAGATTCAAGCATACAGGGATTTAGTTTTATCAGCATTGGCAAGATCATGCAACCAGAAACCCTCATCCTTTGCATATTTAAGAATCTTTATCCACCACGTTCTAAGCTCTCTTTTTTCGACAATATCCATACACGCTTAAGTTAACTAACCATTTTGAGTAACACTTATTTTATGAAGGTAAGGACTCAAGACCCTGAGCTATCTTCAAATGTCAATTTAAACTACCACACTATACCAAACACTTTTTTCATGCTAAGACTGGTGAAACATCCAGCCCAATTTTTCATAGCCACCCCGAAGGCTTTGTTGCTACTTTTTAATGCATATGTAAAATATCCTTCACAATTTTCTCTACTTAGCTATTACCGGAGCTCCAGCCGGAAAGTGTTATGTGTTCCTGTGTTCAGAAAAATAGCTAGCTGGTACTAGATCTCACTATTCCACACCTGCCGGCCTGTTCCACATTATATGTTTTAAGTTAGCTAGAGGAGCACATAGACTTACCAACTTTCAAAGGCTTGGGTGTTTTCTCCATGGCCTTATCTCCAAATTCTGAACCAGGAAACTGAGAATCGCCGCCTTCAGAAATTGTATGAATCTTTTCTCCATCAGTCTTGTCGGTTTGTTCGAATAGTTCCTTGCGAGTCTTCGTCGGAGATCCACGGCTTCTGGTCATTGGTGGTAACGTAACACTTCTGGCTGGACAATCCTTTGATGGCAGCGCCAGTTGGAGCTCATCGAATTGCAGATCCAAAACTGATTTAGTTGGGCAACTTATGCAGTATAAGGTCTGACGCAACCAGCCCCCGAAAATGGAATTGCCAATTGTATGAAACTCTGCACCCCCATGCAATTTGTTTAGTTCCTTTGTCTCCTCTTCCAAAGCACTGCGCAAAGATGTAAGAAACTCTTGGCTATCCTGCATAAGAGAGCCCTTGAACTGCGGATTAAACACCCGCATATCTTTCAATAGCATCTCTGGATCCAGCGGGCGTCTGGCATCATTTGTGCTGCTTGTCTCCACAAACAATTGCTTCAGGTGCAGACCAATTCTCCCCAGCCGAGCACCCAGTCCTAAAATTGTTGTCCTCAGCTCACCGAGCGCAAGGAGGCACTGCAGCAGTGCATTCATGTAGCATGTGTTTCCAAGATTTGGCAACCCTCTGATAACACAGCCATTTCCATTAGCGTACCCAGACGCATCATCCCCGGTCACTATTGCCCACAGATCCTTTGTATAACTCTCGGCCACATTTCCCCACTCATCCCATCCATTGCTGGCCGACATTGCCCGCTCATCCCTTTTATTTCTGGCCACAGTTGCCCACTCATCATTGCTCAGCTTGTCCTGGCCGAGCTTCAGAACGTGCCCACACTCGAAGCAGTAGCCCTTATACGGTTCATTGTACCACAGAGCAACCCAATGGTAGTCCCTGGTGGCGTGCCAGCGGGCGTGTCCCTGCGGATTTTCCATGTCCCCATTCTCCCCGGTGCAGAAAGTAGAGGTGCACTCCGTGCACACCATCAACCCAGCAGCAGCTCCCCTCCAGGTGCAGGTGGTCATGCATGGGAAATGCTCGCACTCTGGGGGTTTCTCGGCGGTCTTGATATCACGCACCATATCATCCAGCTCCTCCCTGTCCTTGAACAAGTGCTCGCATGACCCGATGCCGTATGTGCAGTCGCTGGTCTCCTCCGCTTCCCCCGTCGATGGCGACTCGCTCAACAACACCGGCGCCTTAGACACAGGCAGGTCCAGGTGCGGGTATTTCTGAGTGTTCTCAGCCACAGACGCAAGCAACAGAAGGTCCATGGGCGGGGGTTTCTGCGGGTTCTCAGCAGACCCCGTCTCGCACCCTTCCTTTGCAACGCTGGCCATTATTCCCCAGCCATCCTTTGCAACGCTATCCCCCGGCATTTGCTGATCCTTTTCGTTTCTGGCCGCCACTGCATAGTCATCTTCGCTCCAGTCACTGAGCCTCATAGGGCGTGCACACAAGAAGCAGTATCCCAAATTCGGTTCATCGCACCACTGAGCAACCCAATGCTGGTGCTCGCCGGCATGCCAGCGGGCGTGTCCCTGCGGATTTTCTATGTCCACCGGCCACCCAAAGCAGAAAAAATAGGCGCAGTCTATGCACTTCATCATCCCTTGGTCGTCCTCACTGGCTCCCTTCCAGGTCGTCTTGCAACTACGACGCCGGCACTTCCGAGGCTCCTTGAGGACCTTGTTTGCGACCTTGAGATCACGTACCACCGTATCCAGATCGAAAAGTATGTGGTCGCACCGCCCGCTGTCGTCCATACTGTTGACGGTACTGTCGCTGCTGGTTGCCGCCTCCGCTTCCTCGGATGATGGCCACTCGCTCCACCCCGTCGGAGACGCAGACACGCCGCTGCATCCAGGACCAGCCGCAGCCAGCGGGTCCAGGCGCGGGGACTTCTGCGGGCTCTCGGACGCCTCCTCCGCCCTCTCCCTCTTCTCCTCTACCATCACGCCTGCTGCCTGGAAACTAAGAAACAACAAGAATGAGTCGGTGAATTCTGAACCCCAAAAACAGAACAGTACGGGAAGAGAAAAAACCGGACTAGAGGTGACCAAAAAAAAAAACTCCGTCAGGAAGCAACCAACACCAAAAATCCCAGCGATCATCAAGGGTTAGCGGCGCCAATAACTTTCCTGGAGCGAAAATCCCGAAGAATCGGAGAACGAGAAAAAAAAACTCCACTAACAAAACGAGAAGATATCGAACATTCAGGTAGCGAGCATCAAGAGCTTCGCAGCTTTAGGGCGGAAAGGCAACCGGGAACGCCGGCGGAGCGGAGGACAGGGGAAAACTCCGCCGTCAAGGCATGAAGAACCCGAGCATTCAGGCGGAGAAACACACGAGAGCGGCCCCGCGGATCCGATTCGGGGGGGCGAGAGAAACCCACCAGCAACACGCGATCAAGCAGGCAGGCAAGCACGCGCGCACCCAGCGACGCGGGATTAGCCGGGGAGGAGACGAGGCTTACCGGTGGCGGCGAGGGAAGAGGACTCGGAGGGAGGACCGAGCGGAGCAGCGGCGTGGGCAGCGAGGCGGCGAAAGGGAGGGAGGCGGTTTCGCTGGTCGGGGGGACGGTGGCGCCGGGGCTGGTTTGGTGGGCTGGGCGAGGAGCTGATGCGGCCATGCGTACCGCCGGAATGGATTTTATCTCGGGGGTTAGGCAAGATTCTGAGGCCCTGCCCGGCCCGGTATGACCGTGGTTCCGGTTTTGGAGGACAGAACTTGGGCTCGATCAAAAAAAAAACTTGACGCCAACAAATACAGTGAGCAAATTTCTCGACAAAATCTGATAAGCATTTACCCCTAAAAGAAATCTGATAAGCAAATACACTCCAAATCAAATGGGATAAGCAAATCAGTTTCTACAACCTCTCTTCCCTATAGTTATAAAAAACGCATTTCTATGTCCCACAAGTTACCCGATATCATGAGATGGCTCATATAAACATAGTTGATATAGCCTTTGGGCATGTTCCTTGTTTTTATTTTCGTACAAGGTGTTCTTGTATGGTTTATGGTCTTCACAAAAAGAGAAAAGGGTGCCGCTAGCCGTACATCCAACTGTCTCGGACGCGGAGATAAATTCGGATGTATGTGGCCACCAAATATAGAGGGGGCGGATATAGATTATCCCTTCAAAAGTAAAGCTAATTTACCGAATATGCAATGACATCTCTTCTTGTGCATCATCATTGACTATTGGTGACACTGGTAACGACCAATCCATGACATAGTTTTATCATAGGACTAATAATCCATAACATAGTATTTGAGGTACGAACATATCTGTATCTTGATCATGTTCTTCAAATCACTGGATAAACATGCTCGAAGTTAACTCTTATGGTCACAAAATGTCATCATCAAGACCCTTCGCCCCTATAAATTCAACATTGTGTCTTGATAAATGATAGAACCTTTCGTGGGCCTAAAACCAAAGATCGGAGACTGGAAGATTACCATAGATTTAGGAGGATGATGAGCTTACCCTTCCAAATATTTCTCTCAGAAGGATGGGAGAGTGCTTTGGAGGGTCCCAGGAACACTCCGCAACTGCATACCACACTCGCTAGCGGGGCTAAGGGCCTTTCCAATGCGGATCATTAAAGGGCCTCATCAAATATCCGCAGACATGACTGGACGTGTCCACGAACAGCCTGAGCATCCAACCACGTCCTCAAATTTGGACTATGGGCTATGAATGACAGTGAGTTAGATGAACCGAGAGGACAAATATATGAGTGTGATGCATTAGTTGTGGGGGGCATGGTCTAAGTGACAGTGTCCCGGGCGGGCGTCCATACTCCCTCAGAGATCCTCCCAAGTTGAGGACGGTTTGTGGGATTTTGTGTGTCCAAACTAGTCTGTGGACATTTGATGACTAGCATTGGAGGTAGTGTTCGGACTCCGGTCTGGACATTTTGTGACCCATGTTGGAGACGCCCTAAGTGTTGCAAACATATGAGGAACAAGTATTTTTTGGATTTTTTTTTCTTGTGCATCCTCACAATTCATAATGCATTAAAGACAAGGGTTTTCACACCATGAAAGCTCAAACTCAAATGTTAAGCCACATCATACACAATTATAATACTCTACACATAAACGCTTAATTATTTCACTTGGTTCTCCGGCTAGCATGCACCACTAGATCAAGACCACTTCATCGTCATAAAATCTACTCACGTAAAAGGCGTAAGGCTCCCTGTTTCGCTCGTCTTGTGTTTAGTGACACCTCTCCCCATGTATGTTTTCCTCAGCACCCCATTCCTTACCTCACATGGTTTTCACATAACTTTGAGGTAAACGTAGTACCTCTATTTTTATTTTCATTGTAGGATTGCAAATAAAAATATTAGATACCACAAATATTCTACCAGTCTAATATGAGAGTTCTTGGAAGATACCAAAGCAACTACAAAGACAGACACCTAGCAGCATAAACATGAACAGTAGATTCAACATATACTAAAAAAATACAACACTATGCAAACATGAAACTTCAATGTAGATCAAATACAAGAATAGATGATAAATTCCCGAAAGAGTTCAGATATACCTCTTCTCCTCTTCTCAATATGTTTTACATCTTTTAATCGCCGAGAACAAATTCAGTTATGTCTTTTTGTTCTACACCATTGTTGCTCCAAGACAATAGTTCCTGAAAAGAATAACCGACTAGTAGAACAAACAACTAGCTAGAAGAGAGAGAAAAAAGAATGATTTTTCCACAGCTAAGCCATTCCACTTCTTGCATCCGTTGTTTATAAAAATATTTGTACCCATGGAATGGGCCCCATACGAACAAGTATATGCTTTAAAGTTGCGAACATATTACAGATAGTTACCGATGTTAGAGATACCACGGGCAAATCAACATGACGAAGAACAAAAAGCAATCAGGAGACACGAGATCTTAACGTGGAAAACCCCTCCAACACGAAGGGGGAAAAACACGGGCGCCAGCCAGCCAAACTTCACTATGTTGGGGAAGGTTACAAACACCGAGGATTTACAACTGATTAACTTATCACATGCGGCGGCTTACAAGAGGTATATATAACACAGGTGACCTAGGTCAA
>NC_041392.1:258829229-258836500 GCF_002162155.2 Triticum dicoccoides
GGGGCTTGGGCCTCGCTCCGCTCGCTCATCAGAAGTTGGCCTTTCTCTTTATACTTGAATTTGGAGCATAACATAACAACCGAGGTCTATGCGAGGGGAGATAGATGATATACCCCAACATATTTCCAAATCATGTCATAGATCGGCGTCCCACAATATATGTGCCCGCACATGCGTGCCACCAACCGCCTCCCTATGATACTTCAACACTCTTCTTAATTAGTTTCCTTTAGTTTTTAGATGCTAGTAGATTAAATCAATAAATGATATGACCTTAAGTTTTCTATTGATAATATGGAGTAGCTTGCACCGGAAATAATCTAGCATCTTTGGTGCTTAAAAAGAACATAAGGTCTCGTATTAGGACCTATATGTGTTCCTGAAGGAAATATGCCCAAGACGCAATAATAAAGTTGTTATTTCATATTTCCTTATTCACGATAAAGGTTTACTATTCATGCTAGAATTGTATTGATCGAAAACCTAAATACATGTGTGAATATATAGACAAACACTGTGTCCCTAGTAAGCCTCTACTAGACTAGCTCGTTGATCAAAGATGGTTAAGGTTTCCTAACCATAGACATGTGTTGTCATTTGCTAATGGGATCACATCATTAGGAGAATGATGTGATGGACAAGACCAATCTGTTAGCTTAGCATATTGACCGTTCAGTTTTATTGCTATTGCTTTCTTCATGTCAAATACATATTCCTTCGACTATGAGATTATGCAACTCCCGGATACCGGAGGAATACCTTGTGTGCTATCAAACGTCACAATGTAACTGGGTGATTATAAAGATGCTCTACAGGTATCTCCGAAGGTGTTTGTTGGGTTGGCATAGATCGAGATTAGGATTTGTCACTCCAAGTATCGGAGAGGTATCTCTGGGCCCTCTCGGTAATGCACATCATAAGAAGCCTTGCAAGCAAAGTGACTAATGAGTTAGTTGTAGGATGATGTATTACGAGACGAGTAAAGAGACTTGCCGGTAACGAGATTGAACTAGGTATGTAGATACCGACGATCGAATCTCGGGCAAGTAACATACCGATGGACAAAGGGAATAACGTATGTTGTCATAACGGTTCGACCGATAAAGATCTTCGTAGAATATGTAGGATAGGAGCCAATATGAGCATCCAGGCTCCGCTATTGGTTATTGACCGGAGAAGTGTCTCGGTCATGTCTACATAGTTCTCAAACCTGTATGGTCCGCACGCTTAACGTTCGATGACGATATAGTATTTATATGAGTTTTGTGATTTGGTGGCCGAATGTTGTTCGGAGTCCCGGATGAGATCATGGACATGAGAGGAGTCTCGAAATGGTCGAGAGGTAAAGATTGATATATAGTACGATGGTATTCGGACACCGAAAGTGTTCCAGAGGGTATCGGGTACTTATCGGGTCACCGGAAAGTGTTTCGGGTACCCCCAGCAATCCTATGGGCGATATGGGCCTTGTGAAGGAACACACCAGCCCACAAGGGGTTAGTGCACCCTATAAGGCTATAGGAGGAGGAGAAGGAAAGGGGGAAGGGAAAGGAAAGTGTGGATTAGGATTCCCACTTCCTTCCCTCAGCCCCCTCTTTCCTTCCCCTTCATGCATACATGGGAAGGGGGTGCACGGCAAGACAGGGCCCCTAGGGGGCAGCGGCCAACCCTAGGGCGCCCCTGGCTGCCTCTCCTCCCCTCCCACCTATATATATGTGGGGAGGGGGCGCCTAGAACACACAACATCAATTGTTAGCCATGTGCGGCGCACCCCTCCACAGTTTACACTACCAGCCATATTCTCATGGTGCTTAGGCGAAGCCCTGCACGGATCATGTGGCACCCCAGCTCAGAGCGACCGGTTTACCTTGCATTGCTAGCCCAGAGACCATGTCTTCTGGCAACACACAACATCTTGGTACAGAAAACAACCGCTTTATTGATACTAGCGGCTCATAGTTTACATTACAACAGGTAGTGAGGCCAAGCGGCACACCCGGTGCGGCCGAACAATATGTACATTATTTAGTGAACATAAAAGGGCCTCGGTCATAACAACTACGCGGCAGCGGAACAACATCGTAGCGGAACTCCATAACACAAGGACACCGATGTGGACACGATCTAGACTCGAGCAGCACTCCTTTCCATGGGACTTTCCTGAAATCTGGCATGACACGCCAGGTCAGTACATTGAATGTACTTGCAAGCTCACAACAAGCATAAACATAATGACAAACAATATTATGATAATTAACCAATTATTAGTAATGCAACAATGTAACCAACATGCTGTGATCGCGCTCTTATGAGCACAGTCCCTCAGACTAGCTTACCACGGTGATCGCTTCTGGATCACAAATGTACCAACCACATGATCTTCACTCTGGATACTTCATGATCATTCCGGCGACCACAGCCATGACCAATATTTGGTCTCAAACAGTGATCCTTCCGGCGATCACAACCACGACCAACACTTGGTCTCAATCGACAGGATGACTTTCCCGCCATCCTCAGCAGTGCAAAGTTCATGACTTAGTGTGCAAGATTAATTAAATGTTAACCCATGGTGTGACCTACTTTTGAGGTGTCCATAACCGTGGACTCGACTATCGATAGATTAATACACTCTTCAGACGTAGCGCACTGTACCCACATCACGGAACCCATGGCCTCGCACTCCCATTCGGGTGGACCAACGGCATTCTGACGAAACCCCTCCATTGCCATGACACTCTCTCAGCCACTCCGACCCACTCCCCAACTGGGCTAGTCCTGGGTGGCCCCGTGTCTACCAAAGACACAACGACCACCGTCATGGCCAACGTCCCTCACGGGGACCGGTACCAAAAATCTCAACAACGAGCTCACAAGGTTATGCCTGCTTACCGGGCCAGGGTACCGCACGCCCGTAACCTTCCCTAGTTGGAGGCACCGACCAAAGGCATGACAACGGATCGAATAAAGGCCTTCCCATATAAGGCCTAGTTGGGAAAAACTCGATTCAGTGGCACCATGACTCGGTCAACAATAAATTCAAGTTGTATTATTATCAGGTTCAACTTAAATTGAAAATAACCGGTGTCATAGTATGCCATGAAATGAAATCACTAACATAGGCACCACATATTAACGGAAATGACTGGGTCAACTAAATCCACACTAAGCATAAACATCAACAACACCTCATACTTCTCTTGTTAGGATTAAACTCACATTAAACAGAATCTTTTCTAACAACTTTTATTATTTTTCTCATGCAAGAAAATAGTTCTAATAAATTACTTATCTCCATAACCATATTATTTCTATCATAGCAAAGATTAATTCTAGTTTCTATAACCACTTAGTAGCTACAAACTTTTTGATAACATAAGCATGTAAACATAAGCAAACACTAACATAATATAAATAACCTAATGCTAATGATTTAAATGCATGGATTAAATCATTCATTCAAGTAGAAAATATCACAAATATTGAAGTGGCATCATGAAAATGTTGTTGTGGCTTGCCTTAGTGCAGATGAGGCTCACAAGCCCCCTGGTGTTCCTCAAGACAAGCTTCACTCTCTGAAAATAATTTTAAACACAAAAAGAAAATATCAAGAACCCTTCTGAAAATCACTAGAAAATCTAGACAGCAGGGAAAAATCCCATTTTTGGTGAGCTGCTAGATTTCTTTGCAAAGAACATAATGCAAAAAGAATCAATTCATTTGGACTTATAGTTGAAGAGTTATAGCTATTTGAATCTCTCTGGAATTTGAATTTAAATAAAACAGACGGGGGGGGTGGCATCGAAGGCGTAAAGCCTCGGGGCGCCACCACTCATACCGCTTCGCGCGTGTACTGAGTGGCTGACTAGCGGTCCTTGCTAGCCAGGTGGGGGAAGAGGGAGAAGGAAACAGAGGAGGTCACGGCTTCACCGGAGCTCATGCCGACGATGAGGGCTCCTCGGCCAAAACGAGAGGGAGGGATCGAGAAAGGGGATGGAGGCGCACCTGCCCGTACCCGTAGCGTAGCTAGGGGTGTTTGGACAGTGTCGGAATCGTCCTCGCAAGTGGAGGCAGAGAGCGGGGGATCGTCGGAGACGAAGACGATGGCGAACAGCGGCGACTCCAGGGGCTTCAACCAGGCGGTACAACACCACCGGAGAGTGGCAGAGGCCCTGGAAGGATTGCCCAGGCCTGGGAGGGGCTGGAGCTACCGTGGCGACCCGAGAGGATCGCCAGCAAGCTCGAGCTCGGGGACGGCGGCCCGCGGCCTGCCCGGCCGGGCTACGGTTTCCTACGGTGTTGTGGGGTGTGTGGGAGTGGAGGATGGTGCTCGAGGAGGCTGGTGTCGGATTTCGGGTTCTGACAGACCCTTGAGGTTCGAACACTGGGGTGCGTGCGGAGATTTCGCTTCCTACCTACCTGCACCCCTCCGCCTCGCTAAGATCTAAGCTATGGAAAGAACAACACAAGAGACACAGGGTTTATACTGGTTCGGGCCACCGTTGTGGTGTAATACCCTACTCCAGTTTGTGGCGTGGTGGATTGCCTCTTGGGCTGATGATGATGAATGATACAAGGAAGAATAGCCTCGCAAGGGTCTGTTCTTGGCTGGGGCGATGAACTGTTGGGAGGAGTTCAACCACCCTTCTCTCTCTCTCTCTCTCTGATCGAACCCCCTCTCCTCTCTGGGTGGCTGGTCCTATTTATAGAGGCCCTGATCCTCTTCCCAAATATCGAGCGGGAAGGGAGCCAACAATGGCGGGCTAATTTGAAGGGGGACAGCTAGTACTAGCTACCCTAACAAAAGTAGTCTTCGCCTGCACAAAGCTCTAGTGCTGACGCCGTCCTGGGCTCCACGATGACCTCCGTCTTGCAGTGCTCCTGGTCCTGGTCTTGTTGCACCGAAATGGCAACCTTTGCCTGATGCATCGGTACTCCGCGGCTGCGCTTGCCCCCTTTACACCAAAGAGGAAAGGAGGACACTGCGCGGGCTGGCACCCGCCTGGCGCCCTTGGTTGTCATGGCTTGCATCACGGGAACCTCGTGAGGTACCCCGCCTTGATCTCTCCGCCTCTTCACGAGCCAGCCTGGTGAGGCCGTGCCTAAGGAAGCTCCGCGTCGTCCGCCCCGCGAGGCTTGGCCCCTCGCGAGGGTCTTGGGTCTGTGTTGATGAAGATGGGCCATGCCGGGCCCCCTTTTAAGCCACGCCGCAGGCCGCAGGCAGGCAAGTCTGGGGACCCCCGTTCCCAGAACGCCGACAGTAGCCCCCGGGCCCAAGGCGTGCCCGGACTTGGCCGTGCGGGGAGGCGGAAGGGCAAGAGTGAACCGCCGCGGGCCCTAACAGCCTGCGGTCTTGGGCGCCGCGTGGCGGTTGATTGGACGTGGGCGTCTCCACTTCCCCATGGCGCCTCGGCAACTGCACGGATTGGACAAGTCCATGCATGCAAAGCGGGTCATGATTACCTGTGATAGTGGGGGCCGACGGTTGGCCTTCGCCGGCTATAAGTACGGATTGGCACGCGCCCTTCCAGTTCATTCTCCCTTGCTTCTCCTTCTTCTCCATGGCCCCGTCGAGGAGGTTCTCGGCCGTAGAGAAGGGGAAGGCTCGCGGGGTAGAGCCTGCCTCTTCCCCGCCCAAGCGCGGCCGAGGGCGCCCTCGCAAGCATCCTGTGGCCTCCACGACAGCTCCCCGCGGCCGCGGAGACGATTCCTAGCATGGTGACGGTCGGACTGCTGCGGCCGGGGGGTGCGCTTCGGTCGCGCGTCCCCCTAGGCCGCGCTTTCGCACTGCAGAGGTGCTGTCGGAGTTCGTTGTGTGGTCGGCGGAGCCGACTAGCACCCGGCTTCCACTTCCTCGCTTCCTCCTTGGCGAGCTCCCGGCCGGCGCCCCGGGCGGCCTCTGGCTCCAGGCTGACGGCTGCTGCAGCCGGGCCTCATGGGCTTCACTGGAGGTCTCCGCAGCTGGGAGCCTGGCCTTGGCCCGCGGTTGGCAGATGTTTGCCCGCGCGCGCGGCCTGAGGCGTCGGTGCACCCTGCACTTCAAGTTTGACGGTGATGCCACCCTCTATGTGAGGGTGTTTGGGGAGGATGGTCGCCGTGCGGGGTGCTGCCCTGAGGACGACGACCTCCGACGACGATGGAGAGGACAGCGCTCGGGTGCCTGGCGGCGCTCAGGGTTCCTCAAGCTTCTCCGGTTCTTCTTCAAGCGGCGACTCCTCCAGCGGTGGCCGCGGTCAGCCTCCACACCGTCGTATCTGCTTGGGAGGTGGTGGCATGCCTGCCCGCCGTCGCGCCCCGGTGAAGCGCGAGAGGGAGTCTGCCTGAGCCCCATGGGTGGCTCGAGTCCTCCCTGCAGGCCGGTGTGAGGCGAGCTGCGCCTAATTTGTTCTTTCTTTTCCTTGTTCCTGCGCAAAAAGACAGTAGCGTGGAGCCCCGCGGGGGCGTGTTTGGGTTATTGCAGTTAATCATCATTTGCTTCCGCTATCGTGCCTTCCGGCTACGTGCCCGCACATGGGTAGTTCCCGGGCCCAGCCGTGGGGGGCGACCAACCCAGGCCCTGTGTTCGTGTCGCGGTGCCCGTGGGGCACGGACTGGAGGGGTGCTCCTGTAATGGACCCAGGTCGCGAAACCTTTGAATGACTAGGATAGGATCACTCGCGAGGGTGCTCGGCTATCCCCCTCCCTCGCGAGGCCTTGCAAAAGAGAAATCAAGGCGGGAGAGCGAAAAGTCGAAGAACCACAAGCCAAAGACGGCAACAACTTCAATAAAACTTCAAATGAGAAGGAGCAAGCCAACTGCGGAAAGCAAATGAAAAGCCGCATCCGGCACCTAATCTAGTCTTTGACGTCTTCTCACCAGCGCGGAGCTAAGTGCTGCCACTGGGCGTGGGAGGGAGCCCCAGGGCCTGAGGCCGGCGCTCCTGAGACTCCGGGGCGTGTACAACCCCAACTCATTATTACATGAGAGTGTCACGGGCGGCGAGCTTCACAGGCATTGGCCTTCTTCACAGGCTCCGGCCCTTTTCCAAAACGCGACAGCTTCACAGGCATTCGCCTTCTTCACAGGTTCTGGGCCTTTTCCAAAACGTGACAGCTTCACACGCATTCGCCTTCTTCACAGGCTCTGGGCCTTTTCCAAAACGCGATAGCTTCACAGGCATTCGCCTTCTTCACAGGCTCCGGGCCTTTTCCAAAACGCGACAGCTTCACAGGCATTCGCCTTCTTCACATGCTCCGGGCCTTTTCCAAAACGCGATGGCTTCACAGGCATT
>NC_041392.1:258836706-258903917 GCF_002162155.2 Triticum dicoccoides
CAGGCTCCGGGCCTTTTCCAAAACGCAACAGCTTCACAGGCATTTGCCTTCTTCACAGGCTCCGGACCTTTTCCAAAATGCGATGGCTTCACAGGCATTTGCCTTCTTCACAGGCTCCGGGCCTTTTCCAAAACGCGATGGCTTCACAGGCATTCGCCTTCTTCACAGGCTTCGGGCCTTTTCCAAAACGCGATGGCTTCACAGGCATTCGCCCTCTTCACAGGCTCCGGGCCTTTTTAGGGGTAGAACCTCTGGAGGTGCTGGATGTTCCATGCGTTCTGGACTGGCACCCCCTCCTGAGTCTCCAAGCGCGCGGAGCCGAGCCTGGAAACATGAACAACTTTGAATGGGCCCTCCCACGTGGGAGAGAGCTTGTGCAACCCCTCCCTGGAGAGAACCCGCCTGAGCACGAGGTCTCCTACCTCGAGAGTTCTGGGGCGGATGTTGCGACAGTGATATCACCGCAGTGCTTGTTGGTACCTCGCCACTCGTAGCACGGCTTCTCGGCGACGTTCCTCCCCTAGCACGAGGTCCATCCCCCGCATGGCGTCCTGCTGCTCCTCGTCGAACACCAGGACCCGCACGGAGCAACGTCTGACCTCGTGAGGGAGGACCGCTTCGGCTCCGTAGACCAGGAAGAACGGGGTCTCTCCAGTCGGCTTGGTCGCGGTTGTGCGGATGGACCACAACATGGACTGAAGCTCGTCGTACCAACCTCTGCCACAGGCCTCCAGCTTCTTCTTGAACGTCCTGGTCTTGAGGCCCCTCAGGACCTCCGTGTTGGCTCGCTCGGCCTGGCCGTTGCTTCGGGGGTGCGCCACCGAAGCGTAGCATATCTGCGTTCCAAGGTTAGCACAGTATGTTTTGAAGAGGTTACTAGTGAACTGCGAACCGTTGTCCGTGATGATGCGGTTCGGCACCCCGAACCGGCTCACGATGCCCTTGATGAACTTGACCGCGGAGCCCGCGGGAATGGTGCGGACAGCCTCTACTTCAGCCCACTTGGTGAACTTGTCCACGGTGACGTAGAGGTAGCGGTAGCCCCCTGGCGCCCGAGGAAATGGGCCCAAGATGTCCAGCCCCCAGACTGCGAATGGCCACGAAAGGGGTATAGTCTGCAGGCCTCCTGCTGGCTGATGGATCTGCTTGGCGTGGAACTGGCAGGCCTCACAAGCTTTCACTAGTTCGATGGCGTCATTGAGCGCGGTGGGCCAATAAAACCCACTGCGGAACGCCTTGCCGACGAGGGTCCATGATGATGAATGATCTCCACAGTCTCCGCTGTGTATATCTTCCAGCAGTTCCTTCCCTTGCTCCCTGGAGATGCAGTGCAGGGATACATCGTTTGGTCGCTTCCGGTAGAGCTCTCCATCCTTGATGCAGTATGCCGTCGCCTGGCATGCCACTCGCTCCGCTTCCTCCTCCTTCTCCGGCAGGGTCCCTTGCATTAAGTAACTCCGGAGCTCCGTGATCCAACATCCCTCCTGAGGTTCCATCGTCAGGAGCAGGCGTGCTCCTGAGGCCGGGCCACAGGCCGGAGCTCTTGAGGCAGGTGGCTAGGGGAGTTCCTCCTGGGGCTGAGCCGTGTTTGATAATGACGGTAGGGCTGAGGGCTTGAAGAGCCGCTCCTCGAAAACGCCAGGCTCCTGAGGTAACCGTCTGGACGCCCGTTTGGCGATGTCGTCGGCCTCCTAATTGGTGCCACGAGGCACATGCTGCAACTCCAACCCCCAGAATTGCTTCTCCATCCTGCGGACCTCCGCAAGGTAGGCTTCCATGTGCTCATCCTTCGGCTCGTACACCTTGTTGGAGAAATTGACAAGGAGCTGCGAATCGCCCTTGATGGTGAGGCGTTTCACCCCCAGGGCAGCTGCGGCCTTCAAGCCCGCTATTAAACCTTCATACTCCGCTATGTTGTTGGAGACCTTTTCACCTTGCTGGAAACAGAGCTGCATAGCGTAATAGAGCTTGTCCTGAGTGGGCGATATAAGCACCGCCCCAGCCCCAGCGCCATGCCTGGAGAACGCCCCATCGAAGTACAAGACCCAGCCTTCTGGCGCCTCGCTTCCCGGGGATAGGGACCGATCCTCGTCGGCCTTGAGGCCTGGCGCCTCCGTCCATTCTGCCACAAAATCCGCCAACACTGCTCCCTTGATGACTCTGGTCGTGTTGAATTCGAGCTGAAACGCTTGCAGTTCTATGTTCCACTCAGCGACCCTTCCAGCTGAGTTAGGGCTCCTGAGCACTCTCTCCAGGGGGTATGACGAGACGACCTTGATGGGGTGACCCTGAAAATAGTGCCGCAGCTTGCGCGAGGCCACCAGTAGCGCGAGGAGGAGTTTCTGAGGCATGGGGTACCGTGCCCTCGCATCCCGCAACACCGTGCTGACGAAGTACACCGAGTGCTCTACGAGGTTGGGTGCATCAGTGCTGGCGGCTCCCTTCGGAGACCATGGCGCCTCTTGAGGCGACGAGGCCTCCTGAGGCTGGCCATCTGGGGGAGGAGCCTCTTCCGCCTCCGGTGCACTCCTCTGCGGCGGCTGATCCTCCTCAGCCGCGGTGGTGGTTTCTGTGGGTTTTCCTTGTTCATGCTTTGCCTTGTCCCGGGCTGCTGCTGCGGTTTTGATTCGACGCTCCTCTCTAACCGCCACCAGGGCTGCGCTGGCGGAGTATGGAGTGGCGGCGAGGTAAAGCACCAGGGGCTCTTGAGGGTGCGGAGCCACCATGACCGGTGGGCTGGTCAGGTATCTCTTGAGATCCTGGAACGCCTTGTCGGCCTCTTCAGTCCACTCAAAGGGCCCCTTTTTCTTCATTAGCTAGAAGAAGGGCAGCGCTCGTTCCCCCAACTTGGAGATGAAGCGCCCTAGCGCGGTCACGCACCCGGTGAGCTTCTGCATTTCTCTGAGGGTCTTTGGCGGGCTCATGTCTTCCACCGCCTTGACCTTTTCTGGGTTAGCCTCGATGCCTCGGTGGGACACGAGGAAACCCAAGAGCTTGCCCGAGGGGACTCCGAACACACACTTCTCTGGGTTGAGCCGTAGGTTCACTGCGTTGAGGCTCGCGAAGGTTTCCTACAGGTCTTGTATCAGGGTCCTGGCCTCCCGAGACTTTACCACGATGTCATCGATGTAAGCTTCAACATTCTTCCCGAGCTGCGGGCCCAAGGTGATGTGCATCAGCCGCTGAAAGGTCGCCCCTGCGTTACGCAGCCCGAATGGCATGCACGTGTAGCAGTACACCCCACACGGGGTTAGGAAGGCTGTCTTTTCGACGTCTTCCACCGCCATCTTGATCTGGTGATACCCAGAAAAGGCATCCAAGAAGCATAGCAGGTCGCATTCCGCGGTGGAATCGACGATCTGGTCGATGCGGGGAAGCGGGAACGGATCTTGCGGGCATGCTTTGTTGAGGTTGGTGAAGTCGACACACATGCGCTCCTTCCCTCCCTTCTTTGGCACAATGACAGGGTTGGCCAATCAATCCGGGTATCGGACCTCGCGAATGACCCCAGCGGCTTCTAATTTGCGGGTCTCTTGGACGATGAAGGCCTGCTTTTCTGTGGACTGCCGCCTGGCCTTCTGCTTCACAGGGCGCACGTTGGGGCACACATTGAGGTGATGCTCGATTACTCTCCTAGGGATCCCTGCCAACTGGTCAGGCTCCCAAGCAAATACCTTCTTGTTTGCACGCAGGAACCCGACCAGGGCCTCCTCCTGCTCGGGTTCGAGGTTGGCGCCTATGGTGAAAGTGGCGTTGGTGGACCCGTCCTCATCGACGGGTATCTGCTTGGTTTCTGCCTTGTCCTGGGTGAACAACTGTTTCTTCTTGGCGGGTGCAGCCCCCTTGGGCTCGGGGGTCTCCAAGTCGGCGGGCCGTGTCGACGCCGACGTCTTGAAGGCGAGCTTGAGCACCCGCAGCGCGTCTCCGGTGTCCCCGTGCACGGTGAGGGTACAGCTGCTCCTGGGCATCTTCATGAGGTTGTACGCCGGGTGCGTCACGGCCATGAATTGGGCCAGCACTGGGTAGCCGAGGATGGCGTTGTAGGGGAGGCCGATGGGGGTGATGTCAAAGTCGACCAGCTCCGTACAGAAGTTGTTGTAGGCGCCGAAGGTTACTGGGAGCCGGATCTGTCCCGAGGAGCTGGATGATCCGCCCCCAACGCCTGAGAAGGGCTGGCTGGGTTGCAGCCGTTCCAGGGGTATGCGGAGGAGGTCGAAGGCCTCGACTAAGAGCACGCTGAGGCCCGCACCGCCATCGATGAGAGTTTTGGTGACGGCCACCTGGCAGATGGTGGGGGTGTACAGCATGGGGAGCGCACCCGAGCAAGCCGAGTTGGGAGGGTGGTCCTCTGAGCTGAAGGTCAGGCCGGCCTTGGGTGCCGCCCGGTCCGGGAGAGCCCCCTGCCGCGTGGGAGCGGCACTGACCCGGCGGATGAACGGCTTGACGTGGTGACTTGTAGGCGGCGCCTGCGAGCCGCCCAGGAGGGCCGCGACGACCGGGGGTGTTGGTGTAGCGCGATGGGCGGGGAAGAGGCCGCGGGGCTCTTCCCAAGAGGCCATGGAGGCTGCCGGCGGGTGGAGCAGCCATGTGCGCGGAGCGCCGGTGGGGGCCATGGGGAGCCAGTTGGCCATGACCCTATCGTCACCTCCAGCTTCGAGGAGGGCCTCCTCGCTCGCCAGCACGAAGGCCAGTGGATCTGTCATGCCGCCGTAGTGCGGCGGCGTCGTTGGCTTGAACTCGTCCGGCCACCGTACCCGTTGCAGGGCTGGGGCCAGGGCTCGGAGCCCCCTGGCCCCCGTGCTGGCACCAGCAGCCAGAGCGGGCGACGCGCTACTCATCGCGAGGCAGGTTGTGGCGGTGGCGGAAGAGAAAGCTCCGGTGCACCCCTACCTGGCACGCCAAATGTCGGATTTCGGGTTCCGGCAGACCCTTGAGGTTCGAACACTGGGGTGCGCGCGGAGATTTTGCTTCCTACCTACCTGCACCCCTCCGCCTAGCTAAGATCTAAGCTATGGAAAGAACAACACAAGAGACACAGGGTTTATACTGGTTCGGGCCACCGTTGTGGTGTAATACCCTACTCCAGTTTATGGCGTGGTGGATTGCCTCTTGGGCTGATGATGATGAATGATACAAGGAAGAACAGCCTCGCGAGGGTCTGTTCTTGGCTGGGGCGATGAACTGCTGGGAGGAGTTCAGCCACCCTTCTCTCTCTCTCTCTCTCTCTCTGATCGAACCCCCTCTCCTCTCTGGGTGGCTGGTCCTATTTATAGAGGCCCTGGTCCTCTTCCCAAATATCGAGCGGGAAGGGAGCCAACAATGGCGGGCTAATTTGAAGGGGGATAGCTAGTACTAGCTACCATGACAAAAGTAGTCTTCGCCTGCACAAAGCTCTGGTGGTGACGCCGTCCTGGGCTCCACGATGACCTCTGTCTTGCAGTCCTCCTGGTCCTGGTCTTGTTGCACCGAAATGGCAACCTTTGCCTGATGCCTCGGTACTCCGCGGCTGCGCTTGCCCCCTTTGCACCAAAGAGGAAAGGAGGACACTGCGCGGGCTGGCACCTGCCTGGCGCCCTTGGTCGTCATGGCTTGCGTCACGGGCACCTCGTGAGGTACCCCGCCTTGATCTCTCCGCCTCTTCACGAGCCAGCCTGGTGAGGCCGTGCCTGAGGAAGCTCCGCGTCGTCCGCCCCGCGAGGCTTGGACCCTCGCGAGGGTCTTGGGTTTGTGTTGATGAAGATGGGCCATGCCGGGCCCCCTTTTAAGCCACGCCGCAGGCCTCAGGCAGGGAAGTCTGGGGACCCCCGTTCCCAGAACGCCGACAGCTGGGGGTGGCTCCATTTATAGGCGAGCGGCGAGGGGGGGATCGGGCTCCGCCGTCGACACCTGGACATGGCGCCCGGCGACAAGCGGCGTCAGTGAGAGGGGGAGAAGACGACGCAACTCACGCGGGGACTGTGGGCGAACGAAGACGAGCACAGGATCCAGGAGAACGCGACGAGCACAGTGCGCACCACACTGTTATGTTGGCCCGACCGTGCCCGTGCTCTCTGTGGCGAGCTCTGGCATCGGCGAGTGTCAGGGGAGAGTTAAGGGGGTTTGGACAAAGATGGTGGCGCGGTTTGGCATGCTTTGGTAGTCGGGGAAGCAAGCACGCGTGAAACAGAGCACTAGGCGGCTCCCAGAGCGCGTCGACACGCAGGCTGGCATCATGTACACGCGTGGTCACCGCATGAACTTTGCCCTCAGGCCGGTCTACGTCCAAAGTTCATGTCCAGCTTGTTGTTCGTGGTAGTTTTGAACTTTACCACACTTTGGTTTGGATCCAGACGCAGTAGAAAAGATTTTACAAGCTAAGTAAGTTTCTGATCAGTAACTTTGAGGGTTTACTGAGGTCAAACGGCTGGGAGTTTGGGGCTGGGTTTTGGAGGCTAGCAATCATCTACTAGGGTGATGATGCATAAGAAAAAATCAGCCTCATTGGAGCAAGTAAAATGGTAGTTGTTGTAGAAACCACCATTTCTGCTCAGAACAGAAAATATTTTCTGTGGCAACAATATTCCAAAAAGTGGTGCAATGTTTTTGCTCAGGAAGGTGCCCTAGGGCCCAAAGAATATTTGTGAATTTTCTCAGGTTTTTGTGGGCAAGAAAAATTGGGGTTGCTTTGGAGGACATTGATCTAGCTAGGGTTTAAGGGAAGGAAATGAATATTTTTCATTAAAGAAAAATATTCCAAATATTATTATGAGGTGAACCAGAGAGGAAATGATGATAAGAGAGGGAGATGAGGCCCTTGGGTGAAAGCCAAGGGTACCCAAGTGTTTAAGTCCCCATGAAAAGATTCAAAAACTCCAACTTCCAAAATCATTTCAAATGAAAATTAGGCAAATGAAAGAGGGCAAAAACCAGGCTGTCACGGATCACTTCACCATCACCGTCACCATGCCATCTTGTTAACGGGACTCATCTACTTCCGCGACACCTTGCTGGATCAAGATGGCGAGGAACGTCATCATGCTGAACGTGTGCAGAACTCGGAGGTGTCGTACGTTCGGTGCTTGATCGGTCGGAGCTAGAAGAAGTTCGACTTCATCAACTGCATTTTCAAACACTTTCTCTTAGTGATCTACAAGGGTATGTAGATGCTCTCCCCCTCTCGTAGCTATGCATCTCCATGGACAGATCTTGCATGTGCGTAGAAATTTTTTGTTTCCCATGCAACGTTTCCCAATAGTGGCATCCGAGCCAGGTCTATGCGTAGATGATATGCATGAGTAGAACACAAAGAGTTGTGGGAGGTGATCGTTGTCGGATTTCGGGTTCCAGCAGACCCTTGAGGTTTGAACACTGGGGTGCGCGCAGAGATTTCGCCCCCTTACCTACCTACACCCCTCCGCCATGCTAGGATCTAAACTATGGATAGAACGACACAAGAGACACAGGGTTTATACTGGTTCGGGCCACCGTTGTGGTGTAATACCCTACTCCAGTGTGTGGTGTGGTGGATTGCCTCTTTGGCTAATGATGATGAGCAATACAAGGGAGAACAGCCTCGCGAGGGTCTGTTCTTGGCTGGGATGATGAACTGCTTGGAGGAGTTCAGTCACCTTTCTCTCTCTCTGCTTTCTCTAGCTAACCGACCGAACGACCGAACCCCCTCCGAGAGTCCCTTGCTTTGCGGGTGGCTGGTTCTTGGTCCCCGATTCTCGATCCTCTATCCTCTATCCTCTCACCATGGGGGTGGATAGTCCTATTTATAGAGGCCCTGGTCCTCTCCCCAAATATTGAGCGGGAAGGGAGCCAACAATGGCGGGCTAATTTGAAGGGGGACAACAAGTATTAGCTATCCTAACAAAAGTAGTCTTCGCCTGTGCAAAGCTCTGGTGATGACGCCGTCTTGGGCTCCACGGTGACCTCCATCTCGTAGTCCTCCTGGTCTTGGTCTCGTTGCACCGAAATGGCAACCTTTGCCTGATGCCTCGGTACTCCGCGGCTGCGCTTGCCCCCCTTTGCACCAAAGAGGGAAGGAGGACGCTGCGCGGGCTGGCACCCGCCTGGCGCCCTGAATCGTCATGGCTTGCATCACGGGCACCTCGTGAGGTACCCTGCCTTGATCTCTCCGCCTCCTCGTGAGCCAGCCTGACGAGGCCATGCCTGAGCAAGCTCCGTGTCGTCTGCCTCGCGAGGCTTGGCCCCTCGCGAGGGTCTTGGGTTTGTGTTGGTGAAGATGGGCCATGCTGGGCCCACCTTTGAGCCACGCCGCAGGCCGCAGGCAGGCAAGTCTGGGGACCCCCGTTCCTAGAACGCTGACAGTAGCCCCCGGGCCCAAGGCGCGCCCGGACTTGGCCGTGCAAGGAGGCGGAAGGGCAAGAGCGAAGCCCGCGGGCCCTAACAGCCTGCGGCCTTGGGCACCGCGTGGCGGTTGACTGGACGTGGGCGCCTTAGCAACCGCACGAGTTGATAAAGGAGTGGCGTCCGCCTAGGCCCTACTTCTTGCTTTCTCCGGTTGCTGCTCAGATCCCCTTTCTTGCGCCTCTCCTTCCTTCCTCTGAGATTTCCAGATCTGCTCTGACCGCGCGACCTAGGGAACCATGGCGCCTCGTCAGCCCCCGGCCGCAGCTTGGTACTCGTCTGCCCTGGACTCGCCGAACGTGTCGGAGGCGGGCCTTGCCCGGTTGCGCCGGATGGCGACGGCGTGGGGCATCGACGGGGAGAAGGTGTTCAAGGCCGGCTCCGCCACCCCTGAGGGTCAAGGGAGCACCTTCTATCCGCTCTTCGTAAGTGCCATTGTTGCTGGCCTGGTGCCTCCCTTCTCCGAGTTCTTCTTCTCTGTCCTCCGCCATTACAAGCTACAGGCTCTGCATCTCCATCCCAACTCCGTCCTTCTCCTGGCAATCTTTTCTTATTATTGCGAAGCACATGTTGGGGTGCAGCCCTCAGTGGCCTTGCTGCGCCACTACTTCTACCTCCGGACCTCTCGTGGGACTGCTTCCGCGTGTGCGAGCTTCGTCGCGTATGGCGGCGCCATTGCCATCTCGAACTCTGGGAAGAGGATTGAGGGCTTCAGGAGCAAGTGGATCTTGGTGGATGCTGGGCGCATCCACCCTCGGCTGATCCTGCCCACGGAGCAGCCCATGAGCTCCAGCGACTGGGGTCGAGCGGAGCTCATGGATCCCCGCGCAAAGATGGTGTTGGAGAAGATGGACGCGGATCTGAGGCCGACCGACATGGCAGCGGCGAAGTTGACCGGCGCGTCGCTGCTGAGGGAGTTCCTGGAGCACCGGCTGGCTCCGCTTCGGCAGTACTCGCTTCCAATGTGAAGGCCCCGTCCGAACCCCGCAGCCTTGGCCGACGGAGACCTGGCTGCGGTTCTCCAATCTCTGGTCGGGGGCAATGTGGCGAGGCTGGAGGGCGCTCCTACGCCCTTGTTCCTCCGCAACGACTGGGAGCGGGTGGTGAAGTCCATGCCCGTCTTCAACGGGGATGGGCCAGTGCCCCTGGAAGCTCCCGAGGAACCGGTGGACGTGCCCTCCGGCGACTCCAGCGAAGAGGAAGAAGGAGGGGAGCGAGGAAAAGGGCCTGACTCCAAGGCGACTAACGGAGAGTCGAGGGCTCCCCTCCCCCGGCGTAGGTCCCGCGTTCTCCGCCTTTCTCCGAATGATGACGACGACAAAGACGACGAAGACGATGATGAGCAGGACGGCGGGAGCTCGCCCCCGATCCTGAAGAAGGACAGGACCGGGCTGATCTCCCGCGGGTCTTCCCCGGCCCCGGGGCGAACCACAGACGCACCTTCCGCCTCCAAGCTTCCCGAGGTTGACCCTTCCAGCCGGCTTTCAGGCTTCAAATTTTGCCGGAGGCCGCTTGAGCTCACTGGCGATGACCCATAAGTATTCGATTCTTGTCTTTATCTCTTGCTCTGCTTCTGAGGCTTGACGTCCGCATCTTTGGATAGGTTGGCGCCCGCAGCGAAGAAGCCGAAGGGGGCTCCCGAGGTTCCATCCGTGGCGGCGCTTCTGCCCGCGAAGGAAGGTGACCACGACGCACAGGCTTCTCCTGCCCGGTCGTCCTCGCGAGGTTTGGCTGAGCCAGCTGGGGCGAGCTCAGCCCCCACGGCCCAAGTGGCTCCCGAGGTGCTCTTGCCTGCCGCTGCCACTACAGCTGTCGGGGCGCGGCAGACTCCGCCTCAGGATGCTGTGGCTGCGCTGCCGCCTTCTCCTCCTACTCCACCGGCCGCTATCTCTCCGACTCCTTCTGTCGTTCTGGATCGTGCTGTTGCTGAGCTGGACCGACTGCGGCAGGATCTTCTTGGTGCCAACCCCCGCTTGGTGGCCGGGCGTTTGGAGCTGGCTTCTGGATGGGTTCGCTCCGACGCCTCGATTTGGGCGGCGCTGGTCCAGGCCTCGACGGCATGCGACGAGGAGAAGCAGGCCGTCTTGAAGGCGAAGGCTGCTCGTGATGTAGCCTTGGGGGAGGCGGTCGACGTCCGCGGTCGCTACAAGGCGCTGGAGGACGAGCTGCAAGGCCTGCGGGTTCAGCTCGCGAAAGAGGTCCGCCTTCGCCAAGAGCAGGAAGAAAGCTTGAAGGCTCGCGAGGCAGCCGTCGAGGGCCGGGAGACCAAGCTCAGGAAGCGCCGCGGCCGCCTAGGCGCGCTGGAGTAGGAGTTGGGGGCGAGGAAGGCCGAGCTGGACGGCAAGGCCCTGGTTCTTGCCGAGGACCGCGTGGCCTTCACGGAGTTGGAGGCGAAGTCTCGCTCCTCGCTGAGGACGCTTTACGACAGCGGCCTGGAGAGCCCGCTGGCTGGCGCCAAGGACGGCCCCGCCAAGGTGCTTCCCTTCCTGGTTCACGCTCTTGAAGATGTCGCCCTTGGCCTTGGCCCCACGGCCGAGGCCGAGGCGCGTGTTCTGTCTTCTGCAGCACTGACGCGGGTCCTCACCCACATCTACCTTCGCGATCCCGGTGTCGACCTCGACAGCCTGCTGGAGCCAGTGAGTGGTGAGTGTGCCGCTGCCGCTGCCGAGGCCGTGAAGGGTCGCGCGGAGGCTTTGTTGGGGAAGTTCCGGGCCTTCAGCACCAAGCTGGAGCAAGACGCTGCCGACCCCGCTGCTCCGTGAGGCGAACCCGCTCCGCGCTGCTCCCCCGCCGCCAAGTGACTCCGTCGTGGCTCCTGTCCTGCTTTTAATTCCTGCACACGTATCATGCCTCGGGGAGGCATTTAAACTTGCATTTGGCATTGAAATAACAGTGTGGACTGTAATATTTGCTTTTGAATTCCTTGAAATTAGCGCTTTTCCTTCCTACTTGCTTATGTTCTACGCCGGCAGAGCCCGGCCCCGCGCGTACCTCACCCAGCAATAGTCCCGACCAGAAACCAGGACGGGACCAAGGAGTGAGGGGATACGTGACAAGTTAGGCTCCTGAGTCGCGATGCTAAGGAGTCCCCCTTGGCGCACGAACAACAAGTAGGGAGGTGTGATGCGGGTGGATCTACCGTTCTACGTCTGCAGAGCCCGGCCGCGCGCGTGCCTCACCCAGCGATGGTCTCAACCGGAAACCAGGACGGGGCCACGGAGTGAGGGGCTACGTGACCAGTTAGGCTCCTGAGTCGCGATGCTCAGGAGTCCCCCTTGACGCACGAACTGCAAGTAGGGAGGTTTGATGTGGGTGGATCCACCGTTCTACGTCTGCAGAGCCCGGCCCCGCGCGTACCTCACCCAGCAATGGTCCCGACCGGAAACCAGGACGGGGCCATGGAGTGAGGGGCTACGTGACCAGTTAGGCTCCTGAGTCGCGATGCTCAGGAGTCCCCCTTGATGCTCAAATGGCCTTCGTACCTTGGCTCCGCTCGGGGAGAGACGCACGACGAACCAGGCCCGGGGGGACCTGGCTGGGCGGCGTGCGTCTGGGTGTGACCCAGGCGCAGCCCCCGTGCCCAGCCCCCTCGCGTGGCACTCCCGAGGGGAGGCATTACGATGAGGCTAGACACTGAGCTCTGGGCTCCCTGAGATTGACGCGGCCCGGGGGCCACCCTCAGTTGTTTATCACCAGCGCGGAGCATAGTGCTACCGTATGTGTACGGGCATAGCCGCTCCTCGGCAGTGTCGTCAGCCAGCGCGGAGCATGGTGGTTCCACTGGTATGTGGGAGGGGGGCCCCCTCCGGGAGGAGCCCCCGGGGCGTGTACAGCCCCGCCCTGACACGTGGCTGGCACGGTAGGGCCCGGCGAGGTGTATCTGGGCACCCATGAGCCAGCGCGGGACTCACGGGGCCCTACCTCTAGGCGGGTTGCGCCTGGCACTGGGCCTTATCTTGTGATGTGTCCCTGCAAGTTTGGTTAGATGTCGGCACTCTACGTCCTCGGGTCCCGGCCCTCGAGCTGGTCTCAGCCGTCGCTGGTATGCCGGGTCACGATGCCATGGACAAGGCCAGAGGGTGAGGGCTGGAGAGCCAGTAAGAGCCCTGAGTCACGATGCTCAGGTACCCCCCCTTTAACGTGCAAGTGGTCGGCATGGAGGATAAGAGGTGCCGTGGACCGGCATCAAATAATCAAGCATGGTGGGTCTAACGCATAATCGGAAATAAACGCAAATGGGATACATGCCATTGGGCCTGGCCCGAGCGGCTTGGGGATCATGCAGCCTGAGGGGCGCCCCCAACAAGGTAAGCTAACAACATGGAATAAAGGGATACACGCCGCAGGACGGACCCACGCGGCCTGGGAATAATGCAGCCCTGGGGGCGCTCCCAGCTGGAAGTAAAACTCGAAAGATGTCACCTGATGATGTTGAGGACGAAGGGGTGTTGGTGTAGCAGGCTTGGTGGGCTGCGGGAGCCGATCCTCACGAGCCCCTAGGCCCAAGGGCCTCGGGAGGCTCTGGAGGCGCTGGTGGCTCCTCGTGGGCCATCTCCATCTCTGCCAGGGCTGCGGAACGCCTGGCCTCTCGTGCCTCCGTGATGCCCCTCATGAGGCGCTGGTACGCGTCAGCCGCGTTCGGCAATCCGTAAGGCATGTGAACGTAGCTGTGGGGTGGACCTCCGCAGCGCCCCACTCGCGAGGGCCAGAGGTGCTCCATAGAGGCGACTCGGTTGAGCCCTGGTATGTCGATGCAGACGCGCAGCCCACCATCCTCGCCTGGATGGGGGGCCATTGGTGACAAGCAGCGGCCGCCTTCCGTGGCTCGTGACTCCTGTAGCTCCTGAATGGCCTTGCCGACGAACTCCTGGGGATCTGGATCTCCTTGCCTTGCTCCTTCTCGAGGGAAACGTGCTTCAAAACACGCCTCCATGTGGTGCCCAAGCGCCTCCCTCGTGACCCTAGCCAGGTCGGTGGCCTTCCAGGGGAGAGCCCCCGAGCCCTGCCTGAGGAGGGCGCCGGGCGCGCTTTCCTATGCAATGGAGGGAGGCTCCCCCTGGGCAGGCACGGGCCCAGAGGGGCCTGCCTCCTGAGTGGTCGGGCCGGACAATGTCTTCTTCTTCTTGGGGGAGGTCTCGGGAGGCCTCCTGCTTCCACGATCCGGGTCTTCCAGTGACGCGGCCTGAAAGGCTCGTTCCAGGGTACACACCGCGTCCTTCTCTTCACAGGGCACCGTGGTGACTCCGCCGCTTCTTGGCATCTTGAAGACGTTGTAGCCGTGGTGAGTTACGGCCATGAACTTGGCCAGCACTGGGTACCCAAGGATGGCGTTGTACGGCAGGCGAATGTGAGCGACGTCGAAGTCGATGAGCTCGGTGCGGTAGTTGTCGCGTGCCCCGAAGGTGACAGGGAGGCGGACCTGCCCAATCGGGACCGTGGAGCCGTTAGTGATACCGGAGAAGGACTTGGTTGGCTGAAGCTGGCTGTATGGCACTTGGAGGTTGTTGAACGTCTCCACGGACAGGACGTTGAGCCCTGCCCCTCCATCGATGAGGGTCTTGGTGACCACCACGTTGCTGATGATTGGGGAACAAAGCATCGGGAGGACTCCGGCTGTAGCCGCACACTTGAGTTGATCTGCTGAGCTGAACGTGATGGCGCACGACGACCACCTGAGGGGGCGCGTGGCTTCGAGCCTGGGGAGCACTGCATTCACCTCGCGGGCGAACTGCTTGAAGATGCGCTGAGAGGCTGGGGCTTGTGCTCCGCCCAAGATGCAGGCGATCGCGCGCGGCTCCTAGAAGCCCCCAGCCTCCTCGTCCTGGTGGCGGTCCTCGTTTCTCCTTGGCTGCGGCGGCAGCGGTGGGAGGCCTGCATTGCCTAGCGGGTGATCCTCGCAAGGCTGATCCCTCCATCCTCTCTCGCGAGGTGGGTCTTGCCAGCGATCCTCGCGAGGTTGGTCGCGCCACCCTTGGCGCGGCCCACGGTCTTCCCAGCATCCTGCGTTTCTTCCTCCTCCTCGGTCGTAGCCCCGGTCACTGCGGTCGGGGCGACGGCCGATCCTTCCTTCTCGCACGGCTCGGAGTTCTTGACATTCGTTGGTGTTGTGGGTGTGGAGGTCGTGGTACACACAGTACCGGCTGCCCTTGGAGGGTTCGAACACTGGGGTGCGCGCGGAGATTTCGCCCCTTACCTACCTACACCCCTCCGCCATGCTAGGATCTAAACTATGGAAAGAACGACACAAGAGACGCAGGGTTTATACTGGTTCGGGCCACCATTGTGGTGTAATACCCTACTCCAGTGTGTGGTGTGGTGGATTGCCTCTTGGGCTGATGATGATGAGCAATACAAGGGAGAACAGCCTCGCGAGGGTCTGTTCTTGGCTGGGACGATGAACTGCTTGGAGGAGTTCAGTCACCTTTCTCTCTCTGCTTTCTCTAGCTAACCGACTGAACGATCGAACCCCCTCCGAGAGTCCCTTGCTTTGCGGGTGGCTGGTTCTCGGTCCCCGATCCTCGATCCTCTATCCTCTATCCTCTCACCATGGGGGTGGCTAGTCCTATTTATAGAGGCCCTGGTCCTCTCCCCAAATATTGAGCGGGAAGGGAGCCAACAATGGCGGGCTAATTTGAAGGGGGACAGCAAGTATCAGCTATCCTGACAAAAGCAGTCTTCTCCTGTGCAAAGCTCTGGTGATGACGCCGTCTTGGGCTCCACAGTGACCTCCGTCTCGTAGTCCTCCTGGTCTTGGTCTCGTTGCACCGAAATGGCAACCTTTGCCTGATGCCTTGGTACTCCCGGCTGCGCTTGCCCCCCTTTGCACCAAAGAGGGAAGGAGGACGCTGCACCGGCTGGCACCCTGAATCGTCATGGCTTGCGTCACGGGCACCTCGTGAGGTACCCCGCCTTGATCTCTCCGCCTCCTCGTGAGCCAGCCTAACGAGGCCGTGCCTGAGCAAGCTCCGTGTCGTCCGCCCTGCGAGGCTTGGCCCCTCGCGAGGGTCTTGGGTTTGTGTTGGTGAAGATGGGCCGTGCTGGGCCCCCCTTTGAGCCACGCCGCAGGCCGCAGGCAGGCAAGTCTGGGGACCCCCGTTCCCAGAACGCCGACAATCGCCATACTGCTTACCACCAATCTCTTATTTTGATTCGGCGGTATTGTTGGATGAAGCGGCCTGGACCAACGTTACATGACCACGTTCATGAGACCGGTTCCACCGACAGACATGCAACTTGTTTTGCATAAAGGTGTCTGGTGGGTGTCTGTTTCTCCTACTTTAGTTAAATTGAATTTGACTGCGGCCGGTCCTTGTTGAAGGTTAAAACAACAAACTTGACAAATCACCGTTGTGGTTTTGTGTCGTAGGTAAGAACAGTTCTTACTAGAAGCCCGTAGCAGCCACGGAAAACTTGCAACAACAAAGTAAAGGACGTCTAACTTGTTTTTGCAAGGCATGTTGTGATGTGATATGGTCAAGACGTGATGAGTTATACGTTATTGTATGAGATGATCATGTTTTGTAATATTGACAACCGGCAGGAGCCTTATGGTTGTCTCTTAATTATTGTATGAAATGCAAGCGCCATGTAATTGCTTTACTTTATCGCTATGAGTTAGCAATAGTTGTAGAAGCAATAGTTGGCGAAACGACCATGACGCAACGATGGAGATCAAGGTGTCGAGCTGGTGACGATGGAGATCATGACGATGCTTTGGAGATGGAGATCAAAAGCACAAGATGATGATGGCCATATCATGTCACATATTTTGATTGCATGTGATGTTTATCCTTTATGCGTCTTATTTTGCTTAGAATGGTGGTAGCATTATAAGATGATCCCTTCACTAAATTTCAAGATAAAAGTGTTCTCTCGAGTATGCACTGTTGCTATAGTTTGTTGTTTCAAGACACCACGCGATGATCGGGTGTGATAGACTCTATGTTCCCATGAAACGGGTGTAAGACAATTTTACACACGCATAATACTTGGGTTAAACTTGACGAGCCTGGCATGTACAGACATGGCCTCGGAACACTGGAGACCGAAAGGTCGAACGTGAATCATATAGTAGATATGGTCAACATAGAGATGTTCACCATTGATGACTA
Organism: Triticum dicoccoides; assembly: GCF_002162155.2. Lineage (NCBI taxonomy): Eukaryota > Viridiplantae > Streptophyta > Magnoliopsida > Poales > Poaceae > Triticum > Triticum dicoccoides. Next base: position 258,853,170 of record NC_041392.1, read on the forward strand.
CTCCATCTCACGTGATGATCGGACATGGTTTAGTTGATTTGGATCACGTATCATTTAGATGACTTGAGGGATGTCTATCTAAGTGGGAGTTCTTAAGTAATTTGATTCACTGAACTTAATTTATCATGAACTTAGTCCTGATAGTATTTGCAAATTATGTTGTAGATCAATAGCTCGTGTTGTAGCTCCCCGTTTATTTTTGACAGAAGAATTATGTCCTTTATGCACCACTAGGTGACAGACCTATTGCAGGAGTAAATGCACACGTTATGAATGTTTGACAAGCTCGGTATGATGACTACTTGATAGTTTAGTTCGCCATGCTTTACGGCTTAGAATCGGGACTTCAAAAAGGTTTTGAACGCCACTGAGCATATGAGATGTTCCAAGAGCTAAAATTGGTATTTCAGACTCATGCCCGTGTCGAGAGGTATGAGACCTTTGACAAGTACTTTGCCTACAAGATGGAGGAGAATAGCTCAACCTATGAGCATGTGCTCAGAATGAATGGGTACTACAATCGCTTGAATCAAGTGGGAGTCAATCTTCCAGATAATATAGTGATTTACAGAGTTCTCTAGTCACTATCACCAAGTTACTAGAACTTCGTGATGAACTATAATATGCAAGGGATGACGAAAACGATTCCCAAGCTCTTCGTGATGCTAAAATCGGCGAAGGTAGAAATCAAGAAAGAGCATCAAATGTTTATGGTTAACAAGACCACTAGTTTCAAGAAAAAGGGCAAAGGGAAAGAAAGGGAATTTCAACAAGAATGGCAAGCAAGTTTCCACTCCCGTGAAGAAGCCCAAAGCTGGACCTAAGCCTGAAACTGAGTGCTTCTACTGCAAAGGGAATGGTCACTAGAAGCGGAACTGCCCCAAATACTTGGCGGATAAGAAGGATGACAAAGTGAACAAAGGTATATTTGATATACAAATTATTGATTGTAATTTACTAGTGTTCGTAGCAATCCCTGGGTATGTGATACCGGTTCAGTTCCTAAGATTAGTAACTCGAAATGGGAATTGCAGAATGAACAGAGACTAGTTAAGGACGAGGTGATGATGTGTGTTGGAGGTAATTCCAAGGTTGATACGATCACCATCGCACACTCTCTCTACCTTTGGGATTAGTGTTGGACCTAAATAAATTTTATTTGGTGTTTGCGTTGAGCATGAATATGATTGGATCATGTTTATTGCGATATGGTTATTCATTTAAGTCAGAGAATAATTGTTGTTCTGTTTACATGAATAAAACCTTCTATGGTCATACACCCAATGTAAATGGTTTATTGAATCTCGATCATAGTGATACACATATTCATAATATTAATGCCAAAATATGCAAAGTTGATAATGATAGTGCAACATATTTGTGGCACTGCCGTTTAGGTCATATTGGTGTAAAGCACATAAAGAAACTCCATGTAGATGGGCTTTTGGAATCACTTGATTATGAATCATTTGATACTGGCGAACCACGCCTCATGGGCAAGATGACTAAAACTCCGTTCTCCGGAACAATGGAGTGAGCCAATGACTTATTGGAAATAATACATACCGATGTATGCGGTCAGATGAGTGTTGAGGCACGCGGGTACCGTTATTTTCCAACCTTCATATATGATTTGAGCAGATATGGGTATATCTACTTAATGAAACACAAGTCTGAAACATTTGAAAAGTTCAAAGAATTTCAGAGTGAAGTGGAGAATCATCGTAACAAGGAAATAAAGTTTCTACTATCTGATCACGGAGGCGAATATTCGAGTTACGAGTTTGGCCTTCATTTAAAACAATGTGGAATAGTTTCACAACTCAAGCCACCTGGAACACCATGATACGTCTCCAACGTATCTATAATTTATGAAGTATTCATGCCAATATGTTATCATTCTTGGATGTTTTACAATCATTTTATAGCAACTTTATATCATTTTTGGGGACTAACCTATTGACCCAGTGCTAAGTGTCACTTGTTGTTTTTGCTTGTTTTTTACATTGCAGGAAATCAATATCAAACGGAGTCCAAATGCAACGAAACTTTACAGAGATTTTTTTGGACCAGAAGGAACCCATTGGGCCAGAGCTGCACCCGGGGGGGGGGGTGCCCCGAGGGGGGCACAACCCACCAGGGCGCGCCAGGGCCCCCTGGCACGCCCAGGTGGGTTGTGCCCACCTCGGTGGCCTCCCGCACCCCTTCTTTGCACTATAAATTCCCAAATATTCTGAAACCCTTCGGGGTTAATCTAGATCATAACTTTAGCCGTTGTATGGCTCCGTAGCCACCGAAAACCAATCTAGACACGTTTTCGGCACCCTATCTGAGGGGGGAATCATCTTCAGTGGCCATCTTCATCATCCCGGCGACCACGACGATTAGGAGGGAGTAGTCCACCCTTGGGGGTGAGGGTTTGTACAAGTAGCTATGCGTTTAATCTCTCTCTCTCGTGATCTATATCATGGGCTTTGTTAATATAGTCGGATCATATGATGTTTCTCCCCTCTATACTCTTGTTGTGATGAATTGAATCTTTACCCTATGAGGTTTTGTCTTGTCGGTTGAATATTCAGAGATGATAATGAAGGAAATATGCCCTAGAGGCAATAATAAAGTTATTATTTATTTCCTTATATCATGATAAATGTCTATTATTCATGCTAGAATTGTATTAACCGGAAACATAATACATGTGTGAATACATAGACAAACAGAGTGTCACTAGTATGCCCCTACTTGACTAGCTCGTTAATCGAAGATGGTTATGTTTCCTAACCATGAACAAAAGAGTTGTTATTTGATTAACGGGATCACATTATTAGGAGAATAATGTGATTGACATGACCCATTCCATTAGCTTAGCACCCGATCGTTTAGTATGTTGCTATTGCTTTCTTCATGACTTATACATGTTCCTATGACTATGAGATTATGCAACTCCCGTTTATCGGAGGAACACTTTGTGTGCTACCAAATGTCACAACGTAACTGGGTGATTATAAAGGAGCTCTACAGGTGTCTCCAAAGGTGAATGTTGGGTTGACGTATTTCGAGATTAGGATTTGTCACTCCGATTGTCGGAGAGGTATCTCTGGGCCCTCTCGGTAATGCACATCACATAAGCCTTGCAAGCATTCCAACTAATGAGTTAGTTGTGAGATGATGTATTACGGAATGAGTAAAGAGACTTGCCGGTAACGAGATTGAACTAGGTATTAAGATACCGGCGATCGAATCTCGGGCAAGTAACATACCGATGACAAAGGGAACACCGTATGTTGTTATGCGGTCTGACCGATAAAGATCTTTGTAGAATATGTAGGAGCCAATATGAGCATCCAGGTTCCGCTATTGGTTATTGACCAGAGACGTGTCTCGGTCATGTCTACATTGTTCTCGAACCCGTAGGGTCCGCACGCTTAAGGTTTCGATGACAGTTATATTATGAGTTTATGAGTTTTGATGTACCAAAGTTAGTTCGGAGTCCCGGATGTGATCACGGACATGACGAGGAGTCTCGAAATGGTCGAGACATAAAGATTGATATATTGGACGGCTATATTCGGACACCGGAAGTGTTCCGGGTGATTTCGGAGAAAACCGGAGAGCCGGAGGGTTACCGGAACCCCCCCGGGAGAAGCAATGGGCCATATGGGCCTTAGTGGAGAGAGAGAGGGGCAGCCAAAGGTGAGCCGCACGCCTCCTCCCCCCTGGTCCGAATTGGACTAGGAGAGGGGGGCGGCGCCCCCCTTTCCTTCTCTCTCCCCATTTCTTTCCCCCTCCTAGTAGGAGTCCTACTCCTACTAGGAGGAGGACTCCTCCTTGGCGCGCCATAGGAGCCGGCCGGCCTCCTCCCCTTGATCCTTTATATACGGGGGAGGGGGCACCCCTAGACACACAAGTTGATCCACGTGATCATATTCTTAGCCGTGTGCGGTGCCCCCTTCCACCATAATCCTCGATAATATTGTAGCGGTGCTTAGGCGAAGCCCTGCGATGGTAGTACATCAAGATCGTCACCACGCCGTCATGCTGACGGAACTCTTCCCTGACACTTTGCTGGATCGGAGTCCAGGGATCGTCATCGAGATGAACGTGTGCTAAAACTCGGAGGTGCTGTAGTTTCGGTGCTTGATCGGTCGGGCCGTGAAGACGTACGACTACATCAACCGCGTTGTGCTAATGCTTCCGCTGTCAGTCTACAAGGGTATTTAGATCACACTCTCCCCTCTTGTTGCTATGCATCACCATGATCTTGCGTGTGCGTAGGATTTTTTTTGAAATTACTACGTTCCCCAACAGTGGTATCAGAGCCTAGGTTTTATGTGTTGATGTTATATGCACGAGTAGAACACAAGTGAGTTGTGGGCGATATAAGTCATACTGCTTACCAGCATGTCATACTTTGGTTCGGCGGTATTGTTGGACGAAGCGGCCCGGACCAACATTACGCGTACGCTTACGCGAGACCGGTTCTCCCGACGTGCTTTGCACAAAGGTGGCTAGCGGGTGACAGTTTCTCCAACTTTAGTTGAACCAAGTGTGGCTACGCCCGGTCGTTGCGAAGGTTAAAACATCACCAACTTGACAAACTATCGTTGTGGTTTTGATGCGTAGGTAAGATTGGTTCTTGCTTAAGCCCGTAGCAGCCACGTAAAACTTGCAACAACAAAGTAGAGGATGTCTAACTTGTTTTTGCAGGGCATGTTGTGATGTGATATGGTCAAGACATGATGCTAAACTTTATTGTATGAGATGGTCATGTTTTGTAACCAAGTTATCGGCAACTGGCAGGAGCCATATGGTTGTCGCTTTATTATATGCAATGCAATTGCGCTGTAATGCTTTACTTTATCACTAAGCGGTAGCAATAGTCGTGGAAGCATAAGATTGGCGAGACGACAACGATGCTACGATGGTGATCAAGGTGTCGCGCCGGTGACGATGGTGATCACGACGGTGCTTCGAAGATGGAGATCACAAGCACAAGATGATGATGGCCATATCATATCACTTATATTGATTGCATGTGATGTTTATCTTTTATGCATCTTATCTTGCTTTGATTGAAGGTAGCATTTTAAGATGATCTCTCACTAATTATCAAGAAGTGTTCTCCCTAAGTATGCACCGTTGCGAAAGTTCTTCGTGCTGAGACACCACGTGATGATCGGGTGTGATAGGCTCTATGTTCAAATACAACGGGTGCAAAACAGTTGCACAGGCAGAATACTCAGGTTATACTTGACGAGCCAAGCATATACAGATATGGCCTCGGAACACGGAGACCGAAAGGTCGAGCGTGAATCATATAGTAGATATGATCAACATAGCGATGTTCACCAATGAAACTACTCCATCTCACGTGATGATCGGACATGGTTTAGTTGATTTGGATCACGTACTCACTTAGAGGATTAGAGGGATGTCTATCTAAGTGGGAGTTCTTTAGTAATATGATTAATTGAACCTAAATTTACCATGAACTTAGTACCTGATAGTATCTTGCTTGTTTATGTTTGATTGTAGATAGATGGCCCGTGCTGTTGTTCCGTTGAATTTTAATGCGTTCCTTGAGAAAGCAAAGTTGAAAGATGATGGTAGCAATTACACGGACTGGGTCCGTAACTTGAGGATTATCCTCATTGCTGCACAGAAGAATTACGTCCTGGAAGCACCGCTGGGTGCCAGGCCTGCTACTGGAGCAACACCAGATGTTATGAACATCTGGCAGAGCAAAGCTGATGACTACTCGATAGTTCAATGTGCCATGCTTTACGGCTTAGAATCGGGACTTCAACGACGTTTTGAACGTCATAGAGCATATGAGATGTTCCAGGAGTTGAAGTTAATATTTCAAGCAAATGCCCGGATTGAGAGATATGAAGTCTCCAATAAGTTCTATAGCTGCAAGATGGAGGAGAACAGTTCTGTCAGTGAGCATATACTCAAAATGTCTGGGTATAATAATCACTTGATTCATTTGGGAGTTAATCTTCCAAATTATTGCATCATTGACAGAATTCTCCAATCACTACCACCAAGCTACAAGAGCTTCGTGATGAACTATAATATGCAAGGGATGAATAAGACTATTCCTGAGCTCTTCGCAATGCTGAAAGCTGCGGAGGTAGAAATCAAGAAGGAGCATCAAGTGTTGATGGTCAATAAGACCACTAGTTTCAAGAAATAGGGCAAAGGGAAGAAGGGGAACTTCAAAAAGAACAGCAAGCAAGTTGCTACTCAAGAGAAGAAACCCAAACCTGGACCTAAGCCTGAAACTGAGTGCTTCTACTGCAAGCAGACTGGTCACTGGAAGCGGAACTGCCCCAAGTATTTGGCGGATAAGAAGGATGGCAAGGTGAACAAAGGTATATGTGATATACATGTTATTGATGTGTACCTTACTAATGCTCGCAGTAGCACCTGGGTATTTGATATTGGTTCTGTTGCTAACATTTGCAACTCGAAACAGGGACTACGGATTAAGCGAAGATTGGCTAAGGACGAGGTGACGATGCGCGTGGGAAATGGTTCCAAACTCGATGTGATCGCGGTCGGCACGCTACCTCTACATCTACCTTCGGGATTAGTATTAGACCTAAATAATTGTTATTTGGTGCCAGTGTTAAGCATGAACATTATATCTGGATCTTGTTTGATGCGAGACGGTTATTTATTTAAATCAGAGAATAATGGTTGTTCTATTTATATGAGTCATATCTTTTATGGTCATGCACCCTTAAAGAGTGGTCTATTCTTATTAAATCTCGGTAGTAGTGACACACATATTCATAATGTCGAAACCAAAAGATGCAGAGTTGATAATGATAGTGCAACTTATTTGTGGCACTGCCGTTTAGGTCATATCGGTGTAAAGCGCATGAAGAAACTCCATACTGATGGGCTTTTGGAACCACTTGATTATGAATCACTTGGTACTTGCGAACCGTGCCTTATGGGTAAGATGACAAAAACACCGTTCTCCGGTACTATGGAGAGAGCAACAGATTTGTTGGAAATCATACATACAGATGTATGTGGTCCGATGAATGTTGAGGCTCGTGGCGGATATCGTAATTTTCTCACCTTCACAGATGACTTAAGCAGATATGGGTATATCTACTTAATGAAACATAAGTCTGAAACATTTGAAAAGTTCAAAGAATTTCAGAGTGAAGTTGAAAATCATCGTAACAAGAAAATAAAATTCCTGCGATCTGATCGTGGAGGAGAATATTTGAGTTACGAGTTTAGTGTACATTTGAAACAATGCGGAATAGTTTCGCAACTCACGCCACCCAGAACACCACAGCGTAATGGTGTGTCCGAATGTCGTAATCGTACTTTACTAGATATGGTGCGATCTATGATGTCTCTTACTGATTTACCGCTATCGTTTTGGGGTTATGCTCTAGAGACGGCCGCATTCACGTTAAATTGGGCATCCTCAAAATCCGTTGATACGGCGCCTTATGAACTATGGTTTGGCAAGAAACCAAAGTTGTCGTTTCTGAAAGTTTGGGGTTGCGATGCTTATGTGAAAAAGCTTCAACCTGATAAGCTCGAACCTAAATCGAAGAAATGTGTCTTCATAGGATATCCAAAGGAAACTATTGGATACACCTTCTATCACAGAACCGAAGGCAAAAACTTTTGTTGCTAAATTCGGAGACTTTCTAGAGAAGGAGTTTCTCTCAAAAGAAATAAGTGGGAGGAAAGTAGAACTTGACGAGGTAACTGTACCTGCTCCCTTATTGGAAAGTAGTACATCACAGAAACCAGTTTCTGTGACACCTACACCAATTAGTGAGGAAGCTAATGATAATGATCATGAAACTTCAGAACAAGATACTACTGAACCTCGTAGATTAACCAGAGTAAGATCCGCGCCAGAGTGGTACGGTAATCCTGTTCTGGAAGTCATGCTACTAGATTATGATGAACCTACGAACTATGAAGAAGCGATGGTGAGCGCAGATTCCGCAAAATGGCTTGAAGCCATGAAATCTGAGATGGGATCCATGTATGAGAACAAAGTATGGACTTTGGTTGACTTGCCCAATGATCGGCAAGCAATTGAGAATAAATGGATCTTTAAGAAGAAGACTGACGCTGACAGTAATGTTACTGTCTACAAAGCTCGACTTGTCGCAAAAGGTTTTCGACAAGTCCAAGGGATTGACTACGATGAGACCTTCTCACCCGTAGCGATGCTTAAGTCTGTCCGAATCATGTTAGCAATTGCCGCATTTTATGATTATGAAATTTGGCAGATGGATGTCAAAACTGCATTCCTGAATGGATTTCTGCAAGAAGAGTTGTATATGATGCAACCGGAAGGTTTTGTCGATCCAAAGGGAGCTAACAAAGTGTGCAAGCTCCAGCGATCCATTTATGGACTGGTGCAAGCCTCTCGGAGTTGGAATAAACGCTTTGATAGTGTGATCACAGCATTTGGTTTTGTACAGACTTTTGGAGAAGCCTGTATTTACCAGAAAGTGAGTGGGAGCTCTGTAGCATTTCTGATATTATATGTAGATGACATATTACTAATCGGAAATGATATAGAATTTCTGGATAGCATAAAGGGATACTTGAATAAAAGTTTTTCGATGAAATACCTCGGTGAAGCTGCCTACAAATTGGGCATCAAGATCTATAGAGACAGATCGAGAGCTTAATTCGACTTTCACAAAGCACATACCTTGACAAAGTTTTGAAAAAGTTCAAAATGGATCAAGCAAAGAAAGGATTCTTGCCTGTGTTACAAGGTGTGAAATTGAGTAAGACTCAATGCCCGACCAATGCAGAAGATAGAGAGAAAATGAAAGATGTTCCCTATGCTTCAGCCATAGGCTCTATCATGTATGCAATGCTGTGTACCAGACCTGATGTGTGTCTTGCTATAAGTCTAGCAGGCAGGTACCGAAGTAATCCAGGAGTGGATCACTAGACAGCGGTCAAGAACATCCTGAAATACCTGAAAAGTACTAAGGATATGTTTCTCATATATGGAGGTGACAAAGAGCTCATCGTAAATGGTTACGTTAATGCAAGCTTTGACACTGATCCGGACGATTCTAAATCGCAAACCGGATATGTGTTTACATTAAACGGTGGAGCTGTCAGTTGGTGCAGTTCTAAACAAAGCGTTGTGGCGGGATCTACATGTGAAGTGGAGTACATAGATGCTTCGGAAGCAGCAAACGAAGGAGTCTGGATGAATGAGTTCATATCCAATCTAGGTGTCATACCTAGTGCATCGGGTCCAATGAAAATCTTTTGTGATAATACTGGTGCAATTGCCTTGGCAGAGGAATCCAGATTTCACAAGAGAACCAAACACATCAAGAGACGCTTCAACTCCATCCGGGATCTAGTCCAGGTGGGAGACATAGAGATTTGCAAGATACATACGGATCTGAATGTTGCAGACCCGTTGACTAAGCCTCTTCCACGAGCAAAACATGATCAGCACCAAAGCTCCATGGGTGTTAGAATCATCACTGTGTAATCTAGATTATTGACTCTAGTGCAAGTGGGAGACTGAAGGAAATATGCCCTAGAGGCAATAATAAAGTTATTATTTATTTCCTTATATCATGATAAATGTTTATTATTCATGCTAGAATTGTATTAACTGGAAACATAATACATGTGTGAATACATAGACAAACAGAGTGTCACTAGTATGCCTCTACTTGACTAGCTCGTTAATCGAAGATGGTTATGTTTCCTAACCATGAACAAAAGAGTTGTTATTTGATTAACGGGATCACATTATTAGGAGAATAATGTGATTGACATGACCCATTCCATTAGCTTAGCACCCGATCGTTTAGTATGTTGCTATTGCTTTCTTCATGACTTATACATGTTCCTATGACTATGAGATTATGCAACTCCCGTTTACCGGAGGAACACTTTGTGTGCTACCAAACGTCACAACGTAACTGGGTGATTATAAAGGAGCTCTACAGGTGTCTCCAAAGGTGAATGTTGGGTTAACGTATTTCGAGATTAGGATTTGCCACTCCGATTGTCGGAGAGGTATCTCTGGGCCCTCTCGGTAATGCACATCACATAAGCCTTGCAAGCATTGCAACTAATGAGTTAGTTATGAGATGATGTATTACGGAACGAGTAAAGAGACTTGCCGGTAACGAGATTGAACTAGGTATTAAGATACCGGCGATCGAATCTCGGGCAAGTAACATACCGATGACAAAGGGAACACCGTATGATGTTATGCGGTCTGACCGATAAAGATCTTCGTAGAATATGTAGGAGCCAATATGAGCATCCAGGTTCCGCTATTGGTTATTGACCAGAGATGTGTCTCGGTCATGTCTACATTGTTCTCGAACCCGTAGGGTCCGCACGCTTAAGGTTTCGATGACAGTTATATTATGAGTTTATGAGTTTTGATGTACCGAAGTTAGTTCGGAGTCCCGGATGTGATCACGGACATGACGAGGAGTCTCAAAATGGTCGATACATAAAGATTGATATATTGGACGGCTATATTCGGACACCGGAAGTGTTCCGGGTGATTTCGGAGAAAACCGGAGAGCCGGAGGGTTACCGGAACCCCCCCCCCCCGGGGAGAAGCAATGGGCCATATGGGCCTTAGTGGAGAGAGAGAGGGGCAGCCAAAGGTGAGCCGCACGCCTCCTCCCCCCTGGTCCGAATTGGACTAGGAGAGGGGGGGCGGCGCCCCCCTTTCCTTCTCCCTCCCCACTTCTTTCCCCCTCCTAGTAGGAGTCCTACTCCTACTAGGAGGAGGACTCCTCCTTGGTGCGCCATAGGAGCCGGCCGGCCTCCTCCCCTTGATCCTTTATATACGGGGGCAGGGGGCACCCCTAGACACACAAGTTGATCCACGTGATCATATTCTTAGCCGTGTGCGGTGCCCCCTTCCACCATAATCCTCGATAATATTGTAGTGGTGCTTAGGCGAAGCCCTGCGACGGTAGTACATCAAGATCGTCACCACACCGTCGTGCTGACGGAAATCTTCCCCAACACTTTGCTGGATCGGAGTCCGGGGATCGTCATCGAGCTGAACGTGTGCTAAAACTCGAAGGTGCCGTAGTTTCGGTGCTTGATCGGTCGCGCCGTGAAGACGTACGACTACATCAACCGCATTGTGCTAACGCTTCCGCTGTCGGTCTACAAGGTACGTAGATCACACTCTCCCCTCTCGTTGCTATGCATCACCATGATCTTGCGTGTGCGTAGGATTTTTTTTGAAATTACTACGTTCCCCAACAGAGAACACATGATATATGTCTTGCGGTATGAATACTTGAGGTGACAATTGGGGTATCTTATTGATTCACTTGATATATGTTACGTCATTCAACTCGCGGATTCCCGCGGTGATATTGGGGTAATCTATGCATAGGGGTTGATGCATGTTTTTATTATCTTTTCTCCGTTGGAAACTTTGGGGTCTCTTTATAGTTCTTTGTGTGGATTGAGTATTATGAATATGAACTTTCTTTGGTGTTATCTTAGTACGGACTCTAGGATAGATCGAACGGAAAAAATAGCTTTGTGTTATTTTAGTACGGACTCTTGAATAGATCGAACGGTAAGAATAGCTTTGAGGTGGTTTAGTACCCTACAAACAATTCCTATCTTTTGTTCTTCGCTAATAGGAACTCGGGAGCGATTCTTCGTTACACTTTGAGGGATAATCATATGATCCAACCATGTTAGCACTGTTGAGAGATTGCACTAGTGAAAGTACGGACCCTAGGCCTTGTTTTTAAGCATTGCAACACCATTTTTGTGCATGTTTACTATTTGCTACCTTGCTGTTTTTTATTTATTCAGATTATAAAAATATATTTCTACCATCCATATTACACTTTTATCACCATCACTTCACCGAACTAGTGCACCTATACAATTTGCCATTGTATTGGGTGTGTTGGGGACACAAGAGATTTATTGTATTTGGTTGCAGTGTCGTTTGAGAGATACCATCTTCATCCTACACCTCTCATGGATTGATAAACCTGAGGTCATCCACTTGAGGGAAAATTGCTACTGTCCTACAAAACGCTGCGCTTGGAGGCCCAACATGTGTCTACAAGAATAAAGTTGCGTAGTAGACACCACACCACAGCGTAATGGTGTGTCCGAATGTCGTAACTGTACTTTATTAGATATGGTGCGATCTATGATGTCTCTTACCGATTTTCCAGTATCGTATTGGGGTTATGCATTAGAGATAATTGCATTCACGTTAAAAAGGGCACCGTCTAAATCCGTTGAGACGGCACCGTATGAACTATGGTTTGGCAAGAAACCTAAGCTGTCATTTCTTATAGTTTGGGGTTGCGACACTTATGTCAAAAGGCTTCAGCTTGATAAGCTTGAACCCAAATCGGAGAAGTGTGTCTCTGTAGGATACCCTAAAGAAACAATTGGGGACACCTTATACCACAGATCTGAAGGCAAGGTCTTTGTTGCCAAGAATGGAACCTTTCTAGAGGAGTTTCTCTCGAAAGAAGTGAGTGGGAGGAAAGCAGAACTTGATGATGTAATTGTACCTTCTCCCTTATTGGAAAATATCTCATCAGAGAAAACCGTTCCCGTGATGCCTACACCAACTAGAGAAGAAGATAATGATAATGATCATGAAACTTCGGATTAAGTTACTACTGAACCTTCGGATTAGGTTTTGTCTATCCTAAAGGTGCAAACAAAGTGTGAAAGCTCCAGCGATCTATGTATGGACTGGTGCAAGCATCTCGAAGTTGGAATATACGCTTTGATGAGGTGATCAAAGCATATGGTTCTATACAGACTTACGGTGAAGCCTTGATTTACAAGAAAGTGAGTGGGAGCACTACAACATTTCTGATAAGTATATGTGAATGACATATTGTTGATTAGAAATGATGTAGAATTTTGTAGAAAGCATAAAGGATTGTTTAAAAGGAGTTTTTCAATAAAAGACCTCGGTGAAGCTGCTTATATATTGGGCATCAAGATCTATAGGGATAGATCAAGACGCTTAATAGGACTTTCACAAAACACATACCTTGATAAAGTTTTGAAGAAGTTCAAAATGGATCAGTCAAAGAAGGAGTTCTTGCCCGAGTTGTAAGGTGTGAACTTGAGTAAGACTCAAAGCCCGACCATGGCAGAAAAATAGAGAGAGAATGAAAGTCATTCCTTATGCCTCAGCCATAGGTTCTATAAAGCATGCCATGTTGTGTACTAGACCAAATATATGCCTTGCCATGTGTTTGGCAAGGGGGTACAAGAGTGATCCAGGAGTGGATCACTGGACAACGGTCAAAATTATCCTTAGAGGAATAAGTAAATGTTTCTCGATTATGGAGGTGATAAAGAGTTTGTTGTAAAGGCTTACGCCGATGCAAGCTTTGACACTAAACCAGATGCCTCTGAGTATCAATCTGGATGCGTATTGAATGTAGGAGCAATTATCTAGAGTAGCTCTTGATACGTCTCCAACGTATCTATAATTTATGAAGTATTCATGCCATGTTTACAATAGTTTTATATGATTTTGGTATGATTTGATTAGAACTAACCCGGACTGACACTATTTTCAGCAGAACTACTATGGTGTTGTTTCTGTGCAGAAATAAAAGTTCTCGGAATGCGATCAAAATCAACGGAGAATTTTTTGGAAAATATAAAAAATACTGGAACAAAAATCTACCGGAGGGGACTCCCGTGGGCCCCATGAGGGTGGGGGCGCGCCCACCCCCTGGGTGCGCCCCTGTGCCTCGTGGACTACCCGTGGGGCCCCCTGACTTGTTCTCGATGCCAACCTCTCCTATAAATACCCAAACCTCCAGAAATTAATCTAGATCGGCAGTTCCGCCGCCGCAAGCCTCTGTAGCCATGAGAAATCAATCTAGGCCCTCTCTGGCACCCTGCTGGAGGGGGCCATCATCACCAGAGGGCATGGAGGAGGATCCAAGAGGGGGCATCATCACCATGAAGGCCAAGGTCCAGAGGGAGAACCTCTCCCCATCCAGGGGGGAGGCCATGGAGGAGGAAGCACAAGGAGGAGAACCTCTCCTCCTCTCTCTCAGTGGCGCCGAAGTGCCATCGGGAGGGGAATCATCATCGCGGTGATCGTCTCTATCAACATCACCATCCTCATCTCTTTTACGCGGTCCACTCTCCTGCACCCGCTATAATCCCTACTTGAACATGGTGCTTTATGCCACATATTATGATCCAATGATGTGTTGCCATCCTATGATGTTTTGAGTAGATATCCTTTGTCTTTGGGTTGATTGATGATCTAGATTGATATGAGTTGTATGTTTTATTTTGTGCTGTCCTATTATGCCCTCTGTGTCGCGCAAGCGTGAGGGATTCTCACTGTAGGGTGTTGCAATACGTTCATGATTCCCTTATAGTGGTTTGCTTGAGTGACAGAAGCATAAACCCGAGTAAGGGGGTTGTTGCGTATGGGATAAAGGGGACTTGATGCTTTAATGCTATGGTTGGGTTTTACCTTAATGATCTTTAGTAGTTGCGGATGCTTGCTAAAGTTCCAATCATAAGTGCATATGATCCAAGAAGAGAAAGTATGTTAGCTTATACCTCTCCCTCATATAAAATTGCAACGACGACTATCGGTCTTGTTAACAATTGCCTAGGACAATTCCGCACACTGACCCATCATTATTCCACACTTGCTATTTATAATATTTAGTAATATATTCTAACTTTATGATAACATGACCTACTTTTATGTTTTAGCTCTCCCATATCATGCAAAGTTATCCTCTTCATACCCACAACATAGTTTTATTTCTCGTTTCTAGTTGGAAGCAAACGTTTGGTGTACGTAGAGTCGTATCAGTGGCAGATAGGGCTTGTGAGAATATTGATCTTACCTTTAGCTCCTTGTGGGTTCGACACTCCATACTTATCACTTCCACCTTTGGGAATTGCTACGGTGATTCCCTGCACTTGGGGATTATCAAGCTCTTTTCTGGCGCCGTTGCCGGGGAGCAATAGCGTGGGGTTGATATTATTGTGTATGCTTGTTTGCTTTCTTCACTAAGCAGATTTTGTTTTTTACTTTTTTTTTCTGTTTAGTTGTGGGTGAAACATTAAAAACAAGAATAAAAATACAAAAAAATTTACTTGCCTCTCATACCTAAAAAGTTTTTCAATAAGAGAAGTGATTGGAAGGTTATGAATTGGAGAAATGAGGGTCAACCTTGAACACTTGTGTTCATGCTCATGGAAACAATGTAAAAAAATTCATGGAAGCTTCTCTGAAAATAATTATCCCCTTGTATATATCCATTGTATTATAAAAATAATGTGCCAAGCCTTGGTTTTAGGATGATTAGATTGCTTGTTTACTTTGTGCAGTACGAAAACAGAAACTTTGGCTGTAGCGTGTGATTTTACATTTTTTACTGGAAGTCAAATGGGTCTAAAACTTTTTTCACATTACTTCTATACAAATTGTTTAAATTTTCATATTTGTCTTAGAATTTTTTGGAGTTACAGTAGTTTACTAAACTTCCAAATTACTACAGACTGTCCTGTTTTTGACAGATTCTGTTTTCTATGTGTTGATCACTTATTTTTGATGAATCTATGGGTAGTATCGGGGGTATGAACCATGGTGAAGTTGGAATACAGTAGATATAGTTCTAATATGAAATTGTAATGAGTTTGCAACAGTACCTAAAGGTAGTGATTTGCTTTATTATACTAAGGGATCTCACAAAGTTTTTGTTAAAGTTTTGTGTGGATGAAGTGTTCAAAGAACGAGGAGTTACCGATGTGAGAAGAATAAAGAGAGGCAAGACTTCAAGCTTGGGGATTCCCAAGGCACCCCAAGTAAATATTCTAAGGATACTCAAGCATCTAAGCTTGGGGATGCCCCGGTTGGCATCCCATCTTTCTTCTTCAACAATTATCGGTATACCTTAGTTTTTGTTTTGCTCACATGATTTGTGTCCTTTGTGTTTTTTGTTTTTCCTTTAAGAACCATGGTAGTATGAGATAACCCTTTATGGATTTATAGTATACTTCATGTGCTTCACTTATATCTTTTAAGTATGATCTTATAGAATTGCTCTTTATGCTTCACTTAAATCTTTTGAGTATGCTTTTATAGAATGCTTCGTGTGCTTCACTTATAGTTTTATTGCTATTGCTTTCTTCATGTCAAATACATATTCCTTGGACTATGAAATTATGCAACTCCCGGATACCGGAGTAATACCTTGTGTGCTATCAAACGTCACAACATAATTGGGTTATAAAGATGCTCTACAAGTATCTCTGAAGGTGTTTGTTGGGTTGGCATAGATCGAGATTAGGATTTGTCACTCCGAGTATCGGAGAGGTATCTTTGTGCCCTCTCGATAATGCACATCATAAAAGCCTTGCAAGCAAAGTGACTAATGAGTTAGTTGTAGGATGATGTATTACGGAACGAGTAAAGAGACTTCCCGGTAACAGGATTAAACTTGGTATGTAGATACCGACGATCGAATCTCGGGCAAGTAACATACCGATGGACAAATGGAATAACGTATATTGTCATAACGGTTCGACCGATAAAGATCTTCGTAGAATATGTAGGATCCAATATGAGCTTCCAGGTTCATCTATTGGTTATCGACTGGAGAAGGGTCTCGGTCATGTCTACATAGTTCTCGAACCTGTAGGGTCCGCATGCTTAACGTTCGATGACGATATAGTATTATATGAGTTTTGTGATTTGGTGACCGAATGTTGTTCGGAGTCCCGGATGAGATCATGAACATGATGAGGCGTCTCGAAATGGTCGAAAATAAAGATTGATATATAGGAAGATGGTATTCGTACACCGGAAGTGTTCTGGAGGGTATCGGGTACTTATCGGGTCATCGGAAAGTGTTTTGGGTACCCCTGGCAATCCTAGAGGCCATATGGTCCTTGTGAAGGAACACACCAGCCCACAAGGGGCTGGTGTGCCCTATAAGGCTATAGGAGGAGGAGAAGGAAAGGGGGAAGGGAAAGGAAAGTGTGGATTAGCATTCCCACTTCCTTCCCTCACCCCCCTCTTTCCTTCCCCTTCATGCATACATGGAAAGGGGGGCGCAGGGCAAGGCTGGGCCCCTAGGGGGGCGTCCAACCCTAGGGCACCCCTGGCTGCCTCTCCTCCCCTCCCACCTATATATATGTGAAGGAAATATGCCCTAGAGGCAATAATAAAGTTGTTATTTATATTTCCTTATATCATGATAAATGTTTATTATTCATGCTAGAATTGTATTAACCAGAAACTAAGTACATGTGTGAATACATAGACAAATAGAGTTTCCCTAGTATGCCTCTACTTGACTAGCTCATTAATCAAAGATGGTTAAGTTTCCTAGCCATGGACATGTGTTGTCATTTGATGAATGGGATCACATCATTAGAGAATGATGTGATGGACTAGACCCATCCGTTAGCTTAGCACTATGATTGTTTAGTTTATTGCTATTTCTTTCTTCATGACTTATACATGTTCCTATGACTATGAGATTATGAAACTCCCGAATACCGAAGGAGCACCTTGTGTGCTATCAAACGTCACAATGTAACTTGTGATTATAAAGATGCTCTACAGGTGTCTACAATGGTGTTTGTTGAGTTGGCATAGATCGAGATTAGGACTTGTCACTCCATGTATCGGAGAGGTGTCTTTGGGCCCTCTCGGTAATGCACATCACTATAAGCCTTGCAAGCAATGTGACTAATGAGTTAGTTGTGGTATGATGCATTATGGAAGGAGTAAAGAGACTTGCCGGTAACAAGATTGAACTAGGTATGAGGATACCGACGATCGAATCTCGGGCAAGTAACATACCGATGACAAAGGCAACACCGTATGTTGTTATGCGGTTTGATCGATAAAGATCTTCGTAGAATATGTAGGAGCCAATATGAGCATCCAGGTTCCGCTATTGGTTATTGACCGGAGATGTGTCTCGGTCATGTCTACATAGTTCTCGAACCCGTAGGGTCCGCACGCTTAACGTTCGATGACGATTTGTATTATGAGTTATGTGATTTGATGGACCAAAGGTTGTTCGAAGTCCCGGATGAGATCACGGACATGACGAGGAGTCTCTAAATGGTCGAGACATAAATATCGATATATTGGAAGGCTCTATTCGGACATCAAAAAGGTTCCGAGTGATTCAGATATTTTTCATAGTACCGGAGAGTTACGGGAATTCGCTCGGGGAAGTAGTGGGCCTTAATGGGCCATATGGGAAGGAGAGAAGGGCCTCAAGGGGTGGCCACGCACCCCCCATGGCAAGTCTGAATTGGACTAGGGAGGGGGCGGGGCCCCCTCTCTTTCCTTCTCCCTCTCCTACTCCTTCCCTCTCTCCCCTCTTGGAAAAGGACAGGGACTCCAACTAGGATTGGGAATCCTAGTTGGACTCCCCCTATAGGCGCGCCCCTCTTAGGCCATCCTCCTCTTTCCCCTCCTTTATATACGTGGGCAGGGGGCACCCTAAAGGGACTCCAAGATTTGTTTTAGCCGTGTGCAGTGCCCCCCTCCACAGATTTCCACCTCGGTCATATTGTTGTAGTGCTTAGGCGAAGCCCTGCGTCGGTAACTTCATCATCACCATCACCACGCCGTCGTGCTGACGAAACTCTCCCTTGGCCTCAACTAGATCAAGAGTTCGAGGGACGTCACCGAGCTGAACATGTGCAGATCATGGAGGTGCCGTGCATTCGATACTTGGATCGGTTGGATCGCGAAGACGTTCGACTACATCAACTGCGTTACTAAACGCTTCCACTTTCGGTCTATGAGGGTACATGGACACACTCTCCCCGCTCGTTCCTATGCTTCTCCTAGATGGATCTTACGTGATCTTAGGAATTTTTTTGAAATACTACATTCCCCAACAGATATGTATTATGAGTTAAGTGATTTGATGTACCGAAGGTTGTTCGGAGTCCTAGATGTGATCACGGACATGACAAGGAGTTTCGAAATGGTTGAGATATAAAGATTCATATATTGGAAGGCTACATTCGGACAACGGAATGGTTCGGGTCGTTTCGGATAAGTTTCGGAGTACCGGGGGTTACCGGTGACGGAAATATGCCCTAGAGGCACTAATAAAGTTGTTATTTATATTTCCTTATATCATGATAAATGTGTATTATTCATGCTAGAATTGTATTAACCGGAAACTTAGTGCATGTGTGAATACATAGACAAATAGAGTGTCCCTAGTATGCCTCTACTTGACTAGCTTGTTAATCAAAGATGGTTAAGTTTCCTAGCCATGGACATGTGTTGTCATTTGATGAACGGGATCACATCATTAGAGAATGATCTGATGGACAAGACCCATCCGTTAGCTTAGCATAATGATCGTTCAGTTTTATTGCTACTGCTTTCTTCATAACTTATACATGTTCCTCTGACTATGAGATTATGCAACTCCCAAACACCAGAGGAACACCTTGTGTGCTATCAAATGTCAGAACGTTACTGGGTGATTATAAAGATGCTCTACAGGTGTCTCCAAAGGTGTTTGTTGGGTTGGCATAGATCAAGATCAAGATCTGGGCCCTCTCGGTAATGCACATCACTAAGCCTTGCAAGCAATGTGACTAATCAGTTAGTTTTGGGATGATGCATTACAGAACGAGTAAAGAGAGTTGTCGGTAACAAGATTGAACTAGGTATGAGGATACCGACGATCGAATCTCAAGCAAGTAACATACCGATGACAAAGGGAACAATGTATGTTGTTATGCGGTTTGACCGATAAAGATATTCGTAGAATATGTAGGAACCAATATGAGCATCCAGGTTACGCTATTGGTTATTGACCGGAGATGAGTCTCGGTCATGTCTACATAATTCTTGAACCCATAAGGTCTGCACGCTTAACATTCGGTGACGATTTGTATTATGAGTTTTGTGATTTGATGACCGAAGTTTGTTCGGAGTCCTAGATGAGATCGGGGACATGACGAGGAGTCTTGAAATAGTCGAGACGTAAAGATCGATATATTGGAAGGCTATATTCGGACATCGGAAAGGTTCCGAGTGATTTGGGTATTTTTTCGGAGTACCGAAGAGTTACGGGAATTCGTATTGGGCCTTAATGGGCCATACGGGAAAGGAGAGAAAGGCCTCAAGGGTGGCCGCGCCCCTTCCCCATGGACTAGTTCGAATTGGACTAGGGAAAGGGGGCACCCCCTTCCTTCCTTCTCCTTCTCCCTTCCCTTGTTCCTATTCCATGTGGGAGGTGGAATCCTACTAGGACTAGGGAGTCCTAGTAGGACTCCACACTTTGGGCGCGCCCTATGAGGGCCGGCCTCCTCCTCCCTTCATCCTTTATATACGTGGCCAGGGGGCACCCCATAGACACACAAGTTGATCATTGATCCCTTAGCCGTGTGTGGCGCCCCCTCCACCATAATCCACCTCCGTCATATCGTAGCGGTGCTTAGACGAAGCCCTGTTTCGGTAGCATCATCATCACCATCATCACGCCGTCGTGCTGACGAAGCTCTCCCTCGACACTCAGCTGGATCGAGAGTTCGTGGGACGTCACCGAGCTGAACGTGTGTAGATCGCGGAGGTGTCGTACTTTCGGTACTAGGATCGGTCAGATCGTGAAGACGTACGACTACATCAACCACATTGTCATAACGCTTCCGCTTACAGTCTACGGGGGTACACGGACAACACTCTTCCCCTCTCGTTGCTATGCATCACCATGATAGATATTGCGTGTGCGTAGGTTTTTTTTTGAAATTACTGCATTCCCCAACAACCAGAACCCCCTCCGAGAAGTTATTGGGCCTTATGGGCCTAGTGGTGGAAGAGAGGAGGCATGCCAAGAGGTGGCGCCCCCCTAGCCCAAACCGAATAGGACTAGGGCTAGGGGGGCCGGCCCCCTTTCCTTCTCTTCTTCCTTTCCTTCCTTCTTCTCCTACTTGGACTAGGAAAGGGGGAAGCCTACTCCTACTAGGAGTAGGAATCCCCCCTTGGGCGCGCCCCTTGAGGCCGTCCCTCCTCCTCCTCCCCTCCTTTATATACGGGGGAGGGGTGAGGGAGTCCTGGACTAAGGGGTCCTCGGGCGTCCGGCCTGTTAGCCATGGGCCGGACTGATGGGCTATGAAGATATGAAGACCGAAGACTGCACCCGTGTCCAAACAGGACTCTCCTTAGCGTGGAAGGCAAGCTTGGCGACCAAATATGTAGATTCCTTTCTTTGTCACCGACCTTGTGTAACCCTAGATCCTCCCGGTGTCTATATAAACCGGAGGACTTAGTCCAGAGGACATATACATTATCATAACCATATAAGCTAGACCTCTAGGGTTTAGCCATTACGATCTCGTGGTAGATCAACTCTTGTAATACTCATATTCATCAAGATCAATCGAGCAGGATGTAGGGTATTACCTCCATAGAGAGGAATCGAACCTGGGTAAAACATTGTGTCCCCTGTCTCCTGTTACCATCGACCTTAGACGCACAGTTCGGGACCCCCTACCCGAGATCCACCGGTTTTGACACCGACATTGGTGCTTTCGTTGAGGGTTCCACTATGATGTCTCCAAAAGGTTTGATGGCCCCTTCAATCGTCAATAATGACGCTGTCCAAGGAGAAACTTTCCTCCCCGGACAAATCTTTGTGTTCGGTGGCTTCGCACTGCGGGCCAATTCGTTTGGCCATCTGGAGCAGATCGAAAGCTACGCCCCTGGCCATTAGGTCAGATTTGGGAGCTTGAACTACATTGCGGACATCCGTGGAGACTTGATCTTCGCCAGATTCGAGACCGCGGCTACCACTCGTGGTCACCCCGAGAGACTTGGCCTAAATTTGTCATCAGACTGCATCCAGGAGACAACTCCCGTAACTGCTTTGGCCTTAGATCCGGAGCAGATGCGCCATCCAAGGATGGGAAGCTCAACCCCTCCACGAAGTCCACAGATTCCCCGGTGTTGGAGCCGCACATAGACTCGATCTCACATGATACCTGTGCCACCGGAACTCCGGACTCGTCTCCGGTCATAAGTTCTGAACCGTGTGAGCCCGCGGACGCCGAACTTGATCGTTTATCGATCTTCAAATTCGGTGCCCCAGACATCTTCCAGCACTCGCCTTTGGGCGACATGCTAAACTCATTAAAAACATGTCCTTGACGGAGGACTCACAGCCAAACTCTATCCGGTCTAAACTAGGGGTTGACGGTGGAGAATTTTGCTTCCCACCCGCCACCCACTTCATAGCCACGGTCGAGGATTTGACCGACACACTTGATTACTACTCCGAGGACATCGACGGTATGGACGACGATGCGGAAGAAGAAGAGGCCCAGAACCCGCCGTTCATTGGATGCTGGACGGCCACTTCCTTGTATGATGTATACATGGTCGGCGATGACAAGGTAGGTCCAGCTAAGGACAAACCTTCCGAAATACAATCCAAGCACCGGCGTCAGCAGCGCCGCTCTAAGTCACACCGTAGTAAATACAGCAACACCGGCACAGGAGAAGATAACACTCCAGAAGGTGCCGAAGACAATGAAGACCCCGTTGAAATAGCTAACACTACAAAAAAATACACTTCCGTGATGATACATGTTTGTCACAGTAGGTCACTTTTTTGTCATGCATGTATATCAATGACAAATTTATGACAGAATCAAGATAGTCATACCTGTGCTGTCGTAGAAGTGTTCCATGACATTACCAAAATTATCATCACGGAAGTGTCCACTTCCATGATGATAAATCGCGCGTCACAGAAGTGCTTTCGTCAAGGGTGACCGACACGTGGCATCCACCGTAACGGAATGCCGTTAAGCTATCGGGTCGGGTTTTGGATCCGATAACCCATTAACAGCCCCGACCAATGGGGATTTTCCACGTGTAAAATCATCATTGGCTAGAGGAAACACCTGTCGTCTCATCATCGGGACAGATGTCATCCACTCACTAGACAGAAGGCGCCTATGATACGTCGACACATGGCACGGCCCAACAAGTTTAAATGGGCCGGCCCAACAAAAGGCCCACAAGATTTTGCGTACCATAATGGGCCGGCCCAGCTAAAGGCCCATGAGATTTTGCAGACCATAATGGGCTGGCCCAGCTAAAGGCCCACAAGATTTCGCGGGCCATAATGGGCCGACCCAGGTAAAGGACCACAAGATTTTCGTGTGCCATAATAGGCCGGCCCAGGTAAAGGCCCACAGTGACTCTAGCCCATAATGAACAGTAATTTTCTTTATACCCGTTAACGGCCCGTGATTTACATGGGCCGTTTCTAGCCCGTCTTAGCTTTCGGCCTATTGACAGCCCATACGTTCTTGGGCTCCTTTTCGTCCCTCGATTACTTCCAGCCCGTTACTGTCCTGTTCCCCTAATGGGCCAAATTCGGCCCATGGCAAGAGTCGGCCCGTTACTGGCCTGTTCCACTAATGGGCCAAAATCGGCCCATGGCAAGAGTCGGCCCGTTACTGGCATGTTACCCTAATGGGCCAAATTCGGCCCATGGCAAGAGTTGGCCCATTTCTGGCCTGTTAACCCGTTGCACCGTTTCCAGCCCGTCCTATATTCTGGCCCATTAACGACCCGTTATGCCTGTGACAGAATTAAGCCTTTGCTGTCCTACAACTTGTTAAGGGCCTGTTACCGTGCTGGCCCGATACCAATTACGCCCGATTATGGCCCATGTAGACCCATTTATCCGACGGCCCGAGGCGCACCGATTACAGGCCGATTTATCGACGACCCGTAGGAGACCCATGGATCCTACGGCCCGTATATGGCCCATGGTAGTTGCGGCCACTAGCAAACCAGGGAAAAAGAAGACTAGGAAATAAATAAGGCTGAAACTAACGCTAGGCTATTAAGGCTATTGCACAGATTACGTCCACTCGGCATCAAAGATCGCCACCAGTGCAAATATAGGGAACACCCTACACTATACAAAAATGGCTTGCTGTTTCTTCAGGCGGTGGCTGCACGTTAAGAATAAATTTTGTATTGCACAAAAACAAATTACAACTATATAACAAAAGGAAGGTTGACATAAAACTTAACAGTCTAGCAGATAAATGCACCACTAGAAGTTCAGAAGCTCAGTTCATTTGACCTGACTGTTACGTTTTCATGTTGTATTGTCTGACGGAGCACCATAACCCTCACCTTCATTTCCCCTAGGCTCCTGAACAACATAGCAAATGTCTGATAGTCTGGTTTCAAAATCATGCATATCTTGACAACATTGAGCAATGTTTCTCCTTGTTTCACAAAGGGTCTCTGTTAGCGAATGGACTTGTGTCTGGAGCGCAGATACAACATTGCTTTGAGCTTGCATATCTTGATCATGAGGCAGTTTGGATGATATTTCCTTAACAACCAACCCAGTATTACGCAGGAACATGCTTTTGGCACTGTTAGTGGACAGGTACTAACCCACTGTAGCAAGAGCTGACATTGCGGTTATAGTTGCCTCGCCACCTTCAGAAGGTGGCGGTTGTTGGGGATCGTAGCAGAAAACAAAAAATTTCCTACGTTTCACCAAGATCAATCTATGGAGTCAACTAGCAACGAGAGGAGAGTGCATCTACATACCCTTGTAGATCGCGAGCGGAAATGTTCAAGAGAACGGGGATGATGGAGTCGTACTCGCCGTGATCCAAATCACCGATGACCAAGTGCCGAACGGACGGCACCTCCGCGTTCAACACACGTACGGAGCGGATGACGTCTCCTCCTTCTTGATCCAGCAAGGGGGAAGGAGAGGTTGATGAAGATCCAGCAGCACGACGGCGTGGTGGTGGATGCAGCAGTGATCGCAGCAGGGCTTCGCCGAGCTTCTACGAGAGGGAGAGGTGTAGCAGGGGAGAGGGAGGCGCCAAGGCTTGAGATACAGCTGCCCTCCCTCCCCCCTTTATATAGGCCCCCTAGGGGGGTGCGCCAGCCCTAGGAGATGGGATCTCCTAGGGGGGCGGCGGCTAAGGGGGTGGAGTACCCCCCAAGGCAAGTGGAGGCGCCCCCTCCCCTAGGGTTCCCAACCCTAGGCGCATGGGGGGCCCAAGGGGGGGCGCACCAGCCCACTATGGGCTGGTTCCCCTCCCCACTTCAGCCCATGGGGCCCTCTGGGATGGTTGGCCCCACCCGGTGGACCCCCGGGACCCATCCGGTGGTCCCAGTACAATACTGGTGACCCCGAAACTTTCCCGATGGCCGAAACTACACTTCCTATATATAATTCTTCACCTCCAGACAATTCCGAAACTCCTCGTGACGTCCAGGATCTCATACGGGAATCCGAACAACTTTCGGATTACTGCATACTCATATCTATACAACCCTAGCGTCACCAAACCTTAAGTGTGTAGACCCTACGGGTTCAGGAGACAAGCAGACATGACCGAGACGACTCTCTGGTCAATAACCAACAGCAGGATCTGGATACCCATGTTGGCTCCCACATGCTCCTCGATGATCTCATCGGATGAACCACGATGTCGAGGACCTAATCAATCCCGTACTCAATTCCCTTTGTCAATCGGTACGTTACTTGCCCGAGACTCGATCGTCGGTATCCCAATACCTTGTTCAGTCTCGTTACCGGCAAGTCACTTTACTCGTACCGTAATGCATGATCCCGTGATCAACCACTTGATCACATTGAGCTCATTATGATGATGCATTATCGAGTGGGCCCAGAGATACCTCTCCGTCATACGGAGTGACAAATCCCAGTCTCGATTCGTGCCAACCCAACAGACACTTTCGGAGATACCTGTAATGTACCTTTATAGTCACCTAGTTACGTTGTGATGTTTGGCACACCCAAGGCACTCCTACGGTATCCGAGAGTTGCACAATCTCATGGTCTAAGGAAATGATACTTGACATCCAGAAAAGCTACAGCAAACGAACTACACGATCTTTGTGCTATGCTTAGGTTTGGGTCTTGTCCATCACATCATTCTCCTAATGATGTGATCCCGTTATCAATGACATCCCCATGTCCATAGCCAGGAAACCATGACTATCTGTTGATCAACGAGCTAGTCAACTAGAGGCTCACTAGGGACACATTGTGGTCTATGTATTCACACATGTATTACGATTTCCGGATAATACAATTATAGCATGAATAGTAGACAATTATCATGAACAAGGAAATATAATAATCATTTTATTATTGCCTCTAGGGCATATTTCCAACAGTCTCCCACTTGCACTAGAGTCAATCATCTAGTTACATTGTGATGAATCGAACACCCATGGAATTCTGGTGTTGATCATGTTTTGCTCTAGGGAGAGGTTTAGTCAACTGATCTGCTACATTCAGGTCCGTATGTACTTTAAAAATATCTGTGTCTCCATTTTGAACACTTTCACGAATGGAGTTGAAGCGACGCTTGATATGCCTGGTCTTCCTGTGAAACCTGGGCTCCTTGGCAAGGGCAATAGCTCCAGTGTTGTCACAGAAGAGAGTCATCGGGCCCGACGCATTGGGTATGACTCCTAGGTTGGTAGTGAACTCCTTCACCCAGACTGCTTCGTGTGCTGCCTCCGAGGCTGCCATGTACTCCGCTTCACATGTAGATCCCGCCACAATGCTTTGCTTGCAACAGCACCAGCTTACTTCCCCACCATTCAAAATATACACGTATCCGGTATGTGACTTAGAGTCATCCAGATCTGTGTCGAAGCTAGCATCGACGTAACCCTTTACGACGAGCTCTTCGTCACCTCCATAAACGAGAAACATTTCCTTAGTCCTTTTCAGGTACTTCAGGATATTTTTGACCGCTGTCCAGTGTTCCATGCCGGGATTACTTTGGTACCTTCCTACCAAACTCATGGCGAGGTTTACATCAGGTCTGGTACATAGCATAGCATACATGATAGACCCTATGGCCGAGGCATAGGGGACGACACTCATCTTTTCTCTATCTTCTTCCATGGTCGAGCATTGAGCCAAGCTCAATCTCGTACCTTGCAATACAGGAAAGAACCCCTTCTTTGACAGATCCATTTTGAACTTCTTCAAAATCTTGTCAAGGTACGTACTCTGTGAAAGACCAATGAGGCGTCTCGATCTATCTCTATAGATCTTGATGCCTAATATATAAGCAGCTTCTCCAAGGTCCTTCATGGAAAAACACTTGTTCAAATAGGCCTTTATGCTTTCCAAGAATTCTATATCATTTCCCATCAACAGTATGTCATCCACATACATATGAGAAATGCTACAGAGCTCCCACTCACTTTCTTGTAAATGCAGGCTTCTCCATAAGTCTGCATAAACTCAAACGCTTTGATCATCTCATCAAAGCGAATGTTCCAACTCCGAGATGCTTGCACCAGCCCATAAATCGAGCGTTGGAGCTTGCACACCTTGTCAGCATTCTTAGGATCGACAAAACCTTCCGGCTGCATCATATACAATTCTTCCTTAAGGAAACCATTAAGGAATGCCGTTTTGACGTCCATTTGCCATATCTCATAATCATAGAATGCGGCAATTGCTAACATGGTTCGGACGGACTTCAGCTTAAAGATCCATTTATTTTCTATGGCTCGCCGATCAACGGGCAAGTCAGTCAAAGTCCATACTTTGTTTTCATACATGGATCCTATCTCAGATTTCATGGCTTCCAGCCATTTGTCGGAATCCGGGCCCGCCATCGCTTCCTCATAGTTCGAAGGTTCACCGTTGTCTAACAACATGATTTCCAAGACAGGGTTGTCATACCACTCTGGTGCGGAACGTGTCCTTGTGGACCTACGAAGTTCAGTAGCAACTTGATCTGAAGTTTCATGATCATCATCATCAACTTCCTCTCTAGTCGGTGCAGGCACCTCAGGAACATTTTCTTGAGCTGTGCCACTTACCGGTTCAAGAGGTAATACTTCATCAAGTTCTACCTTCCTCCCACTTATTTCTTTCGAGAGAAACTCCTTCTCTAGAAAGGACCCATTCTTGGCAACAAAGATCTTGCCTTCGGATCTGAGGTAGAAGGTATACCCAACAGTTTCTTCAGGGTATCCTATGAAGACGCATTTTTCCGACTTGGGTTCGAGCTTTTCAGGTTGAAGTTTCTTGACATAAGCATCGCATCCCCAAACTTTTAGAAACGACAGCTTAGGTTTCTTCCCAAACCATAATTCATACGGTGTCGTCTCAACGGATTTTGACGGATCCCTATTTAAAGTGAATGCGGCAGTCTCTAAAGCATAGCCCCAAAATGATAGCGGTAAATCGGTAAGAGACATCATAGATCGCACCATATCTAATAGAGTGCGATTACGACGTTCGGACACACCATTACGTTGAGGTGTTCCAGGCGGCGTGAGTTGTGAAACTATTCCACATTTTCTTAAGTGTGTGCCAAATTCATGACTCAAGTATTCTCCCCCACGATCTGATCGCAAGAACTTGATTTTCCTGTCACGTTGATTCTCAACCTCACTCTGAAATTCCTTGAACTTTTCAAAGGTCTCAGACTTGTGTTTCATTAAGTAGACATACCCATATCTACTCAAGTCATCAGTGAGGGTGAGAACATAACGATAGACACCGCGAGCCTCAACACTCATTGGACCGCACACATCAGTATGTATGATTTCCAATAAGTTGGTTGCTCCTCCATTGTTCCTGAGAATGGAGTCTTGGTCATTTTACCCATGAGGCATGGTTCGCACGTGTCAAATGATTCGTAATCAAGAGACTCTAAAAGTCCATCTGCATGGAGCTTCTTCATGCGTTTGACACCTATGTGACCAAGGCGGCAGTGCCACAAGTATGTGGGACTATCATTATCAACCTTACATCTTTTGGTATTCACACTCTGAATATGTGTAGCATTACGCTCGAGATTCATTAAGAATAAACCATTCACCATCGGAGCATGACCATAAAAGATATCTCTCATATAAATAGAACAACCATTATTCTTGGATTTAAATGAGTAGCCATCTCGTATTAAACGAGATCCTGATACAATGTTCATGCTCAAAGCTGGCACTAAATAACAATTATTGAGGTTTAAAATTAATCCCGTAGGTAAATGTACAGGTAGCGTGCCGACGGCGATCACATCGACCTTGGAACCATTCCCGACGCGCATCGTCACCTCGTCCTTCACAAGTCTCCGCTTATTCCGCAGCTCCTGCTTTGAGTTACAAATGTGATCAACCGCACCGGTATCAAATACCCAGGAGCTACTACGAGTACTGGTAAGGTACACATCAATTACATGTATATCACATATACCTTTTGTGATGCCGGCCTTCTTGTCCGCTAAGTATTTGGGGCAGTTCCGCTTCTAGTGACCACTTCCCTTGCAATAAAAGCACTCAGTCTCGGGCTTGGGTCCATTCTTTGGCTTCTTCCCGGCAGCTTGCTTACCGGGCGCGGCAACTCCCTTGCCGTCCTTCTTGAAGTTCTTCTTACCCTTGCCTTTCTTAAACTTAGTGGTTTTATTCACCATCAACACTTGATGTTCCTTTTTGACTTCTACCTCTGCTGATTTCAGCATTGCAAATACTTCAGGAATGGTCTTTTCCATCCCCTGCATATTGAAGTTCCTCACAAAGCTCTTGTAGATTGGTGGAAGCGACTGAAGGATTCTGTCAATGACCGCGTCATCCGGGAGATTAACTCCCAGCTTAGTCAAGCGGTTATGCAACCCAGACATTTTGAGTATGTGCTCACTGACAGAACTATTTTCCTCCATCTTACAGCTGAAGAACTTGTCGGAGACTTCATATCTCTCAACCCGGGCATGAGCTTGGAAAACCATTTTCAGCTCTTCGAACATCTCATATGCTCCATGTCGCTTAAAACGCTTTTGGAGCCCCGGTTCTAAGCTGTAAAGCATGCCGCACTGAATGAGGGAGTAATCATCAACACGTGTCTGCCAAGCGTTCATAACGTCTTGGTTCTGTGGGACGGGTGTGTCACCTAGCGGTGCTTCTAGGACATAATCTTTCTTGGCAGCTATGAGGATGATCCTTAGGTTCCGGACCCAGTCCGTATAGTTGCTGCCATTGTCTTTCAGCTTGGTTTTCTCTAGGAACGTGTTGAAGTTGAGGACAACGTTGGCCATTTGATCTACAAGACATATTGTAAAGATTTTAGACTAAGTTCATGATAATTAAGTTCATCTAATCAAATTATTCAATGAACTCCCACTTAGATAGACATCGCTCCAGTCATCTAAGTATAACATGATCCGAGTTGACTAGGCCGTGTCCGATCATCACGTGAGACGGACTAGTCAACATCGGTGAACAGCTTCATGTTGATCCTATCTTCTATACGACTCATGCTCGACCTTTCGGTCTTCTGTGTTCCAAGGCCATGTCTGTACATGCTAGGCTCGTCAAGTCAACCTAAGTGTATTGCGTGTGTAAATCTGTCTTACACCCGTTGTATGTGAACATTGGAATCTATCACACCCGATCATCACGTGGTGCTTCGAAACAACGAACTGTCGCAACGGCGCACAGTTAGGGGGAACACTTTCTTGAAATTATTATGAGGGATCATCTTATTTACTACCATCGTTCTAAGTAAACAAGATGCAAAAACATGATAAACATCACATGCAATCAAATAATAGTGACATGATATGGCCAATATCATATAGCTCCTTTGATCTCCATCTTGGGGCTCCATGATCATCTTGTCACCGGCATGACACCATGATCTCCATCATCGTGTATCCATGAAGTTGCTCACCAACTATTACTTCTACTACTATGTCTAACGCTTTAGCAATAAAGTAGAGTAATTACATGACGTTTATGTTGACACGCAGGTCATAAATAAATAAAGACAACTCCTATGGCTCCTGCCGGTTGTCATACTCATCGACATGCAAGTAGTGATCCCTATTACAAGAACATGATCAATCTCATACATCACATATATCATTCATCATTCATCACAACTTTTGGCCATATCACATCACAAAACACTTGCTGCAAAAACAAGTTAGACGTCCTCTAATTGTTGTTGCAAGTTTTTACGTGGCTGCTATAGGTTTCTAGCAAGAACGTTTCTTACCTACGCCAAAACCACAACGTGAATTGCCAATTTCTATTTACCCTTCATAAGGACCCTGTTCATCGAATCCGATTCGACTAAAGTGGGAGAGACAAACACCCGCCAGCCACCTTATGCAACTAGTGCATGTCAATCGGTGGAACCGGTCTCACGTAAGCGTACGTGTAAGGTTGGTCCGGGCCGCTTCATCCCACGATGCCGCCGAATCAAGATAAGACTAGTAGCGGCAAGCAAATTTACAATATCGACGCCCACAACTACTTTGTGTTCTACTCGTGCATAGTAACTACGCATAGACCTAGCTCATGATGCCACTGTTGGGGATCGTAGCAGAAAACAAAAATTTTCCTACGTTTCACCAAGATCAATCTATGGAGTCAACTAGCAATGAGAGGAGAGTGCATCTACATACCCTTGTAGATCGCGAGCGGAAGCGTTCAAGAGAACGGGGATGATGGAGTCGTACTCGCCGTGATCCAAATCACCGATGACCAAGAGCCGAACGGACGGCACCTCCGCGTTCAACACACGTATGGAGCGGATGACGTCTCCTCTTTCTTGATCCAGCAAGGGGGAAGGAGAGGTTGATGAAGATCCAGCAGCACGACGGCGTGGTGGTGGATGCAGCAGTGATCGCAGCAGGGCTTCGCCGAGCTTCTGCGAGAGGGAGAGGTGTAGCAGGGGAGAGGGAGGCGCCAAGGCTTGAGGTACAATTGCCCTTCCTCCCCCCTTTATATAGGCCCCCTAGGGGGGTGCGCTGGCCCTAGGAGATGGGATCTCCTAGGGGGGCGGCGGCTAAGGGGGTGGAGTACCCCCCAAGGCAAGTGGAGGCGCCCCCTCCCCTAGGGTTCCCAACCCTAGGCGCATGGGGGGCCCAAGGGGGGGAGCACCAGCCCACTATGGGCTGGTTCCCCTCCCCACTTCAGCCCATGGGGCCCTCTGGGATGGGTGGCCCCACCCGGTGGACCCCCGGGACCCATCTGGTGGTCCCGATACAATACCGGTGACCCCGAAACTTTCCCGATGGCCGAAACTACACTTCCTATATATAATTCTTCACCTCTGGACAATTCCGGAACTCCTCGTGACGTCCAGAATCTCATCCGAGAATCCGAACAACTTTCGGATTACTGCATACTCATATCTATACAACCCTAGCGTCACCAAACCTTAAGTGTGTAGACCCTACGGGTTCGGGAGACAAGCAGACATGACCGAGACGACTCTCTAGTCAATAACCAACAGCGGGATATGGATACCCATGTTGGCTCCCACATGCTCCTCGATGATCTCATCGGATGAACCACGATGTCGAGGACCTAATCAATCCCGTACTCAATTCCCTTTGTCAATCGGTACGTTACTTGCCCGAGACTCGATCGTCGGTATCCCAATACCTTGTTCAGTCTCGTTACCGGCAAGTCACTTTACTCGTACCGTAATGCATGATCCCGTGATCAACCACTTGATCACATTGAGCTCATTATGATGATGCATTACCGAGTGGGCCCAGAGATACCTCTCCGTCATACGGAGTGACAAATCCCAGTCTTGATTCGTGCCAACCCAACAGACACTTTCGGAGATACCTGTAATGTACCTTTATAGTCACCCAGTTACGTTGTGACGTTTGGCACACCCAAGGCACTCCTACGGTATCCGGGAGTTGCACAATCTCATGGTCTAAGGAAATGATACTTGACATCCAGAAAAGCTACAACAAACGAACTACACGATCTTTGTGCTATGCTTAGGTTTGGGTCTTGTCCATCACATCATTCTCCTAATGATGTGATCCCGTTATCAATGACATCACCATGTCCATAGCCAGGAAACCATGACTATCTGTTGATCAACGAGCTAGTCAACTAGAGGCTCACTAGGGACACATTGTGGTCTATGTATTCACACATGTATTACGATTTCCGGATAATACAATTATAGCATGAATAATAGACAATTATCATGGACAAGGAAATATAATAATCATTTTATTATTGCCTCTAGGGCATATTTCCAACAGCGGTTCCACCATTTTTTCCATAGCTCGCTGAAAAGTTGAGGTTTTACATTAGTAGTACCAGAACAGAAGATATTAAGGAGGCAGCAAAACCAAACAAAATAGCTTTGGTCTATATACAGAACTTATTCTGGTGAACCCATGTAAAATATTAGTTGTATTTTATTGCAAAGTACATAATAAAACCAGGTTCCAAACATATGACCATGTACCATCGCCAATGTATTGTCTATTTCTTCATATTGTATTGAGGGCTAAGGATAAAGAGACGAAGTTTATAATACGGTAAGCATAGTATGACATCATTCATATCACAAAACAACTGAGAACAGACAAACAGGCAATTGTAACGTTGTGTGGGCAAGTCCAGCACGGAACTAGATTACGGGTCAAGATCAAAGGAACATCACTCCTCTGTTTTAAACCTTGTAAGGTGCAATGATACACTAAGACAATTGTGTATAAAATTGAAAAGAGTAATAGACATTGGCTGCAAACCATGCAGTTCAAGGCATAAGTCAGAGTAAGTAGTAGTTAAAAGGCATGAGGATGAAGGACTTACAACAGCGGCTTTGACTGGTGTAGTCATGCCCTTCTTCTTGCTGGTGTGACAGTGCTTGAAGATTTCCATAGCATTTGGTTCAGGTACTTTTTGGTCCTTGCGGGCTTTCCTCTGCATTTGGAACAAGTCAATATAGATCTGATAATATGGTACAGCGAAAAGAGTGAAACGGCAGCTAATTACAAGAGCCTCGCAGTGTGCAATATAGCTACGAGATCCCGTCGTCTGTTGGAATTTCACTTTCGTACAGTTGGCCTTGTTCTTTGAACAGTTCACCTACAAGAAGATAGATTTGTGTGGCACATGCGTAAATAGGACTTCAACATGTGATCTGATGACATATATATAATGTACCTGATACTTCGGATCGGACCAGTGTTTAACGAGGCCTCTCCAGTCTTCATCAGATATATTTTCCACTGGAGATGTTTGGGCAAGTTCACTGTTAGCCTTGCCTTCAAAGTGAGTTTTCCTCAAGTTATACCGATACTGTCGCAGAGCAGACTTGGAAACATGGGTGCAAGCTTGTCTGGTTGCATCATCTTGGCTATCCAACTTGAACCTCATCTGTTGAAAATTATGGGAGTCTCATTATCAGCAACCTAGAAAGTATTGGACAGAGCAAGACAATATTACTAGTTTCCATACATAACCATACTTACAGATAAATGGTCGAGGAAGATGTTGAACCGGGTTTCGTCTTTGTCATTCCTGTACTGAATCCATGTTGGGAGGATACGTACATGACACCTAACAGCAACCGCTGCCTCTGATACTAACTTGGCTGACTCTGTAGCATCACGTGGCCTTTTTAAACCTGCCTCAAAACGGATCTCCATTCTTCCTCCTCTAGATTTAGTTAAACTATCGAGCATTATCCCTGATGTTTGTTTCCTCTTGCGCCTAGGTGTTAGTCCAACAACAAACATAGGAAGTGTTAGTGTACATCAAACTGTGAGACTACATATAAAGAAGCATGCAACTGTAACTTGACTCCGGCAACTACCTTCTTGCTGTTGAAGCTCACAAGGTTCATCTGATATTGCCAACTCGTCTTGTGTCAAGAGTGCTTGGGAAGTAGTGTCAGGTGGCAAGGGAGCTTGGGAATGTGCTGCTAGCTTAGTTGACGCACGAGTACGTCGTGCAGCTGGTAGTACTGTGGTAGGTGTTGCAAGAACTAGGGTTGTCTCTGCTTGTTTGGTGGCAGCTATTAGTTTCTGTTTGTCTTTTTTTGCAACTCGTGTAGCATGGGATGCCGTGTTTGTAGAATTTTCTGCTGGACTTTGACCTTCTATTGCACCATCAGTACCAGCAGAATCTGCAGGATTCGTACGCTTCTCATTCCCTGCCATTCTGTGTTTCTTCCTCTTTATCTGTGCCATGTTAAGTCAAGCTGACAAGAAAAATGAATAACAATTTAGTTCTTCAGAACAAATTGATGCGTGATGCAGACGAACTGAACTTTGATGTTAGACAACCACATGATAGGAGGATGTAATATGTATGAAAAACAGGACGGAAGAGATAACCAGAACTATGATGTGTAAACTAAGAAGAAGACATTTCACCAAATTAGAAGCAATGCAATGGAAGGTAGACACCATATGAAAGATG
Source organism: Triticum dicoccoides (assembly GCF_002162155.2). NCBI lineage: Eukaryota > Viridiplantae > Streptophyta > Magnoliopsida > Poales > Poaceae > Triticum > Triticum dicoccoides. Next base: position 258,888,475 of record NC_041392.1, read on the forward strand.
CTACAAATATCGCTCTGTCAAGTTAACAGTGTCTCATCATAAATGGCATTTAAACAAATGTGAAGCAGTACAAGAAATAAATCATACGCAAGATGCAAACAACATCACACTACCATGTTAGAGGTCTCTCGTCATTAGTGCCATTGCATGTTCACAACATTGCATATTCACAGCTTATGATGTGTAAACTAAGGAGAAGGCATTTCAACAAATTAGAAGCAATGAAAGCTAGACACCATATGAAAGATGCAATGAATATCACTCTACCAAGTTAAAACTGTCTCGTCATAAGTGCCATTTCAACAAATTAGTAATACAAGCTAGAAAAGAATGTGAGATGTAACCTATATCACACTCTGAAGTCAAACGTGTCTTATGATAAGGATTGTTGCAGGTTACACAACAGTAGTAATTTGATGTAAGAACATGGTGTGATAGACAGATATTGTATGTTCTAGAAACAGGAACACGTGTCTTATTCAAGTATAATGTGTAAAGTAAGCAGATGGAATTCAACAAAATTAGAAGCAATACAAGCTAGACATCACACATAACATGCAACCACATATAACAGTGCCAAGTTAGAGGGAGCACCGGTGATGCTGCACTAGGGGAGACGTGCTCATCATAAACACAACTTTGTTGAGTGTCTATGCATGTGTTGTCTTGGAAATCATCTTGGGGGTGTGGAGGAGTAGAAACTGTAGAGGCCCTCCGTTCGGAAGGAGCACCTTTATCCGCTGCCTTGCTAACTTCCTTCCGTTTTATTGATTTTGAATTGTCAAGTAAAACCGACAAGAAAAAGCATTAAAATTCTCTCTTCAGAACTCATTCATGCATGATACTGACAATCACTACTTTGATGTAAGGCAAACACATGATACCAGGATGGAATATGTACGAAAAACAGGACGGCATGGCATGTTCACAACTGTTTGTGTAAACTAAGCAGAAACCATTCCAGCAAATAAGAAGCAATGCAAGCTAGACACCACATGAAAGATGCAACCAATATGACTCTGCCAAGTTAAAAGCGTCCCATCATAAATGGAATTTCAACAAATTAGAAGCAACGCATGCTATAAATCATATGAAAGATGCAACTGATATCACACTGCATATACTAAAGGTGTCTCGTCATGTTGATTGATGCAGGATACAAAAAAACAATAGTTTTATGTAAGGACATGCTTAATAGACAGATGTACTATGTACTAAATACAGGAAGGCATGTTACATTAACAGGTATAATGTATAAGCTAAGCAGACTAGCACATGCAGTTTAACCAGATTGGAAGAATTACAATCTAGACACCATATGCAACATGCAACCACATATCATGCTGCCAAGTTAGACCAAGCACCTGCGATGCTAGTGTAGGGGAAATGTTGTAATCAACTACAGAGCTACATTCACTATCTTCATCTAGCATTTCTGTTTCTTGAGAATTATGTCGGGAGGCTGACGCTGCATTTTTTAAATGAGGAGTAGTCCCCTTGCCTGCCTGCCTCGTCATAAGTGATTAATGAGGGATACACAAGAACATTAGTTTGATGTAAGAACATGGTTAATACACAGATGTACTAGTATGTACCAAAAACAGAAAGGCATGTCATATTCAAAGGTATAATGTGTAAGCTAAGCAGATGTAATTTAACCAAATTGGAAGCAATACAAGCTAGATATCCGGCTAGAGTGGTGAGCATGATCATCTAGGACCTGAGAGCCTGGTGGGAGGCGGGCTGCTTCGCCACCATCGCAGCTTTTTAGTTGACTTCTAGGTGATGCCTATCTTTGCTGGGCTTGTCACTGGCTCGGCCAGTGCCCTGACTAGCTATTTGTCTTCTGGTGCTCACGGGATGGTGGTTCATGTAAAAAAATATCTTTCCTTATCTTACCGACTTCGGCCTTTCGAATACAAGCTAGACACCATATGGAACATGCAACCACATATGACACCTCGAAGTTAAAACAAGCACCTGGGATGGTGGTTCATTGCGAGCGAGGTCATCAACTCCAGAGCTACGTTCACCGTCTCCATTTGCTGACACTGCACCCATTATAGCTCTGAAACGTGTCTTGCCTACCCACACACCAAACTGTTGGGGAACGTAGTAATTTCAAAAAAATTCCTACGCACACGCAAGATCATGGTGATGCATAGCAATGAGAGGGGAGAGTGCTGTCTACGTACCCTCGTAGACCAAAAGCGGAAGCGTTATAACAATGCGGTTGATGTAGTCGTACGTCTTCACGGCCCGACCGATCAAGCACCGAAACTATGGCACCTCCGAGTTCTAGCACATGTTCAGCTCGATGACGATCCCTGGACTCCGATCCAGCAAAGTGTCGGGGAAGAGTTCCGTCAGCACGACGACGTGGTGACGATCTTGATGTTCTACTGTCGCAGGGCTTCGCCTAAGCACCGCTACAATATTATCAAGGATTATGGTGGAGGGGGGCACCGCACACGGCTAAGAGATCTCAAGGATCAATTATTGTGTCTAGAGGTGCCCCCCTGCCCCCGTATATAAAGGAGCAAGGGGAAGGGGCGGACGGCCATGATGAGGCGCGCCAGGGAGGAGTCCTACTCCTACCGGGAGTAGGACTCCCTCCTTTTCCTTGTCCAAGTAGGAGAGGGGGAAGGAAGGGACAGAGGAGAGGAAGGAAAGGGGGGGGCGCCGCCCCTCCCTCCTTGTCCAATTCGGACTAGGGGGAGAGGGGGCGCGCGGCCTGCCCTGGCCGCCCCTCCTCTTCTCCACTTTAGGCCCATGAGGCCCATTAACCCCCCGGGGGGTTCCGGTAACTCCCCGGTACTCCGGTTTTATCCGAAACTTCCCCGGAACACTTCCGGTGTCCGAATATTGCCGTCCAATATATCAATCTTTATGTCTCGACCATTTCGAGACTCCTCGTTATGTCCGTGATCATATCCGGGACTCCGAACTAACTTCAGTACATCAAAACTAATAAACTCATAATATAACTGTCATCGAAACCTTAAGCGTGCGGACCCTACGGGTTCGAGAACAATGTAGACATGACCGAGACACGTCTCCGGTCAATAACCAATAGCGGAACCTGGATGCTCATATTGGCTCCCACATATTCTACGAAGATCTTTTATCGGTCAAACCGCATAACAACATACGTTGTTCCCTTTGTCATCGGTATGTTACTTTCCCGAGATTCGATCGTCGATATCTCAATACCTAGTTCAATCTCGTTGCCGGCAAGTCTCTTTACTCGTTCCGTAATACATCATCTCGCAACTAACTCATTAGTTGCATTGCTTGCAAGGCTTAGGTGATGTGCATTACTGAGAGGGCCCAGAGATACCTCTCCGACAATCGGAGTGACAAATCCTAATCTCAAAATACGCCAACCCAACATGTACCTTTGGAGACACCTGAGCACCTTTATAATCACCCAGTTACGTTGTGACGTTTGGTAGCACACAAAGTGTTCCTCCGGCAAATGGGAGTTGCATAATCTCATAGTCATAGGAACATGTATAAGTTATAAAGAAAGCAATAGCAACATACTAAACGATCGGGTGCTAAGCTAATGGAATGGGTCATGTCAATCACATCATTCTCCTAATAATGTGATCCCGTTAATCAAATGACAACACATGTCTATGGTTAGGAAACATAACCATCTTTGATTAATGAGCTAGTCAAGTAGAGGCATACTAGTGACGTTTAGTTTGTTTATGTATTCACACAAGTATTATGTTTCCGGATAATACAATTCTAGCATGAATAATAAACATTTATCATGATATAAGGAAATAAAATAATAACATTCTTATTGCCTCTAGGGCATATTTCCTTCACAAACTGGAGCGACTTCTCTCTTTTCTTTTTGGCTTCTCTCATGGCAGCAGAGTATGAAATACCCTTGCATAAAAACACAACAGTGATAGTAAGGGTGAAGTGTGTGCAGAACTAGTGCACTGTAAAAGTAGCAGATAGCAGGTGGCTGAAAAATAAATGACAGGAGACATATGATAGCTCTACAACATTGCATGGCAAACAAAATTAGATTCTACTCTGTATGATTTTGTAATATATGAGCACAGGAAATGCAGGTACTCTTCCAGCACACCACCACATGTGGTCATATCTAAGATAACAGTCGACTGAAAATAAATAGGTCAGTCGATTTTTTTAATGAACCGTCCGATCTATAAGGAACGAGCAAATGGCCTTTGTCTACCTCCCGCCAGTCACTGTTGACGATCTTTCTCGAACCGCCAGCGACCACCGGCCCAGACCCCTGCCTCCGCCGCCCCGCCCTCCCCTCGACCTCACACCACCGCCGTGCTTGGCAGCGCCCCCAGGCCATCCCTTTAATCTCGGCCGACCTCCAGATCGGGCGCCAGTAGCTCTAGGCCGCCAATGCCCCTAAGATAAACACCAAGGCGCTACTTCCCCGGCGTAATAGATGTACTAGCGCCTGTTACGCCGGGGAATGCTTCCGTTAATTGGGAATAAAGTGGCCAGAAATTGAAATTCAGGGGGGCGACGGACCTCTAGCTAAGGTGAAATAGTATATGAGGAGAAACCTTGTGCATGGCGAGTTACTAGGAACATCTAGTATCAAGAAGAAGCGGTCAACTAGTGTCTTCTGTGGGATGAATACCGTGCAAGCAGAGACGTAAGATTTGCACGAATAAGGGAAGAGGAGTACCTTTTTCGGTTGCCGGTGTGGTCACCTCCACAAGTCGCGCCGATTTTCTTCTTTTTACCGGGGAAACCGATGTTCTGGAGGGTGCAGGCTTGGACGAACCCATGGCCAAATTGTTGACTGTGTTGCCGTGGCCGTATGTCGGCGGAGGGGAAGGAGATCTGAGGCGGCGAAGGACGGCGTAGCAGGAACAGCTCCGGTGCAGTGGAGGGTGGCGAAGTTGGAGCGGCAGCGGTGAGGCGCAGGACGGCGTGGTTGAACTGGCTCAGGTACGGACGGCTCGGCCTCGGCTTCAACTACTAGCCGTGGAGGGCGTTGCGGTTGAGGTTGCGGTGGACGATGATGTCGGGGTATCGGCTCCGGCGTGATGGAGGAGGGCGGCGGTTGATGGGTGGGATGGGGTGGCAGATGGAGGATGCCGGGGTTTCGCGGCTGGTGGAGAGGTAGTTTTGGCGCCCACGGAGTACGAATGGGGAATCGGACGGGTGGGGGGAACCATGTTTCAGTCTGGGACGCGCTTGTTTTTTGCTTTTTTGAACAGAAATGGGACGCGCTTGTTTGAAATTTGGGGAAAGTACAAACTTTGCCCCCCTCTTAAATTTCGGACCTACTGCGGGTCGGGGGTAGGATGGTAATCCCAGGTGTCCCAAATAGTGGGCGGGAGCGATTTCGGCCGCGCGCATGTGTGCTTAGGCGGCCATTGTGTATGAATGTTTTTCGGATGCGGTTGCGTGGCATCTAGATGAAGCTACAAACCTACCCCGGTTTAGACCTTTGGACGTCGGGCCGGTAGGTTTCATAGGTCGGAGTTATTAGAAAAGTAATTTCCTTGTACTACCAAACATTGGTCTCACGCGGTTTCGGGCGAGTAGAGGCTCTTTTGGCGCTTCGTTCGAAATTTTGAAACACAAGCATTCACGTTTAGAGTACTCTTGAACTATGAGGATTGACCTAAATATACAATGTTATATTTGACCTTGTATGTTTGAAAACCTCATTAAATTATCCGCTTCTTTTTGAAATTTTGACATTTGAAAATCCTATAACTATGATTATTTTGGAATGGAGGAGCTAAATTTGAATCTATTTTGTACACGACTACATATGCTATTATGTACAAAATCAGAGCAAAGATTGGTGCCCCCATAATTTAGGTATGGTTTACAAATTCCATGATATCAAATTCAAATAATTGAATGGACTTCATGTTGAATTTGATTTTTTTAAACCACCTTAAGTTGGATTCAAATGTATGCTAGTTCATAGGTAGTAGCTATTTATAATGTCCATTGTGTAACTTTCGTATGTATAATGTGCTTTACACACAAAACATGAACTATACTCACGTTTATATTCGATTGCTAAAGCGATGCATTGTCTGGAGTTCAAAATACTAACTATGTGGATCAATTGTGTCGAATAATAACATAGACATGCTCAAATTCGATAGAATCTAGATGTCTAATGGATCAATGACCGCTCCTTACGCGAATTGCAAATATCATGATCCCATCCTAATATTTGGATACAATTTATATCTTTAATCAATGTGTAGAGCAGTCTTTTATGTGTAGTTTCACTCTCCATCGATGGTCTCTCACACATGCTCACACACTCTCTCCCGAGGTGTCTTTCTCGCACACATGCTCTAGATATAACCCTCCCTCCCTCTCGTAACCATTTACAACTGTTTTCACTAACCTTTATCACAAGCACTCTTCCTCTCGCAAACATACACACGCACAATCCTCATCGACCCTTTCTATATACATGGACCTGCCTACGTGTCTCATGTACGCACATTATCTTTACGCCTATCTCTCACGCATTGTCTCACACCTCTCTTCCTAATCGACGAGTATGATTCTAGCAGAGCATTCTGTAGGATGCCCCTTAAAGTTAGGTTGGATGAATAGTAATATCAGAGATAAAGGGGTTACCTTAGTCCAAGAACCTAGGGTTACAAATCCTAGCCGGCTTTGTCAGTGGACACAGAGTCCTTCACAATTCTGCTATCTGTGTCTTGTACGACTAGTCATCCATGGGTCTTCCTAAATGCATCACGGGCCGACCAATGTGGCGCAGGACAGAACAGAACGAAGGGCCTCACCTCGACCCACCGGACCTCACGCGGTGACACACCCTCTGCCCCCACGTCTCATTATCTTCTCACACCCACACATACCAACACAAACACCACACACACAGAAAATTTCTCCTGGTGCCTCTATTCCCTCCCCCTTGCATATACACACTCAAGGGAATGGAATCTCTTGTCGTGACGTCATATTCGTCTCTCTCTCTCTAGACCACTCTCATTTCTCGTGCTATCTCTCCCACGCCCCTCGTCGGCCCCTCTATCCATGCCTCTCTCGAATACGTAATACACACACATACCTCTCTAGGCCCCGCCAAATGCATCAACTACACATTCACACATGTTACATCACGTACCCCATTGATCTAAAAAGCCCTCTCTTCACGTTTATTTTGCATACAACATTCCTTTTGAATAAAGTGTGGCCAAAAAATTATTTTAGAGTTTCTACATATATACAACATTACAAAGTTATATGGAGGAGTACGAACACTAATTTGCATTACATGGTGCCCACAATGATATTTATTTGCACTGTGAATTTGTATATTTTTATACTATATACAAAGTTAGTCATAATAAAGAGAAACGAAGAGCATCTCTCTCTCCATCGCATACCCCCCTGTACGCCCCTTTCATGTATGCACACAAAACTATCTCCAGGTCCTCTAAAAGTAAGCCCCCAGAAAATTCACGCATGTTTAATCTTTCTCTCGCGATATAAGCAATGACGATCATTGTATTTGAAGCGAATGCACGATACGTACATTGGACTTCATAATCCACTCATTACGGTCACCATTTATGTTTAGTGGTTATTATGCAGTCACGGGCTCACCATACAACTCTGTATTTGCTCATGACATGACTAGTTGACCAGTTAAACGCTCCACGTGGCACCTCTAGTGTTGCATCACATTATCTCACTACCATCGTGCCCACCTGTCGACTTGTATCTACTCTACATCTACACTCTTATAAAATACATAAAATACACTCTTCTAAAAAAACAGAGTTGGTGATGATGGTGTGCCTGCCATCCTGCAATATAGGTCGTTCGATTTATATCTAACGGATAGGAAAGAAACTATGGCAATTTTGCAAAAAGGTACCCACACACCTCTCCACATTTGCAAATAAGGCCTTCCCTCGTTCATCCTTTTCTCTCACAAGATAAACAAGTCATACAAATGCATCTTGATGTTACATGCAACGCACGGGCATCTTGCTAGTAAGAAAGAAAACAAACGACAAAAAATATTTGGACGATGGTTCAAAGTCATGACCGCGGGCACATCGGACAAGGTGGCCTTGTATTGGTATACTGATCCATCTATTTTAACACACATGAGCTCGTGTGGTGATTATACACACATGCACGCATGCACACGAACTGCATCCACGCAACACTCACACAAACACATGCACCCACGCACGCACGCAACACCCACACGTACACACGCAGCCACACACGCACGCACGCATAACTCACACGCACACACGCACGCATGCATGCACACACCAGTACACCACACGACCTTTTGCCTATGCGAACTAACAGGTGGGACCCACAACAAACATGGTCAATTTAACTAGTCAACATGGCGCCACGCAGACTATTTGGCCGGTCAACAGAGTGCAATCCGATGTTGAGTTGTGAGCAAGTGACCGTATAATCACCGCAAAACGTATATAGTGACCGTAATCAGCTTATTCTGAAGTTCGGTGACCGTATTACGCTTTTCTCTCTGTAGGCCCTCGAAAAGTACATATCTACATGTTCTTGCATGTTACATCTAACAACTATGCACTACAGCACTACTACTACACTCTAACACAATAAATCATATGTGTTTTAGTTTTACTAGATATCATATTGTTACTTATAATTATTCAGTTTGCATACATTAAAATTGCCTTTGAAATGTATGGCCAGTATCATCTACCGCGCGGGAAAAATCCTGCCCTTTCCTGTTTAATCGGGTTTGTATCGATGGATCATGCGAAACAGCAAAATTATAGTACTATATAGTACAAGTGACAGTTCACTGGGCCGTCGTGTCGTCTACTCCTTCGTCGTAAGAGTGGAGCGCTCGCTTTCATAAATATTCTAGTCCCTTTCGCCGACATGTGGGACATCAAGCTACCGGGTCCACGTGCCATACCGGAATACAGTGCAGAGCAGCCAGGGTGAAGCACCCCAGTCATGGCGCCGGCATAGTAATGAGCAATGAGGCGTCAAATCACAAAGCTGCACCTTTCCCGCAGTTAAGTTGGAGGGACGAAGCAACCATCATTTCACTCATTGCTGAATCCGCTTCTCCCTCATCTTCTTCAACTTAACCACGTGTTGCTTCTGCCGTTGTTCTGCCTCATGTGGGACGCGGATCTGCTTGGTAAAGCACTGACACGTGGGACCGCATGTTAACAAACCGCCAGGACAACGTCCTTTGAAAATAAGAAACCTTCGCCGCTATCCGCGCGGCAAAATCACCTCCTTTTTACTAATATCGATTCTATAATTTTTTAGATCAATATAATTGAGATTTGTATAGATAGCACACAGGAGCAAAACCAAGTGGTACGGTTAAGGGCATCCACAATGTGTAGTCAAATGTGAAAATAGCTTTTGGCATCGTGGGAACCATTGTGGACGGTGTTGCCAAAGCAAAAAAGATGGAACCGAAGCTCCCTAATTGATTGATTGAAGGAATAGAAAAATGCAACGTCTCTCCTCTTTCTCCCATGCTTGGACGCATCTAGTACAATATAGAGCACAGAGTCTACTCCCCTGTCCCTTCTATCACAAATCACAAAGCAGTGAGGCGTCAAATCACAAAAGCACGGACGAAGCAACCATCATTTCACTCTTCGCTGACTCCGCTTCTCCATTGTCTTCTTCGAGAAGCCATCTCACCGCATTAGTTATAGTAGTACTAGTAAAGGACTTCCTGGATGCAAATAAGGCGGTTGTCTCGGCTTGCAGGCGGCACTTGCGGACGACTTGCCGTGGTCTCCCTCAATGGTGTTCTCCGTCGAACGCACTTCGCCAAACCACCAAAAAAATATCGTCGACGTCAGCGCAATGGGGAAGGAAGTCAAATATAGTGACTACTCCCTCCTTCCATCTATATAGGGCCTAATGCATTTTTCAAGGCTGCCTTTGACTATTGGTAAGATTAATAATACATGAGATATATAATGTGAAAATTATATCATTGGAAGCTTCTTTCATGTACAAATTTGATGGTATGCGTTATGTAACTTGCATGTCATATATTATTGCTCCAAAACTTGGTCAAAGTTAGTCTCAAAAAACATATTAGGCCCTATATAGATGGAAGGAGGGAGTACCTCCATTTTTTTTGTACACAAGGCCAGTATATCAAAATTACAATTTGCAAAGGGCCACTAACACTAATCGAGGAAAATTAATGGGGTTAGCAACCAAGGACATTAATATCCCCTGCATGCATGCGGAAGTGGGAAGGTTGGTTTGCATGGCGCTGCATTGATCAAGTGACGAGGAGTGAGATGGTTAGCTCTTTGGTCTTTGGAGAAAAAAATACGCATTAATTGACACGTGATACGAGGATTTGTATCGATTAAATCCCGTGAAGGAAAACCCAACCTTTCTTTTTTAACACTAGTACTCCTAGTATGTACGTACTTATCCTGTTTGGGTCTAGGCCTTGCATTGCCAAACTTCGCCACACATTTTTTCCAAGCTTGCCTAAAGTTTTCAAAATAGAAGGAGGTACACTTGCGCACGGCTATCATGGTCGCACCGCACCCTCACACGGTCGCTCCTGCACGCCGTGGTCGCACCGCACCCTCACACGGTCGCTCCTGCATGCCGCAAACCAAACCAAGGGAACGCACCCTCACTGACACATGCTGTCGCATGGGAACACACCAAACTCAGCCATCCTATCGCTGACACATAATTTTCGTTCATAGAGTATGTTTATCCAACCGCATGTTGGGGAGTATCTGTACGGCCCATGCGGTGGTCTGTTGGGGAATAAGAAGAGGTGAGGAAGAAGGAAAGAAGGGTTAGGAGACGTAGGATATTCATCCAACCGCCTGAAATGGTAGACTGACCCAAGTCAGGCGACTTGCATAACAAATATATGTTTTTACATAGCAAAAGATCCATAAAAACAACAACATAAAGAAAAACTATCACTGCTCGCGGAAAGAGACGACCTCGTCGTCTTTGGCTGCCGGCGCGAACCAGCCGTCGCTGCCGACGTGTGTCTCCGCACCGTGGTTGTCCTCGGCCTCCAGCTACTCGTTCAAGCAAAGTGTGCGGACGCTCTGACCGGATGAGAGCACAGCCCGGTTCAAGTCGAGGACGTCCGGTTCCGCCTGCAGGAGGGCCTCGATGGCAGCGGCTTCCGCGCACTCCGCGTCGAGTCGAGCCCCCGCCGCCCGGTTCAAGTCCAGGACGTCCAGTTCCGCCTGCTGGAGGGTGTCGACGAGAGCGGCATCCGCGCGCTCTGCGTCGAGTCGAGCCTCTACCGCCCGGTTCAAGTCCAGGACGTCCGGTTCCGCCTGTAGGAGGGCCTCGATGGCAGCGACATCCGCGCGCTCCGCCTCAAGTTGAGCCTCCGCTGCCCGGTTCACATCCACGACATCCGGTTCCGCCTGCAGGAGAGCCTCGATGGCAGCGGCATGCGCGCGCTCCGCGCCGAGTTGAGCCTCTGCCTCCCGGTCCTCCTTTAGTATCGCCATGTTGAACCGCTGGTCCGCCTGCACCATGGGGGACTTGGACGCCGGCACGAAGTCGACGTCCATTGTCTCATACCCATCGGGGGCCTTCTGTGCCACGACCTCCACCATGAACATTGGATCGGCTTCCTTCTCCTCGTAGCTTGGCTCCAAAGAACTCGGGGATTGGCCCGCCGCAAAGCGAGCTTGGGAACGGAGGTCTGTGGCACCGACCGCCGCCGCGATTTCTACGCGGCGCTCCGGCGTCAGCATCTTGTAGTAAGTGATCTTGCGGCGCACCATGTCTTTCCGGTGAACTAGGGGACGCTTGATGCGGGCTAGGGGATCGAAAGGTGGGGGAATGGGGTGGAGATTTGGTGTGGTTTTAGGGCAGTGGCTGGCGTAGGCCGAGCAGCAAAGGTTCTGGTGTGAATAGTGGTTCCGGTGACGACCGGTCAATCGGTTTTGACTGTACATCGCTCTTATCGCGTTCGCGTTGCAGCCCGGCATGCTGGACCCTCCATGTAGCTCACCGAATGGAACGCGCTTCGTCTTGCGTTTTCGCTCGCTTGTGGGACCGCAGTTGAGAGCAAACCAACGTCCCTCCCCCTCCCCCGTCTGCATCATTCATTATACCACCACTCCCTCTGTTTTATGCGGAGTAAATAAAAACAGATGGAGTATACTACGGATGAGGATCCCCTGACGTGGCCGAACCCATTGAGTAACTGACATGCGGGGCCTAGCAAGTATGGGGTCCGCCAGTAAGTGACTGAAAGGGAGGGTAAGGCAGGGATACCTACGTCAGAGGATCCACTTCCACTATACTACTTTGACCAAATGTTAGAGTAATAATATATGACATGCAACTTACACAAAGCATACAGGGTCTAATGCGTTTTTCGAGGCTAACTTTGACCAAATGTTAGAGTAATAATATATGACATGCAACTTACACAAAACATACGGTCAAATTCGTATGTGAAAGGAGTTTCCAATGATATAATTTTCACATTATACATCTCATGTACTATTAATCTTGTCAATAGTCAAATTGGAAACCATCTCGAGTACAAATCTAGGAGTACGTACGAATCTAACAATATTGATTGGCGTTGTTGAATGTTGATACTTTTTGATAAAAGTAGATATACTTTGACTACACATAAAACTTATATGTAAACTAGAAAGGATAGGAGGTCGTATATTGTACGTTCAAAAACGAAATGAACCTTGAATACCCTTTATATATGATTTGCGGATGCTATGATCACCGGTTCAAAATTTTGAATCTGCCTTAGGTATCACGTGCCCCCACTCGTTCCCTCTCGATTTCATCTCGGGGTCCGGAGATCTATTGAAAGAGGACTAGGGTGGGTACATGCGAATGATACTCGGCGGAATGTTCAAATGAGGCATGCGGGAGGATGGACTCGACTGGAGGGCGACATGATCAATGGAGAAGAGGGTTGGAGAGGAATGAGAAATAAGCAAACGCCACGTGATTATACTTGAATGGCTCAAATAAACAATAAGTTGTCTCGCTTGGCCTACGTAGTGAAAGGCCTAATGCGCAACGCGGAGCACTGACGCTCGAATATGGCTGGGAAAACAGGGAAACAGACATGTGGGGCACACTCGTCGGGACGACGTAGCGCAGACTAGTCCAATGGAGGAGCTGGCCCATGACCTCCTCGCCACCGACAACCGTTCATGTGGGTCGTTGGGGACAACAACGGGGCGCAGCTCCAGCACCGCCTCTGGACACGGTGACCGCGGTGAGCGACACGCTCATATCGTCGCTAGACACGGTCGGTTTCAGTTTGCCGAGGGTGGTGTTAGTGTTGTGGCACGACCAACGGTATGTTCGGTTTGTTCCTAAGGTTGCCCCATCAGAGCATTGGGTAGCCAAAATTTTGGTTGAGGTATTGGTTGCCCATGATTTGGCCGACATTGGCAAGAAAAATGAACTTGAGTTGGCTAGAGTTCATTGGCATGCCAAAGAAATGGCAACCGTCCAAACAAAGACCAATCTTTGGGTCATGACCAAAATTTTGGTTGAGGTATTGGTTGCCCATGATTTGGCCGACATTGGCAAGAAAAATGAACTAGAGTTGGCTAGAGTTCATTGGCATGCCAAAAAAATGCCAACCATCCAAACAAAGACCAATCTTTTGGTCATGACCAAAATTTTGGCAAGGTGCACTTTGGCCACAATCCAAACACACCCCAACACCCGGCTCGTCGAGGATGCACGGGGCGCCGCAACGCGTCCCCGGAGTGGTGTAGCGCGACCAACTGCATTCTCTGGACCTGAGACCATGTCGGGTCGTCTTGCTTTTCCAATGACATGCGGGATCGCTTGTGAGCAAAGGGCATCTCCAACGTTGCCACGACCGCAGCTGACTACCCTGGCACACCAAAACCCTCATCCCTCGCGCCGTCGTGTGGTGCATTCCCAGCCGGCGCCAGCTGCCCGCATTCATGCCGTCCGTTCGTATGTCGTCAATAAGAGGCTCGGTGCCCGCAGAACCAACTCCGGCGACTTAATGACGCACTCGGACGCTTGGCCTCACCGGAATGCGCTACTTAAAGCGGCAACGCCCAGCTAACCTCCACACCATAGCGCATCGTCCTCCTACCTGGAACCACATCCGCCATGACCGCAAGCGTGAACGCTCTGCGGGAGAGCTTGTCTTCGGGGATGGAGCTCGAGGTCGCCGCCCTTGCTCAAGTCGCCGCACAAGCGGTGGCCACACTGGCGGCCGACGACGGGAGCACCATCAGCCACGCGTCCTACTTGCCGCCGTCCAACGTCCGGCACCACCGAGGTCGGGGACTCCTCCGAGGATGAGTAGGGCATGGGAGGCGGCAGGGCATGGTGTGCCAACTGGCCGGTCCGTCTCCCGTGTTCTAATTTTCCTCGCCGGAGACCGCACCTTCACTTCACGGGTCTTGAACCCCGCCCCTGTACATGGAGATCACAGATGGAGGACGTCGGTCGCCGCCGTAGAATAGGTTTAGGGTCGGGTTTCTTTTATTTTTTTGTCCTAGAAAAGTTCAAAATGTAATGAAAATCTGCCGTGTTTGCATTAATCTCGGCCGGTGTATATGAACTTTCACAATAATATACATATTGTAGGAGTACTAGCAAGATGCCCGTGCGTTGCACGGAAGATCAAGATCTTGTGCGAGAAAAGGATGAACGAGGGAAAGCCTTATCTGCAAATGTGGAGAGGAGTGCAGGTAAATTGTCATAGTTTCCTTCCTATCCGTTAGATATAGATCGGACGGCCTATATTGCAGGATCGGACACATCTTTCTACATCTACGGGAACCTACGAAAGGGTTAACGTAAATTGCCTCTCTCTCTCTCCTCCCCTGATTTTCATGGTGGTGGGCCCCTCCCTCCCCCCAATCTACAATCAACAGCTCACACGTTTCACATTGCGTTAATTACGTAACTGGGATTACGTAGGTGTAGCATTACTCGTCCTAAAAAACCCAACTAAGCCAACCTCCCAGCATATCGCGCGGGAAAAGACCCGGCCGCGCCGTTTTAGTCGGGATTACCGGATTACTAGTAGTAGTATCAATGGATCGCGCGAAGCAACATATTTTTTTTTGAGGGGGCGAAGCACCTAGTTTAAAAGGAAAAAATGCGGTACACTCACAGCACTCCTGTCGCGGTCGCATTGCACCCCACACACGTTCGATCCTGCACACGGCTCACGCAAACGGAACGCGCTTCAGCTTGCCTCTTCACTGACACGTGGGACTGCACTTGGAGAAACTGACCATGTGCCAAACTCCCCCCGCCCATCGTGCGAAAATCCTCCCCCCCCCACACCCAAAAATTCCCCCCAAATCCGATTCAACCGCCCTTCGGCCAACTAGCCAATAATATTCCCCAAACCCCCTCCCCCCTGTCCCCCTCCA